>NC_134696.1:24455384-24790840 GCF_050947455.1 Rhinoderma darwinii
GGAGTTAACCCCGCTGTGCCTGGCAGATCCTTTACAGTATGGTAGCATATATATTGGATTATTCACGCATCTCCTCCATACTCTCCTTTTTAACTGTGTGCTATATTGTTTTTATATTTTGATGGCCAATGTGTTATGTATATTTCAATAAAGTTTATTTTATATTGTCATGGTACATGACTTGTGCTATGTGTGTTTCATTTTCTGGATATACTAGTAGTCTTCACAGTCTGGTATAGGTATTGATATTTGCTTTATGATTTGTGTGGACGCATTATTGTTTGGCGCATGCCAATGGTCTATACTCGTATAGGTATTCATCACGCCCCGGTTCTTGACTGGACCAGTGTCTTCCTCAGGCCCGAGGATGGCCTGAGGATGGCCTGAGGAAGACGCTGGTACAGCGTTGAAACGCATAGCCACTATTGTTTATAATAAATAGATATATTTCTAATTACTTCGTTTATCATTTCCCATACTTTCTAACAGCCACGTAGCAGCGCCTTACAAAGATCCTCCCTTTTCCTCTTTTCTCCAATTATTTTTTCAAGCGGTGACCGTACGGTCAACCGGTTTGGATCCTGGCAGCAGCACTTGGGGGATTACCTTTATGACTATCTTTTCAATACTATTCCCAAGCATTATCTGGGTGAGCATGGTATGTCACTATCTATAGCCTGCATAACCCAATTGACCTGCACTATGTGGCGCCGTGCTTTTTGTTCTAATCTCACATCCAGGAGTTTACAGAAGGCTCTCCAGAACTTTGAGGTAAATTGAACCCTCCAGTCGGACACAATGTGAAGGGGCAAGCCATGCAAGCGAAAGATGTGCTGAATGAAGAGACTCGCTGGTCGGGGAGCAGAAGGTAGGCCGGTCAGCGGGATAAAATATGCCATCTTCGAGAACCGGTCCACCACCACCCAGACAGTGTTGCATTCTGCTGAGGGAGGAAGGTCTGTGACAAAGTCCATCGCAATGGACGAATATGGAGAAATTGGCGAATCCCAGGAACCGCTGTATGGCCCTCAGGCCTTGAGGATGTAGCCATTCCATGACAGACTTTTGTTTCTCAGGATCCTTCTTAAGACCTTGATCCGAGATGATGTAGTCCAGAAAAGGCAAAGACCTCTTTTCAAAGACGTACTTCTCCAACTTGGCATATAAGCGATTCTCCCTTACAAAGATCCTCCCTTTTCCTCTTTTCTCCAATTATTTTTAATGTGAGATTGGACTTTTGCTCAGCTTATCACCCCAAGTCCAATGGGCAAGTCGAGAGGATCAACCAGATCATGGAGAATTATCTCCGCCACTTCATCTCTTTACAGCACGATAACTGGGTACAGCTTCTTCCACGGGCCGAGTTCTCGTACAACAACCACACAAGTGAGTCCACCACTTCCACTCCGTTTTACATTGTGTACAGTTAACATCCTAGAATCCCTCTTCCTGTGTCGACCACATCTCAAGTACCCGCTGCTGACTCTTCATTTTGGGACTTTCTGCAAATCTGGCAACAGACCCGGTCCTCTATTTTGCTGGCAGTCGATCGCATGAAGTGAAAAGCGGATACAAAGAGAAGAGAGCCGCCTCAGTATCTTCTGGGTACCAAAGTCTGGCTGTCCTCTCGGAACATTCGTTTGAAGGTGCCTTCATACAAGTTTGCTCCCAGGTTCTTTGGTCCTTTTGAGATTCTGCAATAGATAAAACCTGTTTCCTATAAGCTGCGGTTGCCTTCTACCCTCAGAATCCCCAACTCCTTTCATGTGTCCGTCCTGAAACCTGTGGTCCTGAACCACTACAGCAAGACTTCTAGTTCCACAGTTGCTCCCAGCGGTTCTTCTGATATGTTCGAGGTGAGGGAGATTCTGGACTGCAAAAGAGTAGGAAGAAGGACTTTCTATTTGGTGGACTGGAGAGGGTTTGGTCCTGAGGAGAGGTCCTGGGAGCCAGAAGAGAACCTCAGTGCTCATGCTCTCATTAAGAAATTCCTCTCTCGCTCTGGCCCCAAGAGGAGGGGGCGTAAGAGGGGGGATACTGTAGCGTCCGTCGGGTTCACTCAACTCCCGACGCCCACAGCCTTGGATCTGTGAGTTCTGGTCCTCATCTCCTTCTTAAAGGGCCAGTGCAAGCACATGAAAATCATCATCATCAACCCACATGATTTCCTGGTCTATAAGAAGGCCCCAGCCCTTCTGATCCTTTCCTGAGCATTGTTAGTTTATCCCAAATCTGTCTTGTAAATGGTCCCTTAGTGTTTCCCGTTCCAGTTGTTACCCGTGCCCTGTTACCTGTTCCTGTATCCCATGCTGTGTTCTTGTTCCTGTACCTACTAGTTTTGGAGTCGTGTCCTACTGCACCTGCTGTCGTTTGCCACGTCCAGTGTCTTCTGCCACGTCCTGTGTCTTCTGCCACGTCCAGTGTCTTCTGCCACGTCTTGTACTACCCGCTACGTCTGTCGCAACTTGCTGCACCGACCTCCTTCCGTGCTGAAGCCACAGCCACTGTCTGGACTAGTTCAGGCACCGGAGTGTTACAAACTGCTGTAGACTTTTGTATAGACTGAGACCCGGTCAGCTGCCTCTCCGCAACGGCGGAGCGGCCTAGTAGGTCCACATACCCTATGACCGTGACACTTACCCTCCTCTTTCCGAAGCGCATCAGAGTCAGACCTCCGTTGCGGCCGAAGGGGAGGGTAAGTTTATTAACACTGTCTGCTGGAGCTAATAGGTCGGTGTCCGACTCCCGGATCCCCCGCCAATCAGCTGTTTTGAAGGGGGTGCAGCGCTCGTACGAGCGCTACTTCCCCTTCATTCCGGTCACTTTCTCACACTGAATTGCCGTCAGGGACGTGTCAGCGATTCACAGTGTGAGAACGTAAGGGAAATGAAGGGGAAGCAGCGCTCGTACAAGTGCTGCACCCCCTTCAAAACAGCTGATTGTCGGGGGTCCCGGGAGTCGGGCCCCGACCCATCAGCTATTGATGGCCTATCCTGAGGATAGGCCACCAATGTTAAGGGACTGGTTCAACCCCTTTAAGCTTACCTTGTGGTAGGCATAGATACAGGGTCCAACAAACCGTATCACACATGCACATGGGCCCTGTATCTAAGCCTACCATATGTGTTAGGCTGTGTTCACATCACCATTGCTCTTCCGTTGAGGAGTTCCGTAGGAGGTTTCCTTCGGGTAACCCCTCAACGGAAAGGCAAACTGAAACCTCAGCTTCCGTTTACCTCCCTATTGATCTCAATGGTGACAGAAACGTTGCTAAAGGTTTCCGTTTGTCACCGTTGTGACAGGGTTCCATTGTTCTTGACAGAAGTGATAGCGCCAAAAGAACGGTGATGTGTAGATGCCCTTACTAATGTTTTTTTTTTTTTGAGGGTTGTGTGGTGGTTTTTTATTTCAATAAACCAAATTTTTCTATGTCTTTGTATTTTTTTTAAACTTTATTGCTACCACCTTAGTAATAGCCGCTGACTGACGGCGTCCATTACTAAGGTGGGGCTTAGAGTTAGCCGGTGCAGAGGCTAACACTAACTCCCATTATTACCCCAGTACCCACCACCAACAGGGGTGTCGGGAAGAGCCGGGTACGATCCAGTACCATTTGTAGTGACAGTCTGGCACTGGGGCGGGCACAGGATAGTATTATTATGCTGGGAAAGGTTAAACACAGTGGCCCTTCCCACCCTGGTATTGCTAGCCTGCGGCTGCTATGTTGTGTCTGGCTGGTTCTGAAAAATGGGGGGAACCCCACATTATTTTATAAAAATAAAAAATAAAATTTGGAAAGAACGATGTGGGGTTCCCCCATTTTTATAACCAGCCCAATACAACATAGCAGTAACAGGCTAGCATTACCAGGGTGGGAAGAGCCCATGTTTCTGGGCTTTCCCAGCTTAGTAATGCCAGCCAGCGGCCGCCCCAGTACCCCTCCATCGCTACAAATGTCAGGTACTGGATCGTATTCATCTCTTCCCGGTACCCGTGGTGGCGGTCGGTGCCGGGGTAATAATGTGGGTTAGTGTTAGCCTCTTCATGTCTAACATTAAGCCCTGCCTTAGTAATGGACGTTGTCAGTCAGCCAGCGGCCATTACTAAGGTGGTAGTAATAAAGTTTAAAAAAATACAAAGATATAGAAAAAATATTTTATTGAAATACAAATTCCACACACAAACCTCGTTATCCATTTTATTGAGAATAAAAATTATCGAAGTAGTCCAACAACAGAACTTGTAAAATAAACACAAACACACAAAAAAGCAAAACAATTCTTATACTTACCTTTCCTGGGTCCAGCGCCGGAGCCGCAATGTCAGCGAGCAGGGCCCTATATCTAAGCCTATGTGTGATACTGTCTGCTGAGCCAATTTATCTAATCCTATGCATATCTATAGGGTCGTAGCGCTATAGATATGTTGTCTCCTATATACACATACATACACACTTTTTTTTTTGAGGGGTATATGTATTGGGGCTGTTTCCCTGACGTTTTAAAACCTTAATAATGCCCCTGGCTGCTAGTGCTGCATTGTTGGGTCACATAGGAGACCCAGTTGAAAGCTGCGGGCCGTCGGCCATGAGAAGTTTGGGGCGCCCAAGAAAAACCTTTGCATCGGGGGCTCATGAGCCTTTAGCTTCACCCTTGTTTTTGATGTTCCATTGGATGCCATATTACAGAGGTATTTTTTTCTAGAGTCGTTACGTGATATGATGTTGTACAGAGGCACTGCGTGGCGGAGCTGTAGACACTCGATGTGCCGCCATACAGGATCTGTGCACACGGCTCTGCCGTGAAATATGCCAAATACACCACTTTGTCTCTTAAACAGCTGTAATCACTATACGCTTTCTATTGGTAACTTTATTTTTCCAATCTACATAGCAGTGCTGCTGAGACATAGAAGTCAACATAGTAAAATTTGCCAATTCATACTGAAGGCCAAGATGAGCTGTCAGACTAGACCACATTTTCTAAGGACGCTTCTTCTAGATTATACTGTTCTATGTTCTATTCTTGCACTTGTAACAGTCTTGAGAGGCAGGAGAACATGGATCAGGTTCCCTTTCTTTGGCATTTACTCGCTATCTCGTGAACTACATGTTATTAACTGAGTAGTGTTATCAAGTCAACTTCATATCTGATCATATGGAGAACGTTAGACCAAAATGACCTGTCTTCTGTTCAAGGCTTCTCGTTGATGCATTCATGACTTCCATACTTGTATCAACCATCTTCGTTATTGTGTATCTCATGGCTGGTCTTCCTTTGATCCTTTTAACATTACTCCAATTGTCTTTTCCCATAAATTGCATCTTCTATTAAGAATAGTAACCTTATCATTAATCCCAAGCAGATTCCATATGAATAGAGCTTCTCTAGAATCGCATGTCTTGCATTTGGGTCTCCAGGCTTCTCAATATCATATCCATGAATTCTGTCTTTGCATGTTATAGGCACCACTGGACACTAAAACAAACGGACTTAAACAACAGCCCATCTTTTATCGAGGAACAGAGAAATGCACTTTGGATCTATAATGGATCTTCAGGCTTGTCCAGTACGGATCCGAAATGCAAAGCTCTCCCATTACTCA
Source organism: Rhinoderma darwinii (assembly GCF_050947455.1). Classification (NCBI taxonomy): domain Eukaryota; kingdom Metazoa; phylum Chordata; class Amphibia; order Anura; family Rhinodermatidae; genus Rhinoderma; species Rhinoderma darwinii. Next base: position 24,460,989 of record NC_134696.1, read on the forward strand.
AAAGACTCCATCGATGCCTTCCTGTGTCCAGCAGCACCTGTAATGTTATCAAAGCATTGATCATTTGGTGTATTGTTGATGGATGATCTGTCCATATACCAGTGATGGTTCAGTGTAAAATAGACAGTAGCGATACACCGTTCACTATATCTGCAATTATACCAGTTGTAAATTTGACAATTACTTAAATCACAATTGTGTTCATGGACAGAAATAGAATTAATTTTTTAATCAAAATAGGTTAGAAATTCTGCTCTAATTAATTTCTTAATACATCTTTTTTAGTGGTCAGAGTTCCATTTGTCCAATACAGAGCACCAAATCCCTTCCATAGACAAAGATTTAGAAGAAAACATGCTGGCTACCTGCAGTCACCACTAGGGGGAGCTTACTGCATACTATTTATACATTCAATTCAATACTAAAACTGTATGCAGTAATCTCCTGAGCTCCCTCTAGTGGTGGCTGTTGGTAAGCCAGCAAGTTATCTTTTAAATCAATGTCTATGCAGGTGACTTGGAGCTCTTTATTAGAAAAACGGAGCTTAGAAAAACGAAGCTGTAACCGCTATAAAGATGTATTAAAAAATGCATCCGCACAGAATTTTGGACCTAAAAAAATTATAATAAAAATAGAGATTCACTTTAAGGTAGCGAGCCAGTTGGCTGAATACCATTACTTATCTTGTGTTATTTTTTTTTATTTTTTTTACTACCCTATGGAGTGCTACTCTTTTTGTTTTTGTTTTTTCCTCTCCATATTGTGCTTTCCAAAGAGCTTGCTCTTCTTATATCATGTTTCTAATAAGATACTATAAACCTTCGAAAGCCCATGTCCTTCAAGTTAAATGTTGGGCTTTATTTGGTCAATAACGAAGCTGTATACCCTATGTATGTACCACTTACTGGTCTTATATAGGATAATCACTTTCATATAAATTTCCACTATATCATCAGTCGGCACTCAACAGATAAATCATCTGCAACAGACGGTTCTTATCTAAAGCATATTCTGTAGTATATTCCGCAAATGTATTGTCTTCTACAATTTGTGCATTGCTTAATACTATTGCCAATTCCTTTATTCTGCACATTGTGAAAACTACTTAAGAGGAAAAAAAAAAGATATTTCATGATCTGTCCAAAATGGCATTTGTTCATCCAAGCGTGATCCTCATCTCTTTAGATCGGCAATTTTCATTTAGCTGTCCTGGCTCTGACTCACTACACTCTTATTAACTAGTGATGCCTGCGACGCTAGATATAAGAAAGGGCTTCCACTTGACATCACCAGGTGGTGACACGCATTCAGACATAAACCGTTAATTGTGCTGGCTGAAAGCCTGTAATATTATAAAGTGAGTTGGATTAGAACATAGCGGATGCTAATCACAAGTTTGTGATCCAATTTTCCAAGCAGTTTCATTTTTCTTTTATTTATGGCACCACGAGAAGACTGTTTTTGACAGATGTGACTTCTACATAATAAAAGATTGCCAAAGAAATGCAATGAAAATACAATTTGTTAAGCCGGTGACAGGAATAATGCCATGTTAGATGTGTTAATGAAATCAGAAAAATTGCCTTTTGTATCTCAATGCCATCGGAGACTATTCTACGCCATGCATCTCATGCAACGCTTATAAATTTGTGGTCTGAAGGACTATTAAATTAAGAAATTCGGCTTGGGGTAAAAAAGAGAGAATAAAAAAGTAGCAAGTCTTGTTGATAATGCAGGATCTTTATATTTCAAGGGTAGACTTTTTTTTTTAAACCACTACAAAAACATACTATAAAAATGTACATATATTGTAATTTGCTTATGCAAATGTATGAGTCTGACCATCTGAGGTTAGGAAAACCTAGTGTGAATCCTAAATGATAGTCAATGTCAGTCAATATTTCAGAGATTGAAGTTGTGCAAATAACAGAGGCCCGTGGATGGCTGCACTACATTTAGGTCGATATTGACGACTGCAGATTGATTGTATTGTGCAGATATCAATATCCCCCTCAACTACTGTGGCTCCTGCTAAACTGAATATACGCATTGAGTAGGACTAAATAGAGATTGTGTAAAGCTCCTTTTACACTGGTCCATTTTGGCAGTGTAAACGAGCGCCAATCAATGAGCCCGCTCGTTGATCGGCGCTCATTTGCTCCTTTCTCAAGGAGCTAGTATGGGGATGAGCGATCGTTACTCCGATTGCTCGTCCCCATACATTTCTATCATGCCAACAGCACGTCTCCCTGTGTACACCCCCCGACATCAATAATATTTTGGCTATTTAAAACTATACGATCAGCAGATGAACGAGCCTTTGCTCATTCATCGGCTGATCGTTGCCTTGTTTACAAGGGCAATTATCAGGAACGCTCGTTTGTCCAATAATTGGCCAGTGTAAAAGGGCCTTTAAGGTGTTTCAGCCACACCCATTGCAAACAGCTGCATAAAATCAATCACACAGCCATGCAATCGCCATAACCAAACATTGCTAGTAGTATGGTTTGTATTGAAGAGCAAGTTCACTTAAAACATGGCGTTGTCATAGAATGCCTCCTTTCCCTCAAGTCAGTTCACAAAATTTCCCTTGTAGGAGCTATTATTGTGAAGACAGTAGGTACATTGGCACAAGAACTGTGCATCTGGAGCTTCATGATAAAGGTTTCCATGGTCGCTGCACAAGATCACCATGCTCAATGCCAAGCGTAGGCTAGAGTAGTGTAAAGCACGCCGCCACTTGACCCTGGAGCAGTGAAAACATGTTCTCTAGAGTTAAAAATCATGGCTCACTAGCTGGCAGTCTGATAAAGGAATCTGGGATTGGCGGATGCCAGGAGAACACTACCTACCGGAATACATAGTGCCTACTGTAACATTTGGTGTAGGAGGGATAATGGTCTAAGGATGTTTTTCAGGGTTTGGCCCCTTAGTTCCAGTGAAGGGTAATGTTAAATTGGTTTACCGAGTTAAAACTTATGTGTGTTAATGCTTTTAACTTGGGAATGTGAATACATTTGTAATGTACTTATAGTTTCCAAATTGGCCCCGTTTCCTGATGCTACCGTGGGGCACATGACTGGTGACGTCACTCTCTGCCTGCTGTGTTTATCATCCGTATACATGTTACTTGGTCTATATATTCAAATTGTCTTTCGGGTATACGACCCGTCACTAGTGACGTGCCGTGTAAGGGCTGTTCTGTTATACAGCCAGTAACGCGCATGCGCGGTCCCTGCTGTTCTCTCTGGCCTCATCGTTGCTAATAGATAACAATATGATTTTGCATATTTAAATAAAAGTGCCAAAACATTCTTAGGCTGGGTTCACACGAGCACATTAACGTCCGTAATGGACGGACGTATTTCGGCCGGAAGTCCCGGACCGAACTCAGTGCAGGGAGCCGGGCTCCTAGCATCGTAGTTATGTACAATGCTAGGAGTCCCTGCCTCTCTGCAGAACAACTGTCCTGTACTGAAAACATGATTACAGTAACAATGTACGATCAATGTACGATTCTGCTTATCAATGATGTCAGTGGTCCTTGGTCAACAAACAATCCCCAAAAAACTATAGGCTTTGCTTATTTTTTTTAAAAAAAGAGCCGCTTCCACTAGTAAATATTTTTGAGTTCTAAAAATTCTATTCATGTGATTAATTATATCTGGCTGGATGACATTCAATACGTCAGCCACCACAGCTCCTAAAAGTGCTATCACTCTGCTTTCCAAGACTTCTGAATGACAAAGCATCATAGTGTACATTAGTGTTGTCACTGCAGCTGGGTCACAACTACTGGGTTGCCGGGTTCCCTTGCCTATTCTACTCTTTTTTTTTTTTACATAAACAGCGCCACCCTCCTTCATGGGCTGCATTGGTATTGCAGAATTCAAGTGAATAGAGCTGAGCTGCAATACCACAGTATACTACAGTCCATGGACAAATCCGTGGTGTTTGAAGCACTACAGAAATCTCATTGAAATCAATGGGCTGGACGTGTTGGATCCTCAGGAGCGAGAGATGCTCTTTCTAGACTTTCTCTACTCCGGCTATGGCTATGTTCACACTGCCGTCAACGCATCTTTTCTGAGCCTCCATTGGTACTACCATCTGATTTGATGACGAACAACATGACCGAACCCTACGGACTCCATTATAAGTCAAGTGTTTCCGTTGAGTGCCGGCGGTATTTCTTGTATAACAGATCCGGCAATGCACGGTGGTTTGTGTTAAAAATGGAAACCACGATGCAAGTGTGAACATAGACTAATAGATGAGGATCATGAACAGATCCTTCAATTAACTCAGAATTCTCCAATAGGGTGTGAAAATGGAAACTTTAAATTAGACAACGACTTTAGCGGTCTAGAATATAAATTCTAATCCGATTGTCAAGACTCACATGTCTGTTTTCCCTCGTCTTCAAGGATTACATGGTTACCATCCATCACGTGGTAAGAAATCCACCGCCTGCTCTTCAAAACCATCCATGATGCATTATCCTCAGAACAATTTGTACCAATTTACATTCGAATGAACAATTTAACTCATTTCTTTTATCAGAGTACAGAACATTGTTACTGAATTTCGCCCACACACGATCCCAGCATCTTTTTTGCTTTTGATTTCGGTCTGGTGTTTTCTGAGAAGAGGCTTTTTTATCCTTTGTGCCTTGTAGCCTTGAAATCCAATCACATTAGTGTCTATCGCTTTAGATATTCAGTAACCTGTACCAGTATCCAGGGGAGATAGATCATACGGTTATCAGCGACCCCAGCGCACGTCGACGCAGTCCTGCCGACTTAACCAAATGTAAATTGCCGTATGAAAGGTCAACGAGATCAACGAGAGCTGCTGACATTAAGTAGCGTCTAATTTCGCTCAGTTGTATGTTTTTTCCCAGAAGATATTTATATGTTTTTTTTTCCTCCGTTATCTTTAGACACCACATAAGTTTTTATTAGTTGCTAAGCAACATGATTGCAGCTAAAACCCATTAGAAGACTTTCTATATAATTAACTCTTCTGATTTTATGGCAATGTCATAGTTACAGTTGGTAGGATAGAGTCTCCGTGGAAGGAGGTTGATAGACAAGAAGTGGGAGGACGCCATATTCAGATACAATGTGCAGAGGTGGGATGTTACTGAAAGGACGGAAGCGGGAGCTGTGATGACGTTGAGTGCAAGCAAGAAAAATATACAGTGTTTATAAAAAAATAAAGTTTCGATTGGAGTTTGGCGTGTTTTATTGTGTAACAAAATGGAATCCCAGTGGCTATGACTAGATCAGGGGTACACAACGTTTTCTGGACTGAGGGCCACATTGTCAGGTTGTACCGTTCACAAGGGCAGTGTCTTCATCTGGGACACTTATGGCCTATCGACAATATGAATGTCTAACAGATTGGGTTTACACTTTTGGGTCTCCCACCTATCCGGAGCCGAGTGTTTCGCAACTCCCATAAACTACAAAGTAAAGAGCATTATGCACGTGGCCATCTCTCCACCTCATCTTCTTCTCTCTGGAGTGATGAGCAGGGGATTTAGGGGAAATGCCATAAACATCTCAGATAGAAATACTGCTTTAGAAGATCACTGTGGGAAAAACTGGTGACCTGCGTTATGTCTTGTGCTACCATCCGTTTACCCATAGACAGATATGTTGCTGTCACTTTGACATTACTAATGCTGTCTTGGCATTAAGGAGCTGGAAATTGATTGGATACAGTTCTAGAAGACATCATGGTGTCACACACGACATTTCAGGGCAATCGGGGCTCTTTCGATTAGCAATTAATTTGTTCAGACCGAATCAAATATGACGGCTGGTTTGACTGAATCGGACCCTAAACGTATTTTTGGGAAACTCATTTCTACACATTATTTAAATGACTGTAGAACAGAGTGATATTTAATAATTCCATATGTGAGTGAAACTGTCACAATTTCTACATGGAGACCCCCTGAAATTACTGTAACCTGACATAGAGAACATGACTTATTACATTGGATGGTTTATACACAGATATATCTAGCAGTGATAAGGAGATGAGCATTACCAGACAGTATTCTTGGCAGTAGCCTCGAGATCATCAGTCACTCGCTCCAAAGATGGGATTTCTTGGCCTTTTCACGCAACATTCTGATGTTAAACATTTATTAATAAGGCACAATATGTCGGAAGTCATCACCAATAACATGAGTGGTTGCTAAAATGCTGGCACTGACGTGGAAAAATGGTGGCTGAGAAATTTAAAGGAGAACTATCATAAATATATGATAATGTCCGGAGCAGAGCAGAAGTCACGGGCAGGGAGCTAGCAAAGGCTCCGCTCCTGTGCTTCGGCTCTGGGGAAGCCCATGACATCAATGTTTATATATGGATAGTGATGTCAGAGGCAATACCAGAGACAATGTCCCGGGCAGAGAGCTACTAGCACTCTGCCTGGGACACTGCTCTGCTTCTGACATCACTGTCCATATATGTCAGGGGCTTCCCCAAAAACGGAGTCCTGGAGCATAGCCGCTTCTAGCGCTCTGCCTGTGACTCCTCTCCTCCTGGCATCACTGTCCATATATGGACAGTGATGTCAGGGGCAACCCCAGAGCCGGAGTCCCGGGCAGAGTGCTATTAGCATCTATGTGTAATGGCTCTTGAGAGCTAGAAAAGCGTCAGAGGGGACAGATGCTTTATGTTATCTGTCCACTTCATGTTGCTCAGTTTTATCCGCTGGCTATTCTAAATAAAGAAGATTTATTTTTACATTTCACAAGGGATGCTGATCTTTTCCTCCTTAATATTGCTATTAGCACTCTGCTTGGAATTCTGTAGCCTAGTAATAGCAGAGTAGGGAGCTACCTCCCTGCTCTGCCATAGTGTTCAATAGTATCTGCGTCCTAAGGACGCAGATACTATTGAATGTGGCATCGCTACCGCACTGCCGCGGGCCCCGTTACAGCCGCTAATGCTTCTACAGTGGCAGTTATGTCGCCTCCTAGACAGGGGTTCCCTCTGGAGTAGCCATGATGGTAGCCATGACGGCAACGTGGGCCCCTGAAGGGTAGTGGGCCCATGGCACTTGCCCGGGTTCGCCGGGTGCTGACGCCGGCCCTTGTCACATGTCTGCGTTAAAATCAATGTACTTCTATGGGGTTATTCACAAGGCCGTTTTTTTTAATGGACTCAAGTATATGAGTGATCTATGAAATTGGGTCCTGCACGGATGCAAATCGGCCGTGAAAGGTCGATTTGACACCCGTGCGTGTGAATACGCACTAAAAATACTCCACAATCATACTTACCAACATTTGAATTCTAAAGCCGAATTCAGGCTAACGTGGGGAAGCAAAGACGTGAAAAACTACAGTTTTTCACGTCCGAGTTGCCCCCCGTGCGGGTCCCGTTTTCACGGATCCTCATAGACTTGAGTCTATCGAGGGATCCGTGAAAACGGAACAAAAAAGGACATGTTCTATTTGTCAACGGACTCTTCACACGATCCAGTGAAACAACGGCCGTGTGAACGGCCCCATTGAAATACATTTGTCCATGTGACGGCCGTTGTTTTAACGGCCGTCACACGGATGTATACCATGGTCGTCTGAATTCGGCCTTAGCCCCAATTTTCTGCATGAACCCCCCCCCCCCACTGCTAAAATTACACCTTTGATGCAGCATTAGCACAAACCCCGCCTGCCCCATTTGTGTCACCATTTTGAGCTCCCTTTATTGTTTACTCCTTTCAGTTACTTTGGGTGGTGAGTGACACAGTCCCTTGAGGAAAAAAAAATTCTGATCAACCATGTTGCACACCCTCCTAGTTATGTAGTAACACAAGGGCAATGTATCTCTGCATAACTAGGCAAATTTGCTTTACAGGTATTTGATATACCTGGGTGACATAACTTGCAGGTGCTTTAATGGGAGCCAGATTGGTCGCACTCACAGCATTCTCAGAAACAGATAGGTCCACCTTGGCAACCAATTTTCTTCATTCTTCCAATGCATATAAAATAACATGAAGCAACTTGACAAATATACTTGATTGAAAATATACTACTATTTTGTTTCTGCAGCTCTTATGCAGACCTATGCGTCTCTATGACTACAGTCTATAAAGCAATCCTGTGTGTAGCCTGATCCTGTAGTCCTACTCCAATCTATACCCTACATCTCACTACTTCGATCTTCCTAAATACAGCGGACCGATGAGGAGTATGGCTGCTGGATTAGACTACACAGACTACTATTCAGTCTGTAACCATGGAAATGCATAGGTCTGCATAGGAGCTGTATACACAAAACATACTGGTCAACATTTGAATCTGAAATCGCTGAACATTTTAAGTCCTGTCCTGTTACACCCTAAGAAACACCCCTTTTGATACAAATGATAGTAACTCCGCCTGTTGTACAATAATTTAGACTTTTAGCCAGTATGCAAAAAATAGTAGGGGAATTTTTAATAAGACTATTTGCAAAGTTGCTTAATTTTTTTTATTTTAAATGCTTAGGAGCAATTAAAAAAAATAGTTCACAAAAGTGGACGTACCCTTTAAGTGATGAAGAAATGTGTTAGCAAATTGACTGAAGGATTTTGTATTTATTAAGATTTTTTTTTATCAATACATGAATTTCGGAATTTTGGATTTTCTTTGTAGCAGTTCTGCAAATATTCCCTTTCAGCCTGTCCCACTGGTCTTGGAATGCCCTTCTCCCCCTTTTAGACCTCTGAGGGTATACTAAGCGCTGACATTGTAATCAGTATTTTTTCACCTGGCGCTGCAATTACAGGGTTGTTTGGCTCTGATGATATCACAGTAATGTACTGCATCTCAAACTAATAACAGTGATCTCTCCGGTCTATCATTAGGACTTGTATGTGCACAAATAAAAAATAAGACTCCATCCCTCCATGGCTGCACTCACAGCTAGACTTCATACTAAATAATATTTTTTTTATTCGGGGGTCAAAAAGAACCCAGAGACTCCGTCATAGACTGACTTGTTTGTAATTGACAATGGCAAGCCATAAAATCTAATAGACGACGCACAGATCAGATCAAGATAATGAATTGCTTGAAGAATATAAAATCAGGATATGCGAATGGCATAAAACATCCAAAACACATTACATGGATTAATGGATTACATCTCTCTATTCTCTGCACTTAGCAGCCGCTATTTTGTGTTTGGGCCTAAAATTGAATAATTGTGTTTGTCATGAAGTTATTAATTGCTCAAAGCTGAAAAAGTCGCTAATTATATAATGCAAACATAACAGTAATAGTTACATAGCCGTGCATCTGTCCTCAAAAGAAACCTTCTTGTTCCTGTTTCCCCCAGATCTTAATGTGCATGCCGAATAGTGTATGTTTGGATGCACTATTAAAGGAGTATTCCGGGCATACAGTGGTCGGAGGCATCTGCTTCCAGCGCTCACCACTGCATAACTTCCGGTGCTGGAGGCAGCCGGAACAGCTGAGTCAGACCTCCGGGTGTCAGTCCCCCACCGATTATATACTAATGACCTATTCTGTAGATAGATCATCTGTAAGAAAAACCCTTGCCCAGACAACCCCTTTAATACTTACTTTGAAATGAATACAAACTCTAATGATGTATGAAGGCAGTCAAGTGGATATTCCGACCTCACTATGGAAATGCATTGAAGAGAATGTATCATGTATTAAAATTTTTAAAGGTTGCAGCTCACATTTTTTTATATTTAATAACTTCCCAGAGGATGACCATATTGGAGACACACACTTCCTCTCTGTATAGTCTGCATAAACACTAATGCACGGTGTGTGGGCTTTATGAAAGCTGCAGCGAATGGGAGTTAATGGACAGGAAAGTGTCCATAGACTAATACAGTCCCCATGAAGTGTGGAGTACAACCCCCTCTCCCAGACTATGGAGTGACTGGAAGCTGCATACACAACCTTATCTCTGTGTAAAGTGTTGGTATCCTGCTTTATCTAGGCCTCCAGCAGTACAATGTCATTTGCGTAGTGTTTTGTAGTTAAGGGCCTTTTCACATCACCGTTGCTTTCCGCTGAGGGGTTCCGTTTGAGGTTTCCGTTGGGTTAACTCCTCAATGGTGAGGGAAACGGAAGCTTAGGTTTCAGTTTGCCTTTCCGTTGTCAGCTTATTGTATGTGCCCCAGGGGCCAGTGAAAACAGGAATATTTAAATGTAGTACTTTTTATATAGATTGTATAAAAAAAACTTTTTTTTTTTAAAAAAAACACCATAAAATGTAAAAAAATTATGTTTAGAATAAAAAACGTATTTTCATAATATGTAATTTTTGTCATGATACATTCCTGTTCTCCCTGTGTACTAATCCAAGGCAGCACAGGGGGTGACTATGGGAATACAATACACCATATTAAAAGAAATGGATAGAAGGGAAGGGGAAGGGCCACAGAACAGTCTGTGTTTTGTTTAAAGGTGGTTGACCAGGTGACTAAAAGACAGCTCCATAACTACAAAATGGATGACTATTCTTGTAACTTCCTGTCCATAGTAGAAGTAGAAAGAGCAGCTCTGCCGTTCTAAAAAGCAAAATTAGCTAATGTACTACATGTTTTATTAGTTACCCTTGAGAATGATAGAGAGGAGGCCGTGAATGTTTGACCATCTCTCTTCTCAGCATGAGATTGAGTTTCCTTGGGTCCCCCAGAGGACATGATTCTGAGGGCCCACCCTTCATCTATACACAACATGTCTCTGTTCCTTTTAATCTCATCATAATCTTTGTTGTTATCATTGTACACACAGGACACATCATTAATAAGATCTAATAGGATATTTGTAAATCATCCTATAAGAGATGAACATTATTGGCAAGTGATTGACTCCAAAGTCACCTCCAAATGGGGTTATCTTCTGCTGGACCTTTGGGGCCCTGTTGCATTAGGGCCCTTTTATTGTCTTAGAGCCAGGGCCCTTCAGGGATTCTCTAGTACTCTAGTGGGCCAGTTCGACCCTGTGTCTACTGAAAACAAGTACCGGGAAACACTTGTTCAGGACGAAGGCGCTCGGACCCACCAATGTGACCGTTTCATATGTCTCGTTCACATGTCATAACATGTTATTGGAAGTATAGATGGCAAATGCATAATTACTTGGAAATACAATAATAATGCAATGTGTTCTCTGCAGAATATGTTGATTTGATATCAAAACCAATAAAATTATAAATAATACCTTTCTCTTTAGTAAGGACCAACCATCGAATCTGCATAGCTTGTAGAATAAACCCATACACGAGGCTCCTGGGCCCTAATATAAAATCTGTAACATAGCCCGACCTACCATTTATAATACTGGTGTAGGCAGATAGGCCTTTCAGACCCCTCAGGCACCTTATCCTGGTGCGACTGCTACCTGTGCACCCCATAGAGCTATGCCCCTGGATCCATAGTGATAAGTGTAAAGGAACTGACCCCTTTGTGAAACTTCATTTTATATGGAGTGCCACCTTCTATAGGGTCAATCAGTGGTTCTTCCAGCCGGTAACCCACAACTAGCGTAGACATTTTTGACAAGTAAAATGTGTGGAAGCAACTGATATGTCTACAAATTCCAGAATTATATATATTTTAGCTGTAGCATTGCTTCCCTAGTAATAATATATTCACAAGGCAATGCGTCATGAATTGGTGGGTTCCATTCTTATGAATATTCTCTCCACTTTAAGCTTCAAGTACATTCTCAATTTCAGGATATATCGAGATACTACTGAATTCATGTAATTGCCTAATCACAATACCTAACATTTGCGATGCACTAGCTTGATTACATGATATTCTTGCGTCTACAAATCAACAGTAAAAAAAAGAAATAAAACCATAGGTGCTTGACACATTCCCTTCATGCCTTCACAAATAGATCAGATTTCCAAATCCCGGAATTTTTTAACGTATTATAATACTAAGGCCTCATGCACACGACCGTAGCCATGTGCACGGCCGTGATTTTCGGGTTGGCCGGCAGCGGAGTCTCACCCGCGAGCCGCCTCAAATCGCGGGCCGTGCACATGGCCGCGTCCATTATTTCCTATGAGCCTGGACCGAAGAAAACACGGTCGTAATAGGACATGTCCGTTCTTTCCGCGGTCCGGGCTCCTGGGACATGCACGGACTGTGGAAACCACGGTCGTGTGCATAGCTCCATAGAAATTAATGGGGCCGCAATTCTTCTGTGGATTTTCGGGGGAATTGCGGTCGCAAAAGCACGTTTGTGTGCATGGGGCCTAAGGACTGTACTATTTTACAAAAAAAAGACATAAAAATAACGACTTGGAAATTACTGACTATCATCGACGCTCTAAAAAACAACAAAAACACCAACCCTAATTTCTTTTATGCTTTCTTCCCCAAAAAAAGACAAAGACTGGATGTGAATGACTACAGTAGCCTCTTTATTAAACATTTCAAATATAAAATACATGTAAATATCAGTCTAAATAATATATAACAAATATATTAACTGTCTACAAATAATTGAAGAGAGGAAGGGATCTTTGAAGGTCCATGTATTATTTGCAACATCAGCACTACCTCCTCTCCACCCTCAACTGCTCCGCATCATCAGGCACAAGTTTTGCAGAATTCTAATTTACTCTTGCTGCGTTTGGAACACATATTGGGTCTTTGTCTCATTTGCAGATGTCTTCCTTCTCTTAGGCTTGTGTTTCTATTAAATTGGGAGGTAGACAATCTAACTGTACACATGTGCTGAGGCCGGGGCAGCCGAGCGGAACAAAAACATATTGATTAATGTAACAGATTAAATTAGAAGACCTGGGGTTTCAAGGGCTCAGCTTGGTTGACTTTATTTAATGCCAGGTCTTGAAGTGGTTAGTAGCTGGAAGTTGAGAATCAGTTTGTTCATATAAGAATTCACGTATTTAATAGACACACACATGTATACCTTCGGCCTTTGTGTTAAATAAAAAATTGGTCCATTGAATAGATTAGGTCTTGAAAAGATGGTGAAGGCCTTGGGTCAAGAAACTCAGCAATCACTATTGTGTCAAAGACGGCCATTAGGCTGAGTTCACACGTTGTGTAAATACTGCGGTTTTGCCGTGATGGAATTTGTTGCGAAACACATGCAGCAAATACAGTAGCAGCAAAGTGGATGAGATAAAACAAATCTCATCCACACGCTGCGTAAATGATCAGCGGAAAAAATGCTCAGAAATTGACCTGCAGTGCAGAATTTTATTCTGCAGCATGTCAATTGTATTTCCATAAACGCTGCTTATTTGATGCGGGTTTCCCCATTGAATTCAATGTGGAAGTAAATACCGCAACAAATAGCAGTTGTTGCGTTTTTGAGGCGGTTTCGCAGCGATTCGGCCACAAAAAGGCGCAACTCAAAAAAAATAATTCTCATACTTACCCAGAAATCTGTGTTCCTCCCCAGCATACAGAAATGGTATGGTCTTTAGCTGGTCATGTGATGCTGTACTGAAGCATCATGGGATGGATAGCAAGGCAGAGAGGAAGAGAAAGCTGGGGAAATCTAAATCAAGATGGAGACTTTTTTAAAGCACAGACAAGGCAGCATTTCAATAAGTAAGTACAGTATACATAAAAGAAGTGTAGAGTGTGGTATACAGCCAGGCGGGGGGTGCAGACATGGAAAGTTGTGTTTCCACTGGAGGTCTTCTTTAAAATGGGACTTCTTACTGGTGAACTCTATCACACCCTTAAATATCTAGGACAGGAGGACTTGGTGCTTATTCCCCACTCCCTTGTTTGTAGGATCTGAAGACAGCGGATCCCAAGACAGGTTCTCACCTCTCGTTACAATAAGGGATGCTGTCATCCTGGTCTGGGCGCCCTACTCTCCGGGGACCTCATAATAGCCACATGGTCTGTCTGTATGGCACATATGCCCTTGGTTGGTATAAATAGACTATGGGTGGAAATGCCACATGAGCGACTTTAACCTGACAATTCCCAGAAGCTACACGAAGACATAAACTATCACTGGTTCCCTGCGGCGTCATTCAAAATACTGAAAATATGACTCCCAGTGGAGCGTCTTATATTAAGATTGGACAGGTTTCTTAAAATAAGATTACAAATAGCTCCCTGGAATACAGCAGTTGTGATTTAGCGCTAGTCTTCCTTGGGTACTAGAAAGAAATGAAAGAATGGCCTGCGCATATAATTTCATCTCCTAAATATTTATCTCTTTTAATTAATCTAAGCTTTAGATTCACCTTCCTTTCTTTATCAAATCATTTCCCTCCGAGGAAATAATGTGATGAGAGAAGTAATTTTTTCGCATGTTGATGAAGAAAATAAATGATTACAAATCATCTGACAACAATAAATATTTCCTATAATGTTACAAAATGTGATGGATGTTCCTTTATAGGGCGAATCATCATCAATGTTGGTCTTATGCCAAGAGGGTGATAGTTCGGGTTACTTACTTTGAGCCACATTTACTAAGACTGGCGTTTTTTACGGCAGTCTAAGTGAAGGAGGCAGTTGGAGTGATTTGCGCCAAATTATTTGAATGGTTCACGCTTCCTAATAAATTTGAAGAATTTTGAAGGCTCTGACAGTAAGGAAATTAAATCTACGCCTGTTTTGCATAGCAGGTGTAGCTTTGCACCAAAATTTGCGCCATTTCCTCCTATCCTAAATAGTAAATCTGGTGTAAACTATATCTCCTTTGGAGACCATGCCCACTTTTCTCACCACTTGCTAAGTTTTAGTGCTAAAATGTTGTACGTCATCACTTGCAATATTTTAGCGGCACAACTACATAATAAATGAGGGCCAATATCTCCTAAAAAGAAGAAAACCCTAGAAATAACCCAATTTCCGCTCTTCTTTCATGCCGTTACAATTCCAATAAGCTCTTTCTATACAAAAATGGCTGCCAATACAACTCCTACAGGCAGGGTGAACAGGCTTTTCTTCACAACTGAATCTTTCTATTCATGCAGAAAAAGAGACCAGAAGAAAAAAGAATATAAAAACATATAAATGAATAAAAAACTGAATCAGAGATAAAATACAAAAAACGTATAGAATAAAAATTACAAAAAAGTAAATAACATACAAAATACTCAAAACAACACTTATAATAATGTTTTTATATAATTTAGAACAATTGTTTCCGTTTGTTTCATTTAGGGTTCCGTTCTGACAGGAAGCTCCGACGGAACATCAGAACGGGACCCTGACGCAGATGTGAACGAAGCCTTAAAGTGTGTCCAACTTTTATCATCATGTTATCTTAGGTCCCACGTTACATGCAACCAGGAAGTGGCCCGGGAGTCAGCGAGAACAGACAAAGGTAGAGCAGGGTTTAGGGGGCCCCGTTCTAGAGATAGGTGCGTGTGGGGTGTTTCCTGGTCACCCACCAGGTATTGTAAATGGTTGCGTGTTTTGCTCTCTCACCCTCTAGTGTGCGTCCCCCAGTGTCTGTTTTGGTTGTTTGTATCCTCCTGTTTTGCTATGTCTTCCCAGTGGGCGGGGGTGAGGCTGGGTTTCCCTAGCAACCAAGGAGACCCAGCAGCCCTGCACTAAGGGGGGTCCCCATTGAGCCCTGTATTAGTGCACAGATCAGGTGACCGCACTGGTCAAGGTGATTGGTGCGGCATCTGGATAGAAAGATGTTAGAGAGAGAGAAGGGGTGGAGTTAGAAAAAGGCGGGAAAGTGTGAGGTAATGACCGTGGAGGGAGTTAGAGTGACAATAGGTACAAAGAAGCTGAACATGAAAGTGTCCGGCCGAGTGTCTAGGAATCTAACACCACAAGTCAAGTCAGAGGGACCTGAGAATAAGGTCTGAATATTGACTGAATAAATTATATCCAGAATATAATTATCAAGTGAAGTCTGGTCTTCCCTCCTCTCCTGGTGGTAATTTGAGTGAACAGTCACCTTTTAAGTAATGTTTCCTGGTTATAAATATACAAGTTATAAGCAATGTATGTTTATGTTATAGCCATTGCAAAGCGGTCTTAAAGGGGTGGTAATCATCTTATTCAATGGACTGATTTGCATGGACTTTGGACTATCTACTTACTTTACAATACCCCCTTAAATAAAATAATTGTGCCTAAGGTACTCGGACTGTTGCCAGAATACCACCGAGGGTGTCCGTGTGCGAATGGTAGCGCTGCCTCCGCAACGACCCGCGTAAGTGTAGCAGGGGTAGGAGGGCGACCTCCACAAAGGAATCTGGTGCAACCCGGTGATATAGGTAAATAAAGAGATCGGGATAAGCCGCGTGATAGAGAGTGGCGTCTCTGTGACCCGTGGCAGCACTATAGAAGGCGGGACCTGTGACACAAACGGGCACGGTGGGAAATCCCGTGGAGGTCGAGTTCACCCGACCTTGGTTATTGACCGCTTTGCCGAAACTTATACGCTGCTGTTTAATAAAGAAGTTGATTGGTTGTCAGTCTGCCTACAGTGTATCATCAATAAATCCATGTTACATACGAGTCCCAGTGGATATGTCATAGATGTCTCTGGTGGGAAAACCCCTTTAAGTTCTGTTCTCATCTGCATCAGGGCCTCTGTTGCAGTTTCCATCAGATTAGAAGGGAAAAATAGTGCAACATGTTGCACCACGCCCTAGCCCGATAGTAAGTTAATGTCCTAGGTTTTAATGGTGCGTGTGCGGCATGTATCCCAGGCCATTCATGTGCACAGTGTATATAGTGGCACTATTCAAATGTAGAGTGTATGTATGTAAGTATATATATAAAACAGCATTTTTTGTGTACAGTATATATTGGTGTTATTTATGTGTACAGTATATATTGGTATTATTTATGTGTACAGTATATATTGGTATTATTTATGTGTACAGTATATAATGGTGTTATTTATGTGTACAGTATATATATTGGTGTTATTTATGTGTACAGTATATATTGGTGTTATTTATGTGTACAGTATATATTGGTGTTATTTATGTGTACAGTATATATTGGTATTATTTATGTGTACAGTATATATTGGTATTATTTATGTGTACAGTATATATTGGTATTATTTATGTGTACAGTATATATTGGTGTTATTTATGTGTACAGTATATATTGGTATTATTTATGTGTACAGTATATATTGGTGTTATTTATGTGTACAGTATATATTGGTGTTATTTATGTGTACAGTATATATTGGTATTATTTATGTGTACAGTATATATTGGTGTTATTTATGTGTACAGTATATATTGGTATTATTTATGTGTACAGTATATATTGGTATTATTTATGTGTACAGTATATATTGGTGTTATTTATGTGTACAGTATATAATGGTGTTATTTATGTGTACAGTGTATATATTGGTGTTATTTATGTGTACAGTATATAATGGTGTTATTTATGTGTACAGTGTATATATTGGTGTTATTTATGTGTACAGTATATATTGGTGTTATTTATGTATACAGTATATATTTGGTGTTATTTATGTGTGCAGTGTATATATTGGTGTTATTTATGTGTACAGTATATATTGGTGTTATTTATGTATACAGTATATATTGGTGTTATTTATGTGTACAGTATATATTGGTGTTATTTATGTGTACAGTATATATTGGTATTATTTATGTGTACAGTATATATTGGTGTTATTTATGTGTACAGTATATATTGGTGTTATTTATGTATACAGTATATATTGGTATTATTTATGTGTACAGTATATATTGGTATTATTTATGTGTACAGTATATATTGGTGTTATTTATGTGTACAGTATATATTGGTGTTATTTATGTATACAGTATATATTGGTGTTATTTATGTGTACAGTATATATTGGTATTATTTATGTGTACAGTATATATTGGTGTTATTTATGTGTACAGTATATATTGGTATTATTTATGTGTACAGTATATATTGGTATTATTTATGTGTACAGTATATATTGGTGTTATTTATGTGTACAGTATATATTGGTGTTATTTATGTGTACAGTATATATTGGTGTTATTTATGTGTACAGTATATATTGGTGTTATTTATATGTACAGTATATATTGGTATTATTTATGTGTACAGTATATATTGGTGTTATTTATGTGTACAGTATATATTGGTATTATTTATGTGTACAGTATATATTGGTGTTATTTATGTGTACAGTGTATATTGGTGTTATTTATGTATACAGTATATATTGGTGTTATTTATGTATACAGTATATATTGGTGTTATTTATGTGTACAGTATATATTTATGTGTACAGTGTATATATTGGTGTTATTTATGTGTACAGTATATATTGGTGTTATTTATGTGTACAGTATATATTGGTGTTATTTATGTGTACAGTATATATTGGTGTTATTTATGTGTACAGTATATATTGGTATTATTTATGTGTACAGTGTATATATTGGTGTTATTTATGTGTACAGTATATATTGGTGTTATTTATGTGTACAGTATATATTGGTGTTATTTATGTGTACAGTATATATTGGTGTTATTTATGTGTACAGTATATATTGGTGTTATTTATGTATACAGTATATATTGGTGTTATTTATGTGTACAGTATATATTGGTGTTATTTATGTGTACAGTATATATTGGTGTTATTTATGTATACAGTATATATTGGTGTTATTTATGTGTACAGTATATATTGGTGTTATTTATGTGTACAGTATATATTGGTATTATTTATGTGTACAGTTAATATTGGTATTATTTATGTGTACAGTATATATTGGTGTTATTTATGTGTACAGTATATATTGGTATTATTTATGTGTACAGTATATATTGGTGTTATTTATGTGTACAGTGTATATATTGGTGTTATTTATGTGTACAGTATATATTGGTGTTATTTATATGTACAGTATATATTGGTGTTATTTATGTATACAGTATATATTGGTGTTATTTATGTGTACAGTGTATATATTGGTGTTATTTATGTATACAGTATATATTGGTGTTATTTATGTGTACAGTATATATTGGTGTTATTTATGTGTACAGTATATATTGGTGTTATTTATGTGTACAGTATATATTGGTGTTATTTATGTGTACAGTGTATATATTGGTGTTATTTATGTATACAGTATATATTGGTGTTATTTATGTGTACAGTATATATTGGTGTTATTTATGTGTACAGTATATATTGGTGTTATTTATGTGTACAGTATATATTGGTGTTATTTATGTGTACAGTGTATATATTGGTGTTATTTATGTGTACAGTGTATATATTGGTATTATTTATGTGTACAGTATATATTGGTGTTATTTATGTGTACAGTATATATTGGTATTATTTATGTGTACAGTATATATTGGTGTTATTTATGTATACAGTATATATTGGTGTTATTTATGTGTACAGTATATATTGGTGTTATTTATGTGTACAGTATATATTGGTGTTATTTATGTGTACAGTATATATTGGTATTATTTATGTGTACAGTATATATTGGTGTTATTTATGTGTACAGTATATATTGGTGTTATTTATGTGTACAGTATATATTGGTGTTATTTATGTGTACAGTATATATTGGTGTTATTTATGTGTACAGTGTATATATTGGTATTATTTATGTGTACAGTATATATTGGTGTTATTTATGTGTACAGTATATATTGGTATTATTTATGTGTACAGTATATATTGGTGTTATTTATGTGTACAGTATATATTGGTGTTATTTATGTGTACAGTATATATTGGTGTTATTTATGTGTACAGTGTATATATTGGTGTTATTTATGTGTACAGTATATATTGGTGTTATTTATGTGTACAGTATATATTGGTGTTATTTATGTGTACAGTATATATTGGTGTTATTTATGTGTACAGTATATATTGGTGTTATTTATGTGTACAGTATATATTGGTGTTATTTATGTGTACAGTATATATTGGTATTATTTATGTGTACAGTATATATTGGTGTTATTTATGTGTACAGTATATATTGGTGTTATTTATGTGTACAGTATATATTGGTGTTATTTATGTGTACAGTATATATTGGTGTTATTTATGTGTACAGTATATATTGGTGTTATTTATGTGTACAGTATATATTGGTATTATTTATGTGTACAGTATATATTGGTGTTATTTATGTGTACAGTATATATTGGTGTTATTTATGTGTACAGTATATATTGGTGTTATTTATGTATACAGTATATATTGGTGTTATTTATGTGTACAGTATATATTGGTATTATTTATGTGTACAGTATATATTGGTGTTATTTATGTGTACAGTATATATTGGTGTTATTTATGTATACAGTATATATTGGTGTTATTTATGTGTACAGTATATATTGGTATTATTTATGTGTACAGTATATATTGGTGTTATTTATGTGTACAGTATATATTGGTATTATTTATGTGTACAGTATATATTGGTGTTATTTATGTGTACAGTGTATATATTGGTGTTATTTATGTGTACAGTATATATTGGTGTTATTTATATGTACAGTATATATTGGTGTTATTTATGTATACAGTATATATTGGTGTTATTTATGTGTACAGTATATATTGGTGTTATTTATGTGTACAGTGTATATATTGGTGTTATTTATGTATACAGTATATATTGGTGTTATTTATGTGTACAGTATATATTGGTGTTATTTATGTGTACAGTATATATTGGTGTTATTTATGTGTACAGTATATATTGGTGTTATTTATGTGTACAGTGTATATATTGGTGTTATTTATGTGTACAGTGTATATATTGGTATTATTTATGTGTACAGTATATATTGGTGTTATTTATGTGTACAGTATATATTGGTATTATTTATGTGTACAGTATATATTGGTGTTATTTATGTGTACAGTATATATTGGTGTTATTTATGTGTACAGTATATATTGGTGTTATTTATGTGTACAGTGTATATATTGGTGTTATTTATGTGTACAGTGTATATATTGGTATTATTTATGTGTACAGTATATATTGGTGTTATTTATGTGTGCAGTGTATATATTGGTGTTATTTATGTGTACAGTATATATTGGTATTATTTATGTGTACAGTATATATTGGTGTTATTTATGTGTACAGTATATATTGGTATTATTTATGTGTACAGTATATATTGGTGTTATTTATGTATACAGTATATATTGGTGTTATTTATGTGTGCAGTGTATATATTGGTGTTATTTATGTGTGCAGTGTATATATTGGTGTTATTTATGTGTACAGTATATATTGGTATTATTTATGTGTACAGTATATATTGGTGTTATTTATGTGTACAGTATATATTGGTATTATTTATGTGTACAGTATATATTGGTGTTATTTATGTATACAGTATATATTGGTGTTATTTATGTGTACAGTGTATATATTGGTATTATTTATGTGTGCAGTATATATTGGTGTTATTTATGTGTACAGTGTATATATTGGTGTTATTTATGTGTACAGTGTATATATTGGTGTTATTTATGTGTGCAGTATATATTGGTGTTATTTTTGTGTACAGTGTATATATTGGTATTATTTATGTGTACAGTATATATTGATGTTATTTATGTGTGCAGTATATATTGGTGTTATTTATGTATACAGTATATATTGGTGTTATTTATGTGTACAGTATATATTGGTATTATTTATGTGTACAGTATATATTGGTGTTATTTATGTGTACAGTATATATTGGTGTTATTTATGTATACAGTATATATTGGTGTTATTTATGTGTACAGTATATATTGGTATTTATGTGTACAGTATATATTGGTGTTATTTATGTGTACAATATATATTGGTATTATTTATGTGTACAGTATATATTGGTGTTATTTATGTGTACAGTGTATATATTGGTGTTATTTATGTGTACAGTATATATTGGTGTTATTTATATGTACAGTATATATTGGTGTTATTTATGTATACAGTATATATTGGTGTTATTTATGTGTACAGTGTATATATTGGTGTTATTTATGTATACAGTATATATTGGTGTTATTTATGTGTACAGTATATATTGGTGTTATTTATGTGTACAGTATATATTGGTGTTATTTATGTGTACAGTATATATTGGTGTTATTTATGTGTACAGTGTATATATTGGTATTATTTATGTATACAGTATATATTGGTGTTATTTATGTGTACAGTATATATTGGTATTATTTATGTGTACAGTATATATTGGTGTTATTTATGTGTGCAGTATATATTGGTGTTATTTATGTGTACAGTATATATTGGTGTTATTTATGTGTACAGTATATATTGGTATTATTTATGTGTACAGTATATATTGGTGTTATTTATGTGTACAGTATATATTGGTGTTATTTATGTGTACAGTATATATTGGTGTTATTTATGTATACAGTATATATTGGTATTATTTATGTGTACAGTATATATTGGTGTTATTTATGTGTACAGTATATATTGGTGTTATTTATGTGTGCAGTATATATTGGTGTTATTTATATGTACAGTATATATTGGTGTTATTTATGTGTACAGTATATATTGGTGTTATTTATGTGTACAGTGTATATATTGGTGTTATTTATGTGTACAGTATATATTGGTGTTATTTATGTGTACAGTATATATTGGTGTTATTTATGTGTACAGTATATATTGGTGTTATTTATATGTACAGTATATATTGGTGTTATTTATGTGCACAGTATATATTGGTGTTATTTATGTGTACAGTATATATTGGTGTTATTTATGTGTACAGTATATATTGGTGTTATTTATGTGTACAGTATATATTGGTGTTATTTATATGTACAGTATATATTGGTGTTATTTATGTGTACAGTATATATTGGTGTTATTTATGTGTACAGTGTATATATTGGTGTTATTTATGTATACAGTATATATTGGTGTTATTTATGTATACAGTATATATTGGTGTTATTTATGTGTACAGTATATATTGGTATTATTTATGTGTACAGTATATATTGGTATTATTTATGTGTACAGTATATATTGGTGTTATTTATGTGTACAGTATATATTGGTGTTATTTATGTGTACAGTATATATTGGTGTTATTTATGTGTACAGTATATATTGGTGTTATTTATGTGTACAGTATATATTGGTGTTATTTATGTGTACAGTATATATTGGTGTTATTTATGTGTACAGTATATATTGGTGTTATTTATGTATACAGTATATATTGGTGTTATTTATGTGTACAGTATATATTGGTATTATTTATGTGTACAGTATATATTGGTGTTATTTATGTGTACAGTATATATTGGTGTTATTTATGTGTACAGTATATAATGGTGTTATTTATGTGTACAGTGTATATATTGGTGTTATTTATGTGTACAGTATATATTGGTATTATTTATGTGTACAGTATACATGATTACATGATTCATGTGTACACTATTTATCACTGCATTGTTCGTGTGTATAGAGAGTCTATTTCAGGGTATTGTCACCATCTCCAGTAGGTCTCCATTCCTGCCGTCTTTCTTCTGTGCTTCTCAAACATTTTCTAAGGGATAATCAGACACCGTTCCTGTATGAGATTGTGACCGGCGTGTACATTCAGCCCATCACATGCTGCTCCCATTTAACGGTTTTGTGGGATTTATTGATTTATGAAATATCTGAATAGAACAAAAGGAAGGCAACATTTCAAGGAGCATCAGAAACAATGCATCATTTTTTTTTAGTATCTGAACAGCAGGCCCACAAACATATTTCATGGACAGTAGGTGGGCCTCTATGCTTTAAAATGCCAGTTCTGATTTTATGTCCCAGTCCGGCTCCGGATATCATATACTACATAACAATTAGAATAGACCGCAACCAATGATAGATCCCTTTGTTGGCCATCTGATTTGTCGCGTTTTGTTTGTATTGATTATAATATTTTTTCAGTACTTATATTATTCCTACTACTAATATCGTCATCAGATATAATAATACAAATTTTTTTTTGTTCATTTTCATTTCCCATCGGAAACTTTGATCTGAACACCAAGAATGATATTTGCTAAATAAGACGTGACGTGAGATAAGTTATATGAGACATAACGGGTGGTGAGTGCGACTGTTTAACAAGTCTTACAAGTGGCGGGTTCTGATGGATTTTCATGACTTCACCGTCTTAGTTCAGTCATAAATTTGCCTTTTGAAGACATCTTCTCAAGCCAAAGGAAAGAACTGTTTACAAAATGTTAGAGCGAAGATAATCAAAGAGTCAAATATTTACTCAGAACTTGTTATACCAGACAATTCTGAAAAAGAGACGGGCTCCTTATTGAGCTCCTTCCATAAAAGAAAACCGGTAAACCGTACCGACTGACTCATAATTACATAATCAGAGCATTTAAAGGGTATGTCCACAATTTCACCATTTACATATAGATATTATCTATGTAAAATATTGAATAACATTGTTGATACATGACATTACTTATCTTGTTCTGATCCTGAGTTATAGTCAGTATTGGAGACAAGAGCTGTATTCATAATTCTGCTGGATATTATGGGAAGCAGTCAGCAACCTTGTCTTTAGACACACCCCCTAACAATAGAGCTGAGCTACCATAATGCAGTGGGACAGTTCATTTTTACGGCATTAAATTACTGTACAGACAATGGTGTACATAACATAGAGGCAGTTGCTATGGGGCCCCTGGAGAGAGGACCCGGTCAAGGTTTGCCCAATCCCCTTAGTTTTTGGGTGGTGACAACCTGTGAAGGACAGGGACTGTAATATTAGCAAACAAGGGAGGGAGAGATTGGCACAGGAGTCATGGATAGGGGCTGGGCAGGGCAAACAAGTCCTTCTATGCTGGTTAGCATTACCACCACTATAAAGGGAGGGTATGTTTTTATCCCTGCTATGAGGCCCCTTTTCTCTATGTACGCACCTGTATAAAGATTTCACTTCCCAGAATGTAAATCTTTAGGGCCAACACTATCAATTCACTGAACCAGCAGGGGATGCTGGTTGATTTTAGCTCTGAAGCCTGCAAATTTGTAGATATTACTTACTCAAATTTTTCTGTTGATTATATCCATCAGTGTACTGTTAAATTGTGGACATATCTCTTTAAATGTATGTAGGTATATTCCAAGCAAAGAGATAGGCTATTCTGGATGTTTCATATATGGCCGAACAACCAGTGATGTGACCTATGGCAGGTGGAGAGCCATCGGTTGAAGACCAAATAACTGTAGCCTGAACATGGAGTGCTCTTTTGCCAAGAGGTTCCACCTGTGGCTAAGATTCAGTTGGCTGCCCTAGCCCTGTATCTAAATACACTGACCAAAGCAGAGTGGTTTGTTGCCCCCTTCATGGCACCTTGCACCAGGGCACATGCCCGATAAGCCCCACCTTTCGTTGCTGCTTTTGCCCTGTGTCCTGAAGTGGCTTTGACTATAATATTATTACATTTACCAAGGGGAGGGCTACCACCTAAGCTCTTCACATCTGAAGCAATGCCAGTTTTCTACCATGCATTAGCAGACCTTCAGGCCATTGATAAAGTCAAGGTTGCCACAGAACACTGGCACTCAGCCAATCTAATGAACAAAAATATAACTAAGAATGATTATTACTGGGATCACTGCTATTCTAGGACTGTGTTTTATGTTCTCCAGGCTGTCTGTAATTATCACTGACCTTTCTCTTCGATGTCCTTGAATACTAAAACCTATGCCACCTCCCTTATCCTCCGCA
The DNA here is from genome assembly GCF_050947455.1 of Rhinoderma darwinii. Classification (NCBI taxonomy): domain Eukaryota; kingdom Metazoa; phylum Chordata; class Amphibia; order Anura; family Rhinodermatidae; genus Rhinoderma; species Rhinoderma darwinii. The sequence goes on from NC_134696.1 coordinate 24,486,768, forward strand.
CTGATATCTGAAGAAAGTTCATTTTTCTCATATTATTTATTAGCAATCAACATAAATTATATCAGAAAGTATGAGAATCTTCACGTTATCAGAATATGCTGAATGCAATATATACTGGAGAATGATAGCTTCAGATTGTTACTCACCTCACTTTGTTCCAGCTGTGCTTTCAGGGTGGCCATGGGAGCGCCAGGGAAGGTGAGTATAGTGATTTTTTTTTTTTTTTTTTTTTTTACTTTCAGCTGTTCGCAGGGAAATTGGCACCAAAATTTGCAGCTGGAGATTTCCTTGTGGCTTTCTGGGGATTTACTATGGACATTTTCTGCTGCAAATCTGCTACGCGTGGACGTACCCTAACGGTGAAGAACGGCGAGTTTCCTTGGACACCACTCCCTGGTCTAGCCAACTGACTGCGGCTTAAGGGGGTTATACACTGGGCGATTATCGGGCAAACAATTGTTGCCGATAATTGTAGCGATCATCGATTAGCAGATGAACGGGCAAGCGCTTGTTCATCAGCTGATCGTATCATTCTAAAAAAGTAAAATACTATCGTTGTCGGCAGCTCGTCTCACTGTGTAAACAGGGAGTCGCTTTCCCGACATGATAATAATGTATGGAGATGAGCGATCGGAGTAACGACCGCTCGCCCTCATGCATAACTCCTTGTGACAGGAGCAAACGAGTGCCGATCTACGACCGTCTTGTTGATTTGCCAAAATCGGCCGATGTAATAGGGGCTTTCATGCCTCCATTGAGTAACGTAACCCAGATAAGTAAACCTTGTAAAATCCTCTTTAGAAACAACAGAAGTAAAAAGAATAGAGTCTGGAGAGGGTACAATGGAACAGAGAAATGGTGTTTATTCTTGTGTCAATGGCGAACTAATGAACAGTATCATTCTCATGGTCAAGAACATTATATCTTGAGACTAATCTGGGGCCTTTTTGATTCCTTACATAACACCTATGGACTGCTAAAACTTTTGGCCCCGTTTTAAAAAGCTGAACCTACTGCTAGCCATACATTTCCCCTATAACATCAAATAAAATGAATGGCCGACCATATAATACAATGATGTGCTAGGTATGTCAGAGCGAGCGCTGGTTTTGTTAGTCATTCTCTGCTAAGGATAATAGAGGAAGCTCCAAGTTGGGGACACCTTCTATGATGCCCAAATGTCCTAATAGGTCACAAGAAAAGGGTTTGTCGTGGTGAGACAAACCTTTTAAATTTATAAGCTGTGGTTAATGGTGAATGGGGGTTTATCACATTAAGATTTGTGGACTGTAGAAGCCATTGTAGCCAACCTCATCATGCTCGTTCATTTATCGGCAAGGTGGCCAAAGGCTTGCTCCTCAAAAGTGGTGCCAAGATCAAACAGAAAAGGGTTTTCTCTCATAGCACAACCCCTTTGATAGGGTTCTCTGGGAAAGCCCTTCAAAATGTGATCTATGAGGATTTGACCCCTGAGATCTTAAGAAGCATCCATATTTTTTTTTTCAAAGAAAACCCCTTTAAATATCACATAAGAAATAAAGAAACCAACTAACTGAATTACAATAGAGAACTTCAATAACAGAATGGAAGTCCAAAAAGGATAAAATGAAAATTCTCGCTATTGTGATAACAGTTGTTTATTATAAGACACAGCGAGGGAGTTCATAAGATTATGTGGGGAATGGATACAACACCGCAAGGCAATATTCTTTTATGGAGAAAGAAACGGTGATTTAGATGTAAACTTTTTAAACACCATATACTGAATAGAAGCAGAGAATGTTCTTTGTTTTATCCTTGATTGAGCTTTCTATTCAGCAGTTTAATAGTATCCGGATGGCAGCGGGTCCTAGCTATATAATCTACATTTATAAATTGTGTGCATGCTGAGTTCATATACCTTAGTATTATTTATGGCCATATATTCCTCCAGACAAATAACAACGTCCTATAAAGTACTGCCAGTATAGACATAAAACCCCAACGTGACTGCTCCTCTGCATCCGCTCCCTCTAAAATGAAGTATTGCTCAAATTTGTCTAGCTCTGCCAGCGACATAACTGTGTATAAATAATGCCTCGGACTGGCACGGTAATTACCGACATGCAATTTTTGCTTCTTTCCTCGCTTATCCTTATTTGTAAATGCCTTTCTGACTCATAAAATCCAGCCATAATAAAGGACCACTAAGCGTCAAAGTACTCATATTGTGGTTTAGGGCGATAGAATGGGTTAGAGCATTTATGTCTCATTTACTGTACATATTGTGGCTGGTAAACACAGAGATGGAGAGGACGACGGGCTCAGATAAAAAAAAACAATAAGCCAAGAAACTGTGATGAAGAAATATGTACACTTGAAATCACAAAGGCGGCATTCACTGTAATGAATTTGCTTTCTATGTCTAAAGCTACGGTTTATAAACCGCCTCAGAAGGACGAATTAGGTTACCATGGGAACCATCGATATGTCATTATATAATGGGATAATCTTTGCTGGAAGTTATAAGGTCTTTGTAGAGGATTTGAAGCTCTGTATCAAACAAACGGGGCACCGACTGTAACGGGGAGGTGGCGGGGCACCGAGTGTAACGGGGAGGTGGCGGGGCAGTGACATTCCATCCGCAGGAACTTTGATGGTGTGGAAGAATGGCAGGCGGACACGTAGTTCCCATTCGGTATCTTAAACTTTTACTTATTACTCAGGAAATGCAATCTTGATAGTTTCAAATATTTACCCAGTTCAACAAGAGTACGGATATAGTCTCTCACACCAAACTTGAAAGTTGCAAACTTATATACAATGTACGTGGCGGATGGCAGATTGGTGCCGGTTTTTCACATAATACAAAATACTCTTGCTGGTTCCACAATGTGCACAAATCTTAGTTATGGTCAACTATTTACAGTGGTGGGCTGTGGTGGCTTCCCCTTTAAATGCTGTCCACAGTATCTGGCAGCGGATCGTCAGCCTTCTTTCGCACAGGCGGCGTAGGTAAGGATAGAAAGGTTCTCTCACACTGTACGATGCCTTCTCAGGTGTCTGCCATTCTCTTACTTGCGGTGGTGGCCCTCTGAAGCCAATCAGTCACAGCCTACTCTTTGCGACTCCAACTCAGGAACGCAGCATTTATGCTCCGTCAGTCTGTCTCTCAGGTCATGCGGCGCTCCTTAAACTACCACGAGCCTCAGTCACTCAAACTCCATTTATGTCACAATGTCTCTGGCCTGTTCCGCTCTGCTGTGTGACTACTTGTGACACGGACACTGACAGCCACCTCCTACCCTCACCACAGTCATACACCCAACAGCACTTACTTACTTGCAAACTCTCGTTGGCCCGGCGAGCGCAACGTGCCCACACCTCCACGTTCCACAAACTGCAGAGTTCCACTTCAAGGGATATAGAACATCTATGTGAGACGTCTTCCGCCTAACTGGGAGCGCTGATCACAGCTGAAGATGCAAAACGGTCAGCTGAGCGCTTCTGCACCGTCATTTCTGCAACGGTGGGGGTTTCAGCAGCCGGTCCCGCACCGATCCAAACTTTTGACATGTCTCTATGATATATCAAAAGTTTGATGAAAGTTCAGTCACTCTTTAAGCACTGGGTAAAAGCTTTCTAAGTGTCGTATCTTTATTAACCCTTTTGTAGAATAGAAACTTAGTCAATCAAGGCCCGAACATAAATACAAATAGAAAGGGACGGTTTTCTTTGTACTCCATTGTAAAACATCAAGTGCGCAGCACGAGAGACTATTCTAACAAAATATAATTTCAGTCCTTACATTTTTACTGCATCTGCAGACTTCTGTTCTTGCATTATAAATAGGGGTCAGTGGAGTCAGGCAGAAATGAAAAAGCACAGCTTTATGTAAATCGAGTTAAATTGCCGGTTTTATCCTTCAGATGGTGCACAAGATCCTCCTCTCACTGCAGTGGCTGCAGAAGTATTGTGCAGAGAGACCGGTCTTTATACAGGGACAGGGGCTCGTTCATTATAACAGTGAGGTGACTTATTAAAGGGGCAGGCTCAGGTCAGTGGATTTTAATGCTAAAGACAGATGTGGGAGATGATCAAGTGTCTTCTCCATACCTGAGAACAGTTGATCATTACCGCCATGTTTGCTCACTATAAACATTGCATTAGCACTTTCTGTTCCAAATCATATGGTCGATAAGGTTAATCTAATATAAAGCCCAAGTTACTGTACATATAAAGCTATTTGTAATGTAACATACACAGTATATACAGTACTAGTCAAAAGTTTGAACTTACCTACTAATAGAAGGGAACTTTAAGACATTACTTCAAACTCCTTGGCCAAATGGAAAATCTGTAACCGAGACCCCCGTACTATCACATGTCATCCATTCTACTGGTCTCCTTATGTTGAGAAGAAGGACCTTTTGGGCCCCCAGGCTCCAGGGCCAGGTGCGACCACAATCTCTGCATCTCCTTTAGTTGTTCCCTTGCTCCAAGACTCTTACCGACGTTGCAGACTGCTCCCTGCCAAGTCTATATATTATAGACTCGGCAGGGGAGAGTCTCTAATGTGATCAAAGTAAGCAAGTGGGGAGGTTCCGGTATATGTTCTCAGCTGCAGTCAGACCTGAGCAGATCTGTCTACAGAGTCTGTGTGCTGGGTCATGTAGAACAGGTACAGGACACTGAAGGGGTTTGCTGAAGGCTACTGAGGTGTGTTGAGGTCTGTTGAAGGGGGTTTGGGTCAGCTGGGGTCTACTGAAAGTTGCTGGAGTGAGTTGAGGTCTACTGACGGGTACCGGGGTGCGTTGAAGTCTGTTGAAGGGGTTTGGGTCAGCTGGGATCTACTGAAGGGTTCTGCAGTGAGCTGGTGTCTGTTGATGGGTGCTGGTGTTTTGTGGAAGCTTCTGGAATGTGCTAGAGGTCGCATTTCCATGTTTGGTGGTACATGCCAAGTTATGACTTCACAATACATAGTGCAATTACAGAGAAAGGAGACAGATAACTCTCATTTATCCATATTTTTCAAACCATAATACTTGCTAGAAGATGAATATGAATAGGCTATTAAAAAAAAAATCTAGTGAATCTCAATGTTGGACAGATAGCTTGGGCCCATCCAGGGTCATTATCAAGGCAGTACAGATGATAATGTAGATAGAGGCCTTGGTTGATCAGTGATGAGTTAAAAAGGGCCCACACTTAGCTTTCAGCTGCCCTTTGACACTACATGGGACTCACACAAATATACTTACTATATGAACGGGCCTCATTTAATAGGCAATAACATAAAAACATAGGGCCCATCCAATTAGTCTTCTGTTTAGCTCCCAAAGGACCCACTAAATGTATGGCATGACTCTGAAAACACTCATAGAGTTCATATGTCCCTATTCCTTTCCTCTGACAGGGGCCCACAGAATATACTTCATAATGACCATGTGATCTCCCTCCCCAAAGAAAGGATGTATATGAGATGCACGCCTATGTTGACGGTGGGGTGCAAAGGGGTTGGGATGACGTCCCAATGTATATAGTCTCGATTACCCCAGCACTTGTGCTGCGGTAATCGTGACTATATCTCCCTCCCCAAAATATCTTCCCTCAATCCCCCCCCTAAGGTTTGTAATGGGTTAACAGATAGAATACCGTAGATGTGGGAGATAGCCCAAGGAGCCCAATCCATTTTATTGTATGGGGCCCAGATATTTCAAATGCAAGCCCCGGGCCACACAACTAATGAGGGCAAGTGCATATTCACTTTTAATAGCTTTGGTCAGTTCCACCGTGAACATCAGCTTTTTCCTTTGCCAGATCTCATGGGCCTTGTTGTGGCAGGGTCACCTTACCACATAAGAACCAGGGCCCACCCGAGAATCCTCTGATCCTACAATTTACAGGAACATTTATGGACAGCAAGCAATCCTGGTGTAATGACCGGGATAGGGAAACAGACAAGTGAGCCCTAATCTACCCGCCACTCAGTCCCTGCCTACTTTCAACGACCCGCCCTAGACGACAGGGTACAACTGGGCGACGGTCCCTACACTCAATAAGTGCACGACAGACAACCAGACAAGGAAACACAGAACAAAGGGAAACGGGGCAGTTGCCCACGGCAACACCGTGAGCAACAAGAGTAGTAAACAAGCCGAGTCAAACCAGGAGAGTACGAGGTGCCAAACGTAGAGCAGGAGAGTAGTGAACAAGCCGAGTCAAACCAGGAGTGTAGGAGGTACCAAACGCAGAGCAGAAGAGTAGTCAGTAAGCCAGGGTCAATACGAAGCAGGGACAAGTAGTTCAAGAAGCTGCAGCAGGGCCAGGAAACCAGCAGAGAAGAATCACAAGCAAGGAGGAACAGGAAAGGCAGGTATAAATAGACAGAGGGCGGGAGCTAGCTCCGTCTGGCCAGGCTGTGATAGGCTCTCCCACTCCTAAGCCTGCCATCCTGAGTGGTGGAAGATGGAGTCAGTCTCACAGACATAGAAGCAGGTGCAGACTGATTACCTATGGGCGTGGATACAGAAGCTGTGCCTGGCAGATCCTTAACACCTGGCATAAGTTACAGTCTGATGAGCAGGATAGGAGGAAGGTGGTGGCATTGGTTCAATGAATAAGACAACCATTGTATTTTTTTTTCTTTTCAGCTGTGAAGTCACTTCATACCTTGAATGATCAAATATCACATTTTATTGTGGCCAAGCCGTCAGCTCTAGAAGATAATGAAGACATCTTCCATCCGGCTGAGAAAGAGTCTTTGAAGAAGTCTATGATCATTATGAGACAACTTTTAGTTGAAGCACAGGTAAGTCAATACATTATTTACCACTTCATATTTATGACTTCATATTTATGTTACTTAAAGGGGTTGTCCAGAATATAATAATAGGGCTGATTGAGTTAATCCCATAAAGCACTAAAACTTTGCAATGCCCAAATTGTATGACAGATCCCTGATTCTCTGCTGGTCTTTGTTAATCCAGCTTCACCCATCACGCGTCACCTGTATATGTGACCACTGTAGTCAATCACTGGTCGCAGCAGTGACATTGAAAGGTAATCAAAGACCGGCAGGGGACCAGGGTAGTGTCGGCATGAGCATCGCAGGGGATTAGTAAGGTGAGTATTACTCCTTTTGTTATTTTAGACCTTTGTCAACTTTTTGTAAAAGGCTTCATGGGGCCGGAAAACATTAAAACAATGCAGAAGGACCTTCAGTCCTATAGGAAAACATTTATAACACCGAAGGAGATTTATCAATAGTAAAATACACAAATTGCAAAAAAAAATATGAAAATGGCGCACTATGTATATTTGGCACATTTCTTTTTCTTCTTCCAACTCAACTCATGATATAATTGAGAAATGGCTGGAGAACTTTAAACAATTTAATGTCAGATCAAGGTCTGTGGAGGCCCCCGGGCAAGTGTGTGGCGGTCCTCCTGCCATGGAGTGAGGCCAAGATGTAATGTAATACTGCCATAATACTTCACCAATATGAGCACCATGGAGTACCTAAATAATACCACCCACCATAAAGTGCAAAATAACAGTACACACAGTGCTTATATACAATTGCCATAAAGTGCCATGTTGTGAACACATAATAGGCACCATAGTGCAATGTGCAATTGCCCCAGTTGCGTCTCTAATCCGGCCCTGCAAAAAATTATATTTTATAGAATATATATATATATGTGTGTATGTATATATATATATATATATGTATGTATAATATATATATATATATATATATATATATATATATATATATATATATATAGAGGGAAATACCGTATAATAGAGCACAGACACATCTTTATACTGAATTTTACTTTAAAACTTGCCATGCACTGTAGGATGTGGAGGAAAGAATACATAGTATTAGTACTGCAAGATCTAGAGCTCATATGCCAAGAGTTCATTTCCTCGAGTTATGTTAAATAATCCCAAGGTTTATAAACCACAATCCCTACAAGTGAAAGATATTTTTAGTCCAGGACATGAAAAACATTCAAAGGACCCAGGCACGTTGCCAATCTCTGTTGTTTTTGCAGCTTTCTGCAGATAATCTTCATCTCTTACAGAAAAATATTGTCAATTTAAGAAATGGTATCTCGGCTGTGTCAGATGCATTTCTTCAAAGAGCCCAATTAAGAAAAAAAATCTCTTAATCTCTTAGTTATCATCATGTTTAGAAGTGCTCTACATGAAAAACATCCCACAACATATCTTGCTGCAAATCGAGGTGTATAATATATCACTGTACAGTGATTATCGGGCAGGGAAGGACAAGATAGAATAGAAGGCGAGGAGGAGAGAAGTTCATATTTTGCCCTCTAATACCTATGGAAAATTCTGAAAAAAAAAATCACAAAAAGAACAATACACTAATTAAAAAAAACCCAAATCAATTATTAGTTTAAAGGATATGCCCACCTTTGCAACAAATTATGTTCCAATGCATCTAAAATGAAAAAAAAAGCAACTTTTCACATAGCCTTCATTAAAAATCTCCTACCATTTTATGTATACAGCTTCTATGCAGACCTTTGTGTTTCCATGGTTACAGACTACAAACAAACCCTGTGTAGTCTAATCCTGCAGTCATACTCCCTTTCATCTAACCCCTACTTTTTGCTAACCTAATGAACATAGGGTAACAAGAAGTGGGGGACACTATGACTGCAGCATCAGACTACACAGGGTTTTTTTATATTCTGTTACCATGTAGACACATAGGTCTGCACAGGAGCTGTATACTCACAATGGTAGGAGATTTTTAATCAAGATTAAGTAAAAAAAATCTCTTCCTTTTTTATTTTAGATGCATTGGAGCAGTAAACAAAAATTGGCAGCAAAGGTGGACATACCTTTTAAACTATAGTGGACCCCCGCAGCTGCTGGGCCCCATATCAGTTGCTGTACCTACTATTTTGCACACCCCCTCCTCCCTGTTAACTGTATAACTCCAGGCAGACTTTTTTTTAAGGGGCTGAGGAGGATTCTGAATATTTACACAGAGCCTGCAGGCAATGATTGGGGAATCCAGACTTCTGGAGGTTGAGGAAAATGCCCCTTTGCTCGAATAAGATAAGACTCGATATAATTGACTATCCAAAGGTCATTGGGAAGAATACTTTGAATCAACATTTCATATTCTGGTTGCCTGATGGGGTTATAGAATGTATACAGTCAGCTTATGCATACACATATCAGCCAGCAGAAACAAGCAGGGCAGCAGTGTAAAGCATAGGGGAGGGACATAGGCAGAAGCCTGACTTGATCTAAAAAGAGACAGTTGGTAATTTTCTGACTCCGATAGAGTCCAATATAGTCAATGAATCCAAGCCGCAGTCATGGTAATAGCTAAAATAAATAGCAGGTAAGCCCAGAGAGTTATATATTATTTTTACGACCACGGCCGCACTTAACAATATAATAATATAACAGCGCATTCTATTATTCTGTCATATTTTTATTCCCTGTACAAATGGCAATTATAAAACAAGCTGGTCAGGTCATAGGGATTCCATAACATTATTTCATCAATAAGCTAATTGAATTCTATTAATGAAGCTTAGTCAAATTTAATTTGCTCCTCTTTAGAGACTTCATGTCTGACTAATGTCAGAATATACCAAGATGATAACTCCTGGTGACACTTGATGAGCGCGTCTCTGTGAAGAAGGCGCGTAAAAAAACGCTGCGTAAAAAGGAGCATGTCACTTCTTGAGCCGTTTTTGGAGCAGTTTTTTAGAGTCAATTGTAAAACAGCTCCAAAAACATCTATAAAAAAAAAAAGCTTCAAAAAACGTTTTCTGCTTCAAAAACGGCTGAAAATCTGAATACAGCTCCGTAATTTTCAGCTGTTTTTACTTGTGCGTGTGAACATACTCTTAGGGCATGTTCACACGTGGCGGAATTGCTGTGGAAATCCGCAGCAGACAGTCTGTCCATTGGTTTCCACACCTTTTTAGTTATCTTCATGCAGACGTTGCGGACAACTCCGCTGCGGACCATAGGCTGCGTTACGGAATTTGGTGTCCGCAGCATACACTGGCTGTTGCGGACTTGATGCATACTTCTGGCGTAATTTCTCCATTGACTTCAATGGAGTTGCAAAATTACGCAATGAAATCCGCAGATGTTATGTGTGTTGCGGATTGCTTTCGCGAACAGGATATTTCATCATTCTGGCTGGACCTATGTGTTTCGAGGTCTATAGCCAGACTGAGATGGAATGTTTTAAAAGAGAGCAGGGTGTGATCTTCACCTGAATACGCAACGACTAATCCGCAGCATTTTACTGCAAAGGCGCAACGGAATCTGCAACGCAGATTATGTGCGGCATTGATGCGGACAGTGTCGGCAGAATTCTGCCACGTCTGGCCATGCCCTTATTGTTTGCACATGGACAGCACTGTACATATGGTTGTGGCTGTTTATGTATGGAGCTGTTATTTGCATATTGGTTTTATTAGAGCACTGTATGGTGGTATTTAAAGGGTAACTAAACTTTTAAAAAACTTTTGACATGCCATAGTGACATGTCAGAAGTTTTGATCACTAGGGGTGCAAGCACCGAGACCCTCACTGATCGCTAAAAAGGAAGCAGCAGAAGTGCTCCTGTGTGGGCTGTGCCATTTTGTTTCTGATCGACTTTCTTTGGAGCAGCTCAATAGAAAGAGTCCGTACACCGATCGCTCGGCTTTCCAATTAAAGCCGATCAGAAATGAAGCGGCACAGCGCTCATTCGAGCATTTCCGCAGCTTCGTTTTAGTGATTGGTGGGGGTCTTAGTGCTCGGACCTATTGACTATGACATGTCAATATTTTTTTTTAAAAGTTTAGTTACCCTTTAAAATGTGTGGCACTGTACAGTATATTATTTTTGCAGTGGATGATGGTGGTGGCACTGTATTATTACATAGGCAACTGTATGAAAGTATTATTTGGTCGATGTATGGCGCTGTTATTTAGGCACCATACTGTATGGTGCTTATAATTAGGCACTGTATGGTATGTTGGTTTGTATACTGTAAGACGTTACACCAGATGGACGGGTACCATTAAAAGGTACTGTACATGGTATCATTCAACATAAGGCCATGTCTTTTTATTGCTCCCTGTTGACAGTCATTTCAGGCTGACTTGAGCTGGCTTCAGTGCGGTTACTGAAAATGTCTCACCCCTGACATACGTGTGAATGACATTAGCAGCTCTCTGCACTTCTTAAAGGTGTAGATTAGGTGTAGCTCTCCTTTAAACAGTGATTTTTTCACATCCTAATATGCGTTATACAGCAATGTATATTACAGTGAGTCGCATCTAAGTATAGGTCAGCCTGAGGGAAAAAAGGCAGAATGTGCAGGACCTATAGCCAGCTGTGGATGCAGCTATGCTTAGACAGATCAATCGGCTTTATAACTGACTTCTCATTTTCAGGACTTTGTTGTGATCAGATTTAATGAAAACATTTTGAAAGACAATCAGATTATGAATGGGCAATCACGTTCATTGCTGAAATACCACAGAGAGTGGCTACAAAGAGAATCTTTCAGCCTGGAGGACGCAACATGTCCATGCGTTACACAGACATCTTACTGATTTTAATTAGAACTGTGTAATGCTTAAAGGGTAGCTATACTTTCAACAAACTTCTGACATGTCATAGTGCATAGTTGCTAACAGTCCAGTATTTGCCGGGACTGTCCCATATTTACAGACACAGTCCCGGCAAATTACGGGCTACATTCAATTGTATTTGCGTCCTCAGGACGCAGATACAATTAAATACTATGGCAGAGCAGAAAACTATCTGCTTCCTGCTCTGCCATTCACTCCTTCTGGAGCGGAATCCCCTGCCAAAGGGTTGCTGACCCTGGCCGGGGATTCTGCTCATAGAGGGAGACCCTGACTTTACTTTCCATATAAGGGCAGTGACATCAGGGGCACCTCCTGCAGCGGAATCCCTGGCCAGAGCATTGCCGAGGCTCTGGCCAGGGATTCCGCTCATAGAGGGAGCCACTGACGACGTCACTGTCCATATAGGGACTGTGAAGTCAGGAGCTCCTCCTGGAGTGCCGGAATCCCCGGCCAGAGCTTTGACGACGCTCTGGCCAGGGATTCCGCTACTGGAGGAACCCTTGGCATCACTGTCCCTATAAGGAAAGTGACTTCAGGGGCTCCTCCAGGAGAGGAATCCCTGACCAGAGCGTCGGGAATGCTATGGCTGGGGATTCTCCTCCTAGGGGGAGGCTCTATCTACAAGGAGAGATGGGGTGGCACTATCTACAAGGGGGTGTGTGTGTCACAAAGGGTCTGTGGACCCACTGGGCCGTACCGCCTTGGCGGTAAGGCAGCTGGCCAACAGGGAGCAGTTGACTGTCTATAGTTCTATAGGTACCTGTGGCAGCTCAGACAGCTCGGCTGGGACTTAGGTAGCAGGCGGACGTCAAGCGAGGTGAAGCAGGTCAGACATGGATGTAGCGCAGCACGACTTTGGCACAGCTCCGTGCTAGACCGGGAAGGTATGTATTGCTAGGATTAGGAACTCGAAACAAGTATATACGTACAGGGACAGGGACTGGAACAGGAAACACACTAGGAGGCCATCACATAGACTAACTCTAGAGAACACAACAACGCTCAGGCATAGAACTAGGGGGCTGGACCCCTCTTATAGTCCAGGTCCGGTGCGCGCACTGCCCCTTTAAGAGCAGGCCCGAGCGCGCGCGCGCATACTACGGGATCTGGCAGAGGTGAGAGGACGTGAGCGCTGGCGTCTCCTGAGGAGGAGGCCGGGGCCAGCGCTTGCCGACTCGTGGCTGCGGCTGTCAGGGGGATGTTGGAGCTGACAGCCCGCAGCCACAGACATTACAGTGTGGCACTATCTACAGGGGGAATGTGTGGCACTATCTACAGGTGGAGTATGTGGCACTATCTACAGGGGGAGTATGTGGCACTATGTATGTGGCACTATCTACAGGGAGGTGTGCGTGGCACTATCTACAAGGGGGTGTGTGGCATCATCTACAGGGGGTTGTGTGGCATCATCTACAGGTGGGATGTGTAGCATAATCAAAAGGGGGCTGTGTGGCATAATCTACACGGGGTCTGTGTGACATAATCTACACGGGGTCTGTGTGGCATAATCTACAGGGGGCTGTGTGGCATCATCTACAGAGGGGCTGTGTTGCATTATCTACAGGGGGCCAGTGTTGGTATATCTACAGGGGGGCTGTGTTGCAGTATTTATAGGGAGCTGTGTGGCACTATCTACAGAGGACACAGTGGTATTATCTACAGAGGGCACTGTGGTATTATCTACAGAGGGCATCGTGGCATTATCTAAAAAGGGTATGCGTGGCACATTCTACAGAGGGCACTGTGGCAATATCTACATGGGGCCATGTGACACTATCTTCAGGGGGCACTGTGGCATTATCTACAGGAAGCAGTGCATGGCAATATCTACAGAGAGCAGTGTGTGGCAATATCTACAGGGAGCTGTGCGTGGCAATATCTACAGGCAGCAGTGTGTGGCAATATCTACTGGGGTCAATGTGGAGCACCATCTACAAGGGGGCTGTGTGGCAATATCTACAGGGAGCAGTGTGTGGCAATATTTACTGGTGGCAGTGTGGCACATCATCTACAAGGGGCACTGAGTGTGGCACTATCTACAGGGAGCAGTGCGTGGCTTTATCGACATGGAGCAGTGTGGGGCACCATCTACAAGGGGCACTGGGTGTGACACTTTCTACGCTGGTTTTTATGCTACCAGTGATAAAGTGAGACATCACCTGCCTGTAAAAAAACAGATAACCAAAGAGATACTGGCCACCATATTAGTTGTCAGCCAAACGAGTGCAGACATTTTTGTTCATTAATTTGTATGCAGAAATTCGGGAAACAAAGCCACACAGAAATATAGGACCTGTTGTGAGTTTTACGCAGTGGACTCACGCTGCGCAAAAATCACTGACAGTCTGCACTGCCCCATAGACTAATATAGGTCCGTGCGACACGCGTGAAAATCTCGCGCGTTGCACGGACGTATATCACGTTCGTGTAAATCCGCCCTTATACTGGGTTTCCCTGCAGATTACGGCTGATTGCTGGGTGTCTTCGCAGCGAGACACCCTTGATCCTTTACCCAAAAGAAGTGCATTGTTGTTGAAAGTATTTGCCATGGAGGTAAAAGCTACAAGTGGCTGCTATGTAGAAACTATACTATAACAGTGCTTAGACAGAGCACACAGTCTTGTTCATATAGCTAGTTTTTCCTACATCAGATTATTGTACAGTGCCTGAGGTACAGACTGCACGTCCCACATCCTGTGCAGGCATAGAGCCAAAAAGAATGCTGAGAGATTTCAGCTAGGAAGCTTGCAGAATTGTAAATGCAGCACCGGTCTATAGTACAGGCTGTAACTCAGGATCTGTACAAGATAAGTAATGTAATGTATGTACAAAGTTACTTATTCTTTTATATGTAACCTTTAAGGTGGACGCTTATCTCTGCTGGGGGATAAATAGTATATAGTGTGCTACATTGCATCTCATAGAACTCAATACAGTCACATTAAATGTGTAATTTAATTTATGATGGCAATATTGCAGGAAACTCAGACATGTATAATTTTTCTGCAGTATGCCCTGCAGCGTGTAGATTTTTTCAGTCTACATGATGGCTATGCTGTGTGGCAGGGCTGCAGGCAATTCAAAGGATTGTCCAGGACCAGGATTAGAAAAACATGGCTGCTTTTTTCCAAAAACAGTCCCACACTTGTTTGTGGTATTGCAGCTCAGTTCTATTAACTTTAGTGGAACTGTGCTGCAATACCAGACACAACCCATGGACAGGTGTGGTGCCTTTTTTGGAAGAGAGCAGCTGTGTTTTTCTAATCCTGGACAACCATGTAGGCTTTGCCTCACACAGTTCATTTTTTTTTTTTTTTTTTTGGGGTTGTCTCATCAAGATAACTTTTTTCATATGCCCTATTAGATTTTATGGATGTAATAGAGAGGAGTTCTATGCTCGTGACCTATTATTATTAGCCACTCTTGCGGACTCTCCCAGGCCATATTACATAGTCCGCCATTCATTTGGATGTGTGTAATGTAATACCACGTTTCTCCTGTAGTGGCCGCTGTGTTCACCCAGCAATATCTGCTTATCGCCACGGTGGCTTTCCTTTAAGCGGGAGAAACCCTTTAACTTGTGTTTCTTACCAGGGATAATCTTATTGGTCTTCTTTCACTTCTGACTACCAGCTGTTAATCACTTCATGCATATTCCTTAAAGGTTTATTCCCAACCCACGGAATATGGCATAAATGTCTGATCGATGATAGTCCAGCTCTGGGACCCACACCTATATGGAGAGAGGCGGTCATCCAACTCACATTTTGCCTTGTGAGGCAGCCACTGGCTGCCGATTCAGAGCAGGGACTAAGTGGAGAGGTAGCGGTTGTTCAGCTGTTTCTGTAACTCCCATAGAACAGAAAAGATAGAGGCGGCCACCTCTCCAATTATTCCCCACCTAGAATCGTCAGCCAGCGGCCACCTCCCGAGGCAGGATAGGGGCCGCGTGACCGCTGTTCTCAATATAGGTGTGGTTCCGAGAGCTGATACCCGCATCTATCAAACATTTATGGCATATCTTGTGGATATGTCATAAATGTCTGAGTTGGGAATAACCCTATAACTACATTTTTGATTTCCCTGTCTTCTTCACATCTGTACAAGGTCTTCTGAAGTCAGTAGTTACCGACTACCAAGCTTAATCAAACTCTACATGGCTACTTGTTATCTTATGGTTTAAATTCTCTCCCGAAGGAATCTTAAATGACAGCTGTGTCTAACCCATTAAAGGACCGTTATTATCTTTCCAACTTTCAGCCTCACTTAACTTGAAGTAAGCGCTTGTCACCCTTCACACTTGCATGTTTCTTCATTGGAAGTATTAAAGCCGCTGAATAATTTACTGGGGCTTCACACGTCTTTTTCTGAATTTTAAAGATTGTAAACAAGAATGTAACTAATTCATTTGGGAAAAGCAGAATAAAGAAAATGATTCACGAGAAGACCCCCGTGTTGTGTTTTCTTCTTGTCACTTACAGCTATTGCCATTCAAGACATCTGTCTTACAGTCTGTTTCTTGTCAGCAAGAAACGTGAAAACGTAGATTTCCATATGTTTATGCGAATGTACATACCACACGTTCTCAAAGGACAAGAGGATTTATTTCGTTTTTGTACATCTCAATTGTGTGGGAATCCGCTTCGGTTTTCAGAGTTTACATAGTAGAGCAAAAAAAAGATATACAAGACAACATAGGATAAAGCCATGTCAACAGCATTAGGGTTCATAGGGTAGGCCGAGACAGAAATCATTGGACATAATGATTGTACCACCAACAAAGACCACTCTAACCCCAAAAACACCACATGGACAAATCCTGTGGCCAACAAAACAAAATAATATGTAAAAATAGAATTGAAATTTTATAAAATCTCAAGAAAATTACTTATTATCCTGAATGAACTCTGAGCACTAATCTATTATGTTGACCTGTCGTCAAGAAATAACTTATCTTAGGGTTTCGAAGACAACACATCAGACCACCATCTCCTGAGAACTTATTTCACTTGGTCCATCAGTTTACTTTGGTTTCGTAGTTCTAAAAAGAACTAAACTGTAATCATCAATTTCAGTGATAGGTATTTGGTTATCATGTAGGCTAATATAACTAGTTTTGGGTCTTTTTTAGGGCTATATTCAAGGAAGATATTATAATGAGGTCAAACATCTGGAGTTGTGGTTTTTACAGACATGAGCAAATAGCAAAAAAGCCACATAACAAAATATACTGCTATATATGTTGTAAAATATTGCAGTTAAAAACATGAGTTAAAAAACATTGGCAGAACAAAATCCATGTACATCTGAATAAAATGGACATCTTGATCATCAAAAGCCTCATGCACATGACGTATTATGGGTACATGCATAGCCAGATACGGGCCCATACCGTAGCATCATGTGTCTCAGATTCTTTAACAAGGAAACAGAATTTTTTTTCTCACGGAAATGGGGCATGTTTCACCGGTTGTTGTATTCCCGTAGAAGCATAACTTTTAGGGGAGAAAATGGTTCCTCACGTAGGGATTCCATCTGCCGCCATGTGCATGAGCCCTAAGGGAAGATATACAGAAAAAAATACATATATCCTCAATTGTATACAAATTATCATAAATGTAACCAGAAATATTACTATGAAAAGGTTTATAGAAAGTATATTTACTCATAATGGTCGAAGCTAAAAGGTGGAGTAATATTTGTCATAAATTCACATGGAATCTGAGAATGTGTTTCCCACGTACAATTAATTCATCCCACCCTAAGGCCCCATGCACACGAACGTGCTTTTGCGGCCACAATTCCCCCGAAAATCTACGGTAGAATTGCGGCCCCATTCATTCCTATGGGCCCATGCACACAACCGTGGTTTCCACTGTCCGTGCATGGCCCAAGAGCCTGGACCGCAGAAAGAACGGACATGTCTTATTACGGCCATGTTCAGGCTCATAGGAAATAATGGAAGCGGCCATGAACATGGCCCGCGATTTGGTGTCACTCCGCGGCCGGCCGACCCGAAAATCACATCCGTGCACATGGCTACGGTACATGCGGTACCAAATACTGTGTGCATAGTTACATAGTTGATAAGTTTGAAAAAAGACACCAGTCCATTAACTCCGACGTATAATCCTAACGTGTTGATCCAGTAAACAACCCTACCCCGACATATTGGTGGTGAGAAGGAGACTGAGAATACCCCCTTCGCGCGCGCGCACACACACACACGCGCAAATATTTGCTTTATACAGAGGATTATATATTAGTCTTCTAGGCTTTACTATTATGTATTAAAGTGCAGTAACGTTATTTCATAGGAGAAATTCTCAGGAATAAGATTTGTTTTATTCATTTTACAAAAAGAGCTGCCTCCGATGTGTGAAGGCAATGAGCCTACTCAAGGTTGCTAAAGTAATTGATTTTCTTTAGAACATATAGACATGTGCCATCACTATACAGTATATATATTTAAAATGTGACAACCTGCAGCTGTATATCTATATATTAAATGAAATCTAATGTTGAATATGGTTGACCACCAATGAGTCATTTGGATTAAAATTTAATTTAAACGTATTTGTTTCGAATGTCAAACCATTGAGAAATCCCACCCATCACGTGCCGTATTAAATGATTTTCATTGTTACTCCTCTCCCATCGCTTGGTTGAACTCGATGAACGTACTGTATGTCTTTTGTCAACCGTACTAAAGGTTCAACACACTTTCAATAGCTGTCCACCGATAGCTATTCTTCCTGACCTCCCCACACACATGCGCGCTCGGTTCGGCCAAGCGTGCATGTGTTCTCAATGGAGAGAGAGGAATAAAGACAAAGGACCGGGCATGTTGATGTTCACCTGACTTCTGCTGAATGTTGGCAAAACATCTTATACCCGTCAGATGGTCGGCCGGCTCCGCCGAAATCGTTGAGTTCGCAGACGTAATTCTACTGTGTTAGGCCACCTTTACTATGTAACGCGTTGTGAATATTTTGCAAACTTTTAACCATTACTCCGCATTGACAGAAGTCCCTTTTTCATACAGAACTAACATGGCACCCCAAAGGGCTATATGAATGTCCAGCATGAGTTACAATGTAATATAATGGTAATAAGACTCCTTAATCTTTTTAACTTGCCAGCTGGATACTTGAAATGCGGCATTCATAAATCAACCCACTGATATTTTTTCCTTTCATAGGGGAAAGTAGATACCATTTAATGCATAATTAATTATGTAATTTCATGTATTTACCTACCAGAGAGCAATTAAAAATGTTTCCAATTTATTTATAGTCACAAGAGAAGGAAATTAACTAATTTACTCCTGGACGAGACCGCAGAGCCGTGTGCATTTACTTTCTGTGGCTATAGAAGAGATTGATAAGAGAGAGAAAAAAACAGCAATTTTCATTTACTTCAATACAGGTTGTTGCAAAGTGAATCACTGGATCTTGTTTCCAGCCAGGCAATTAAGTAGCAGCAATCTCGCACTGTGACTTTAGAGGCTAAATATACATAATCAGGACTCTGCAGCGCTTTGATAAACAAAAATTAGAGGCGCACAAAGAAGATTCTCGCACACAACTGAACCCAGAGCTGATGATATGAAAATTAGAATCGCATTTAAATAGGAGAAGGTCATCGAGGTAATAAATAACTGGGTAGATGATGTATATAACCTGTTACATGGCAGGTGGCAAAATGAAGTACGCCCTGATAAGCTGCACATGAAGAGATCTTAGCAAATTGCAAATATTGAACATAAGGACGTTGTGCTAAGGGATGAAATCTATGAGACTTGGTGAAATATTATTGTAAAGCTTTCAACTTTTTGGAAATTAGGCTGTGTTCACATCACCATCAATGTTTCCGTCTGGTTAACCCCTCAGCGGAAAGGCAAACGGAAACCTAAGCTTCCGTTTCCCTCACCACTGAACTCAATGGTTATGGAAAACTAGCTAATGGTTTCCGTCTGTCACCGTTGTGACAGGGTTCCATCGTTTTGACACAATCAATAGCGCAGTCGTCAGCTTAGGTTTCCGTTTGACTTTCCGTTGAGGGGTTAACCCGACGGAAACATCCGACAGAATCCCTCGACCGTAGGGCAACGGTGATGTGAACAGGCATTTAACGGGATTGTCTAGTTTAGAAAATCCATTTTCAAATATCCAATTAGAGCATTCTGACAGAGTCAATACCCTCATCTATATGCCAGAGCGGAGATTGGCTTCAAAGAGCGTCCCTGCCTCTGGAGGACCCAGCATATCCATGTATTACATGCCAGCGGATTGTTTTCAATGGGAAAACTATGTAATACTTAATTTTTCCTGTGGTGGTGCAGCAGCGGAATTGAACGCTTGCTGTCAGATTTCCTCACTGATTACAGCTGATCAATGAAGGTCCCAATAACGGGACCCTTCTAACAGAAAGGGATATATTCCAAAGTGGACAACCGATTAACATTAACAGAGAGATGCTCCACTCTGGTAATTTCTCAGCACTAGCCAATCATTTGAGCAGCGCTAGCCAATCTTATAGCAGGGTTGCCTATCTGGGAATACCAAAGAACAGTGTTTATCGGGTTGTCTGAGAAGTCCTGCGGCCATCTTGGATGGCAGAAGAGGGCGCTCAGGAATCAGGGGATCAGTGACACAACAAGCTAAACGGAAGGTACCAGGTAAGTAAACTGCATTCCCAAGAAATTGCTTAACTTTTAGTTTTTAATGAATGTTCTGCAAGTTTCTATATACCATGCGTTTCAATTTCCCATTTCAAGATCTATTTGCTTTCAAGTGAAAGCATATATGTATGTGTAAAAAGGAATCCAAGGGTTGAATGTGCAGTTAGCCAATAGGGCATTGCCAAAAGCCCTGGCAAATGAGAGGGCCCATAGGACACTCCTTCTGCAGCATTAGGTGGATGGGTCCATCAGAGCGAAGGGAATAGGGCCCGCTTTGCTACTATCAATGAAGCCAGTCACTTTGCCTTATTGAAAGCTGTGGTCACATCTGTGGAGTGTCGCACATTAAGTGCATTCGTTCTCTCAATGCGTTGATGCGTTGATGTCCCCAGCCTGGGAACCAAGGCCTCTGTCAGTCAAACACTAGCAAACGCAATTATATCGTTATTCAATTGTTAACCTTCTGCCAAAGAAGTGCACACATGTGAGTTAAGAATCTTGCCAAGGACCCTGCAGTGCAATGTCAAAGAGATCGCATACTCCAAATGAAAGTGCCAACCAACTGGTGCATGCCGCAGGACATGTGTAGGATCAGTGCCTGTCCTGGCTGAAGAGCTGATCGGAACAGTGGGAATTCAGATTCAATGCTCCGTTATCAGATGTTTCCCACTTGAAGCAATTCCAACATCTCAATATATTTATTTAGTACCTTGGCCACAATTCTCCTGGCATTGGTATCCCGTGGGTCTAAAGCTATTGTTGAACAAAAGCTGATGGAAAGGGAATGCTGGGTTGTCTAGTTTATCTGCGAGATGTATGAGGGGAAAAAAAAGACTTTTATTTTTTGCATTAAAATGATTCCCAGCATTTGGAAAATTATGTTTTTTAATTGTGAACATTAATTTTTGGAGGTTTCTTATTGTTTTTCTCTCCACTTTACTGGCAATGTAGAATTTTTATGGTTATATTCAGTAGTCCGTATGAATTTTATAGATCCAGATGCATTAAAATTTATGTTTATTTTGTTCCCAATTAACTATTTTCAATTTACTGAGGAAATAATAAGGAAATGCAATCCTAAATAAATGCATGCACAAACTGTCGCTAGTATAATTCTAGGGGCTCTTTTCAGAGGTAAAACCTGGACGATGAGGACAAGAAAGACCATGATGCCATAAATAGGTGGTCCTCATGAGGCAACCTCTTTAAAACATAGGAGTTGGTAAAGGTTTTTGAGAATACCCGTTTGCACCTAGGAAAACAAACAAGTTAAAGCCCAAATAATGAGACTGCAGACCCAGCCAACTCATTCGAAAAGACAATTATTTTCAGAGGGATTGAAGGATAAAGAGTTCTCAGCAACTAGATGGACTAATGCAATCAAAAGATACAATGAACAGATCATTGAGAATCCTGAAGACCCAAACAGAAGGGCATTCTGAAGAACCATTACTCATATGGTCACCTGAAGATGAAACTGACTGGCTGGACCGCAACCATAACCAACCTAAACACTTGTTCCACTTTGGTAGCATTGTGGGGCCAGCTGTATGGTTTGAAAGCAGGGATTTATTATTTATTAAAAGAGGCTGTCTCAGAATAGATATGGGTGAGAGATCGCTAGGATATTGGCACCAATGCCCGACCAGTGGAGGTTCAACCGCCATGACCACCATGATCACTGGAATGAAGCGGCAGTGATGGCAGGAAAGTGTTGCCATGTCACTTCATCTCCTGTTGGCTCTGCTCAGCTTTTTTCCTGGCAGCCGTATGGTTGGCCATTAACTTTATTCCCTATTTTTACCCTTCTCATTTGTTACCTTAGGAGGGACTAACAAGCAGCAATGAGTCCATTTGGTTCCTGTGCATTTTATATTTTAAAGTTTAAGCTGCAATGTGAAAAATTCATTTTCCAATTAACAATTTTGGCTACTGATTGTGGATGCCATGGAAACCAAGCGTTTCTACAGTGAGTCATTTAACCTCCGAAAAGACATCACATTGAAGCAAGCAACCTATGCCTTTCCCAGCAGTGAGTATTAATAGATCTCTGCTCCAAGTACCCACATTGCTAAGGAGTCGGAGGGTGTAATGTATGTAGGCCCTTGGGCAATGTTCTATCCCACCCTTAATTTTGACAGTCAAAGAACATGCTTACCCAGATCATTATGGGCCCCCACGCTGCTTAGTCCCTGGCATCTGCCTAGGTTTGCCCAGTGCTGAAACCAACCCTGCACTTGAGATATCACAAGGGGTCTAAATCCTTGGCCTTATCCTATAACAGAATAGTCCTGATTATGGGACACAGTTACATACAATGTCATGAAGTGGTGGCATAGGATCTTGTACAAAGTATATATAACCGTGTCCCAGCATTCAGAGTCTTGAGCTACTTTATACAACTCTCCCTCAGAATCTTTAATCCCGGTACAGAGAAATGCCTGCCTTGCATCTGTTCTATTTCTATACAAAATCATCTGAGTAGAAACAAGAAGCAACTAAACTGGAATGCCAATCTGGTGCCGAATGGTGAAAAGTCCATCTTTTTATAGGGGTGCATTACCATTGGCTTGTGACTTGACAATGTATTCCGTCTTAAAGTCTAATTTTGAGTGCCGCGATGTCCTTGTCTCATTCGTCACTTGTTTGCATCAACATATTAATGGAGACGGAGCATTTTATCTTCAATGATATAATTTAGAAGTGGCACATTGTAAAGGGGAAATGAATATCCAGCTGACAGCAATACAGCAGCGTCAAATTATCCTTAAAATGATTAGAACACCAGTCATGTCACTGCCAAGAAATAATGTAAAAGTAAAACTGCCAAACATGCCAGCTTTGTTTAGTAAAGGGTTGTAAATGCCATGCTTGAAGCTGCCACTTTGTTTCATACAGCTACCCAATATAAATAGCAGTCCACCGAAGAAAGCCATGTTAAAAAAAATTACATAGCACAAATTTGAGATAAAAACTCAAAATTCTGAGATATAATTACTAATTCTGAGTTTTATTTATCTCAGAATTTAGATCACTTTATTTCAGAATTCTAACTTTTTATTTAGTTCTAATTTTTTTTGTATTGCTCTATCGTATCTATTAATAGATCATAGAGCCAACCAAATATTTTGCTACATTTAGAGTATTAATAATGCTGTTAACAAATTGAATTTGCTGATTTCTCCAATATATAATATTGGTGACATTTTCCCACTTATCCATTTGTGACGTACAGAAGTGTCCTGTTGGTCTCCAGGAAACCAATACTGGAAACATTAGGTGCCAAAATTCGCCAAAGAAGAAGACACGGGAATTTATCAATACTGTTGTAAAATGTATGAATTTGCGTGTTGATGAAAATGAGGCGAATTACACCAAATTTATAGAAACGGGACATATGGCTACTAAATTTGGCACAATTTGCTTGCCATTTTAGGAACATTTCTTTTCTCTATGCCAACTCATGGCTGGCATACATATACTGTATATACAAATATTTTGTGTCGAAAAATGGCAGACATCTCTAATAGGTCTGGTACATTTTACGATTCTTCTTTCTCTTTCCTCAATTTTCTAGAAAACTCTTTTCAAAATTGTTGATGTAGAGGTAAAGTGCATAATGCATTTCCTCCTAAATGTCTTTTAGTCATTTGCTTCCTCTCTCGGCAATAGATCCGTCCAATGCTACACATTAGAGTAGATGTCATTGGGTCTCTGCATCAATATAACTCCTGCCAGATCCATATTGTTCTCCATTCTAGGGATATTGTCCTTTCTTATGCCAGAAGCAGGGCTGTCGTTTGAAATATCTGGACCCCATTTAGCCAATAGGGCAGGGCCACTTGGGATTTTTCACATGTCCCCCATCCTCTACCTTGGTTCCCATTATGTGCATTTGGTGGGTAACTAAAGTAGGTGAGAGGATTTTTGTAATATGTGGTACCCTATCAAGGTATGGAAAAGCAGGAGATATGATTAATCTCATATAATATATTTGGTGGAATCCTATTAAATAGGGCTCAATAATTTAATACAGTGACTGTTGGGCAGCTGGTGGCCGTTGACAGGAGAGTGTCTGCCCTTTTATTAGACTCATTTGCCTCGGCCCTGGACACCAGTACTACTTGTAATGCCCTGACGGAAGCCCTAATCAGTACCATCATTTTCCCATATCCAATACCTATTAAATTCTCTTGTTCTATGTAATCGAGTATTGTTTAGAAAGTTATATCTTTGTGTCTAGTGGTTATATTAATGCCTCTACTCTTTGTCACTCCTTACACTGGTTACCTGTTTATTATAGAATTAAATTCAGAACTCTACTACAAAACTGCACCACAATATATTTCCACCCTCAACCCATCTACTAATCCACTCATCTTCTTTGCTCAGTCAACGACTCTCATTCTCCCTCATTATATCCATTTTCATCTGTAGGACTTCTCTCGTGCTGCACCAATTCCTCATTCTGCGGAACTCACTGCCCCAAACTATTAGACTGGCTTCTTACATTCCCACTTTTAAGCGTGCCTTGAAAACTAATTTGTTCATAGAGGCCCATGACACATAACCATAGTCCATGGTCCATACACAATCTGACCTGTTCACAGATATCTTCACTCCATCCTATCCTGAACTAGCTACACTTGTTGCATCACTCTGCACATTATATACAGTATGTGTTGGCTTAAATACTGGCTGGGTGACCAGTTCATGCAGCTTTACTCAAAAGGGGACGGCCCTCTGGACAAAATTTGCACCTTATACCTTTCACGACTTCCATTCCATTTCGATTGTCAGCTCTTATGGGCACGAACCTTTCTTATTCTGTCTCCTTTTGTTCCATTTGGTTCATGAAGCATTGCGGAATATGTTGGCATCATATAAATAGAGATTATTTTTACTTTGAGTTTTGGAGAAAAAGCACCAATGAACTGGTCATGTGTGTAATGTTTCTTGGCATATGTTTATACCTTCCCCTACGGCTCTTACTGTCCTTGCTGTGGACAAGGTCGGACTTTTTAGCGAGAAAAAATAAATTCAGTTTAATAACAAGGAGGTTTATATGAATGATTCAAAACAGACATTAAGATTGGAGCAGAAATGTCAGGCCTCGTGTGGGTACTCGCAGTTTCCGCAGGTGGCAGACAAATTAATTGTGTGGTGATGGTGCTGCTTCCTGCCCTTTCATTGCTTTCATCCAGGCAGATACTTTATATTTCATGGACAGAACAAGAGGCGCTTTTTATTTTCTTCTTAGTACCAATGACTTCAGTGTTAACCATTTGGAGATTATTTTGGGTATAACTGTTAAAGGGCATAGCTAAGGGGGGCTTGCGTATGCCAGGGGTTGCCAACAAAACCCTCTGCCTTTGCCAGGGCAAGTAGATACAGGGCTGGGGCAGCAAACTGAGTCTTTACACTGGGTGACAAAAAACCTAAGACTCTGTAGCTGGTATACTAGAATACATTGGTACATACAGTAGATATATACCATTTATAGAGCTTTTACTCCTAAAAATACCTGGAATTAGGAAATATCCATTTTTATTTTAAATTCAGTAACTTTTTATTGTAAGTTTGTTTTATAATACTAAAAAATACAAAACATACCCCAACCCTGTCCCCTTAAACTTAGTCCTAGTACAAAAGCATACACATATTTCAAAGTGCATTGGTTCATAGCATAATCCACAAATTTCTATCCAGCATCTCATGCTTCATGCATTTCAAATAGACATACATATATTTGTAACCGAACATCACGTCTACGTTAACATAGTCGCAATAAGCTAGCATATCTATCCCCACTGCTCAGTCGTCACTCATCGTGAACTAAAGACGACCCTTTCACCCCAGAACCCAGCAACCGCCAAACCCCAGGCAGTCAGATGTTGTATCAGAGCTGAAGAATATGTTCTATGAGACCCAGCCAAAACCTCATCAACTCTCTGGATACCAAATGAGAAGCATCAAGCCATGGGGCCCACACCTTTTCAAGTTTGGCCAGTGTACCTCTTTGCCTGTAGGCTCCCTTTTCCAAATTCACCAACCAATTAATTTTACTAATATATTCCTGGCTGGTAGGTCTCAGCTCGTCCAGCCAATGTTGGGCTATAAATCTTCGTGCCATGTATAACAGCTTGGCTACTGCCAATTTACCAGGCTCCGAGGTCGCCAAGTTCTCCACATACCCCAGCACACAATCAAGTGGGCTCAGATCAACGGTTACTTGAAAAACCTGAATAATGGCCAACACCTCAATCCAAAAACTCACCAGCTCCTGACAGGACCAAAACATGTGCAGCATACCTGCAGATATTTGTTTACATCTAGGGCATAGCGAATCAGGTTTAACCCTGATGTCGAAAAAAAATGTTGGCATCTTATATACCTTGTGTATTAAATAGATATGGGACAATCTATGGACCTCACTTAAGGATAATTGTGGTACCCTCTCCAATATTTCCCCCATTGCGTATCTTCCAGAGGACCAATTTCTGCCTCCCACCTTTCTTTACTCCTCACCGGGCACTTATCCATCACCGGAACTAGGATCGCTTTGTATAGTCTAGATAGAACTCCTGCCGATGACCCCGTAGTTTCTATCATACTGACAATATCATTATCGGTGATAATACAGCCGCTATCCCCATTATAGTCTGCCTGAAAGGACTATCTCATCTGAAGATATTTATAAAAATCAGAGGCTGGGATTTCAGATGATCCCTGAAGTTGTTAGGAAATATCCATTTCTAGTCTTAATCTCCTACATAGGTAACAGATGTCATGCCACAGTATGCCCACTAATGTCTGCCAGTACAGTGCCCATAAGGGTTGTTACCCAGCTTTCAATCAACTCTACTGCAATGACAAAATCTCAGCTTAACTACATTTATATATCCGCACTGTAAAGGTCCTCTTACACGGGCCGACGTGGGCCGTGTAAACGAGTGCCGATTAATGAGGCAGCTCATTGATTGGCAATCGTTTGCTCCTTTCACAAGGCGCTATGTATAGGGATGAGCGATAATTACTATGACTGCTCATCCTCATACATTTCTGTCATGTCGGCAACATATCTCTCTATTTACACAGGGGGATGTGCTGCCGACAACGATAATATTTTCGGCTGCAGAAATGATACGATCAGCCAATGAACAAGCGTTTGCTCATTCTTCGGCTGATCGTTGTCCTGATTACACTGGGCAATAATGTGGAACGTTCTGTGAACGCTCATTTGCCCTATTATTGACCCGTGTTAAAGGGCCTCAATAAAGAATTGCACTCTCTCTCTCCAGCTGCTACACAGCCCGTGTAAATATCAGGGGCAGGACTAGCGGTAGATTGAGTAGGCGCTCGCCTTGGGCGCTATTGATTGGGGGCTCCATTTATGGATTTATTAATTTTTTTAAAGCAATGTTCTGCATTTAAATCGTTTATGAATCAGTGTTTCCCTATATAAATAAGAACATTAGAGATTGATGGGGAGAGATGTAATAGGGGACAATTAAATGATTCATTGTTCATCTGACAGTTATCATGCGGGGGCCGAGGGGGGAGGGGTGCATTCTGAAATCATCGCCTTGGGCACTAACATAGCTTGTCCCGCCCCTGGTAAATATCACAGCAGATTTGTAGTTCTAACATTCTAATCATGAACCAGGAGACTCGTGATGAACACTGCTATAGGTGCTCCCTGGAAGCTGAGGATGGACAAGAATATAAAACCTGACAGAATGGGTTAAACGGCTGATGAGTATTTTGGCATCCACTGCAAGCTTATAGAGATAAATGGGATCCGTCAATAGATATTTTCCTTTCTGATACAAAGCATATAAAGAAAATATAAACCAAATAGACTGGTATGAACGAGGTCTTATACTACAATGAAATAATGACTGTAGTGTGAGAGCTCCTCATTCTGGGTAAGGCCTGGTTCACACTTCAAGTCTGTTCTCCCCTTCTAATGAATTTTTGTCTATTTGCGAACTAAAAAAAACATATTCAGTGATGGGAGTGATGAATGGGCAAGAAAAGAACCAAGATGAGAGTTGTATTATTTTGCTGCCATTTACCCATGAAACAAGGGCATGGCATGTTATATTCTTGTTTAGATAAAATGGAAGAATTGGTACCCAATCATCGGTGCCCATTATTTTTACCAAGCATTTAGATGCCAGCAAGGAGGGGAAGGGACCAAAAAATGTAAATGTAAAACAGCTAGGCTTCCCTTTATTTAGGGAAAATATTATTTTTGCTACCCTAGCCTTGTGTCTAAATACCCTGGCAAAGGCAGAGAGATTCCTGGCGCCCAATCTGCGAATCAGCTCCTGCCTACCCCCAGCTTCAAAACTTTTGTGGGATTGTTCTGCAAAATGGCCCTTGAAGGGTGTCGGGTTTATGCAAATATGAAAGTGGGCATTTCTAGGAAGGTTCGTGGGCATTTTTGGGCGGATCAGGAAAGGGGGTTAAAATGTCCCA
This sequence comes from Rhinoderma darwinii, assembly GCF_050947455.1. Classification (NCBI taxonomy): domain Eukaryota; kingdom Metazoa; phylum Chordata; class Amphibia; order Anura; family Rhinodermatidae; genus Rhinoderma; species Rhinoderma darwinii. Next base: position 24,515,568 of record NC_134696.1, read on the forward strand.
CGAATGGGGATACGAAAGTAGGGGAGTATGCATTCATCTGAATCAGCTAGTCACCACGGAGGCTCCAATCTCAAAGGGACTGTCTCTTAGGCTGGATTCACACGAACGTGGCGTTTTTGCGGACGCAAAAACACGGCGTTTTGCGCGCGCAAAAATCACTTGCCAGCTCCATGTGTCATCCGTGTATGATGCGCAGCTGCGTGATTTTCGCGCAGCCGCCATCATAGAGATGAGGCTAGCCGACGCCCGTCACTGTCCAAGGTGCTGAAAGAGCTAACTGATCGGCAGTAACTCTTTCAGCACCCTCGACAGTGAATTCCGCTCACCATATCTAGCAACCTGTTAAAAAAAAAAAGAGGTTCGTACTTACCGAGAACTTCCCGGCCGTTGCCTTGGTGACGCGTCCTTGGTGACGCGCCTCTCTTGACATCTGGCCCCACCTCCCTGGATGACGCGGCAGTCCATGTGACCGCTGCAGCCTGTGCTTGGCCTGTGATTGGCTGCAGCTGTCACTTGGACTCAATTGTGATCCCGGGAGGTCAGACTGGAGGAAGAAGCCGGGAGTTATCGGTAAGTTAGAACATTTTTTTTTTAACACGTTCATGTATATTGTGATCGGAAGTCACTGTCCAGGGTGCTGAAACAGTTTAACTCTTTCAGCACCCTGGACAGTGACTATCTCCTGGCGTCGCGTACCGGATATTTTTTTGCCGGGTTCGGCCAAAACGAGTTCGGCCGAACCCGGTGAAGTTCGGTTCGGTTGTCCGGGTTCGCTCTTCTCAAAGACACTCCGTTTGGATGTTTGTAAACAGAAAAGCACGTGGTGCTTTTCTGTTTACATTCATCCTTTTGACAGCTGTTGCGCGAATCACGCAGTTCGCACGGAAGTGCTTCCGTGCGGCATGCGTGGTTTTCACGCACCCATTGACTTCAATGGGTGCGTGATGCGTTGAAAATGCTGAATCAACGGACATGTCGAGAGTTTTTTGCAACGGACGAACGCAGCGCAAAACTCACGCACATGTCTGCACGGCCCCATAGACTAATATAAGTCCTTGCAACGCGCGTGAGAATCACGCGCGTTGCACGCGCGTATTTCCCGTTCGTCTGAATAAAGCCTTATGAGACAACCCTTTGAAACGGCTCTAAAGAAGTGAACGCAGCACTGTGATTGGTTGCTATGACCAAGTCCAGATTTCCCATTAGACATTTTTGATAAATGAAGCTCGAAAGCTTTTTAGTTTTTACTTCGTTGTTTTTTATTTTAGTTTTATGTCATTACAGTGAGGTCATGCAATGGAAAAGAAACTTTATTTTTATCGACCCTGGGTTTGCATTTTCCTGTTTCAAGATCCATCAAGAACATACTTTTTGCATAGGTTGATAAAAATAACTTTTGCCGTTTTATGTCTGAAGAACCCAGTTATTTCCTTTCATGTCCTGGAAATGTTATGTCCTTTCTCCAGTAGATGTCTATCCTCAGAAGCCCTATTTGAACATGACTTGTTTTTATGCATGCAGCCAGCCAAGCCAAACTAAATAGCTTCCCATAAACTTTGCATCCTAAAGATATTTCCTGCATTCTCTTCCTCCTGAATGTTTGAGCGAGCTCCTAATGGGGACTGGTTGTTTGTAATTGTCTGTCTGCGGAATGTGGCGGTTGCGGATGCCGGAGAGGCCGCAGTACAAGTTTATATTAACCAACATAAGCACGGCTAGGATCTTCAAGCAAAAAATACTAGCTCAACCTTTCTTAACATGCTGACTTTAAAATATCATTAGCTGAACATTCCCCGGCCTTTCTATGGCTTGGAATCATAGGTCAGTAATACTCAGCTGCACAGAAAGAAAAAACACTTGAATGGGAAAAGCTTAGAGGAAATGCTGAGAGAGGAAAGGTCACAATCTGCTGACATATCTCCCTCTTGTGATTGAAAAATCCCAAAATAGCTTAGTACAACATTGCTAGCCTTTCGGAAAAGAAACATTTTACAACGCGTGCCTTCTCTATTTGCCGCAGGACTGTCCATTGATAAAGAGAACCTATCACTAAGACATATTCCCTATCGATTAGGGACTTTTACTTAGTGGGTAGGGGGGAAATGGACATTACCTGGAATACTCACACCCGTGAAACGTCCTATGAAACAGAAAGAAGTCATTTTGACGAGGAAATATTGACATGTAAGTTCTTTCGGCTCTGCTGAATAGCCAAAATGGCTCAATGTGGGGTTGTCAGCCACTATACATACAGATGGTGACATGATACATACTGTAGCTATGATATAGGATCGAAAATAGACATTATTCCATCAACCTAATATCTAGTAGTGTTGATACAGACGAAGGCAAAAAAGAACCCTATGAGGTCGATTATTATTATTTATTTCTATAGTGTCCAAAAATTATTTTGTGCTTTACATAGCATAATATTGAAGTAACACGTTACTAATACAAGAAACAGTGTGGTATAGACAAACAGGAAAGTTGTTTACAAGATACATTCCTTACACTCTTTAAGGAATAGGGAATAGAAACAAGAGGTCAGGGGAGGGAGTAAGCCGCTGTAGACCTGTCAGGTGGAGGTGGTGTTGGAATATCGGTTAGGGGACTCTTTAGGGCACGTTATACACTTGTTGGAAGAAGTAGGTTTTCAGTGAACATTTAAATGTTTGGAGAATGTTGGATGGAATGAGGCAGGTAGTGCCAGAAGAGAGGGGAAGCACGAGAGAAGTCTTGTATGCGAGAGTGTGAGGAGGTGATTAGAGTGGTAGTCAGGAGGTTGCCATAGCAGACAGAGGTTGTGTGTTGGGTGGTATTTGTAAATTAAAAAAGAAATGGAAAAGAATTAGATAGGGCATTGAAAATAAGGGCTCTTGTACACTGGCCAATTATTGGGCAAACGAGCTTTCACAAAACGCTCATTCCCAATAATTGTCCTGAGCAAACGCTCGTTCATTGGTTGATTCTTTCGTTTATGCAGCCTAAACTATTTTTGTTGCCGGCAGCACATCTCCTTGTGTAAACAGGGAGACGTGCTGCCGACATGATAGAAAGGTATGGGGGCGAGTGATCAGAGTAACGACGGCTCGGCCCCATCCATAGCTCCTTGTGAAAGGAGCAAACGAGCACCGATCAACGAGCTGTCTTCATTTAATGGACAGCCAGTGTAGAGACTGCAGAGGGGGACTAAAAGAACAGTAGGCGAGGTAGAAACCAATTGTCCTCATTTTGGGGAACACAATCAACCCCAACTTCAAATGTGACAATCACATTAAATCCCTGTCTTCGTATGTAGTAGAGGAGCTGTTGGACCACCTTGAGCACCAGGGTCCAGGTGCAACGGCAACTTCTGCACCCCCTATAGTTATGCCAATGTACATACCATAAAAAATGATGACAACACACCAAATTTAATGGAAATATTATTTTTAGTACATGGGAACATTTTTTTACAGAAATATGTAACATCAACTTTTCTAGAAATCTGAGATTGAATAGAAGCGTTTAATTGAAAAGATTCAGTTCCTTTTGTATATTAGAATTATACGACTCTATTCTATATGGATTCCTTTCAGATATATTTTCATTAGCTGCCCTACAGGATCCTTTGCACTCCCGTTGAGTATTGTGCTATACTGCAGTAAACAAAACAAAAAAAACAAGGCGCGCTACATATCGGAGAGTCTTATAATTACTCTTCAGTCTTCAATCTATAAATGATTACTCTGCATTTTCAGCACACTTTTCATATGCAAAATTCACAGTGGGGAATGTGTGCTTTTAAAAAAATAAATGTAAATCCCATCTTATTTCTAAGATAAATAGTGTTCGGTGTTTGGAAGCAGATGTCAGGATGAAGAGCTGGCATAAGGGATGAGAATCTCAAGATTATTTTAAATCAGCACCATAGGGATGACCATGATGGCCCAGTAGAGCTATTGACAAGAATACAAAACAGACCCATCAACAATACCCATAGTAGAGCCCAAATTTAGTAACCAGTACTCAATGGCCAGGACGTAGCTATAGAGGGTGCAGAGGTAGCAGTGGGTCCAAGGCCCCTCTACCCCATAAGAAGACACTAGTATTATAAATAGAATATGGTCGGTCACTTGTAAGCCACTAATTCCTGAAAAAACAATGCCTTCATGAGTTTCATGCATTTGAAAGGATTCAAGAAATATTTTCATGTCTTTCTATATTGCAATAAGCCTCCAGCCCCTTTACTACATTCAGAATTAGTGTTGTCTATTTGGAGAAAACATCATAATAAGAGAACATGTTCACACCTAATGAAACTAAGGTCAACACCCTTCCGTACAGAAGGGAACATCGGGCTTAATAACATTTACTATACCATTGCTGGTAATAAGTTCTCAATACAACAGGAGTGTGGAACTCGAGGGGACACATGACAGTATCTCAATGTTTTATTCACCTATAATTTGGTTGGAAAAGTACCATAACTGGATACTCCTTGCAACAATAGAGTCTTCCTCTAAAAGTGTAGATCTAGGGCCATAACTATAGGTGGTGCAGAGGTAGCATTCGTACCCAACCCTGGTGCCTTAGGTGGTCCAAAGGCTTCTTTGCCACACAAGAAGACACCAGTAATATAAAGGGCACATTGTAGACGGTGGCCTTGTTACAGATTTCGCATTGGGGACCAGGAACTTTAGTCACATCATATTTTTTGTTATATGTAACACTCCAATTCAGACTGGGAGGACCAGTTTCCCCAGGGCATTTGAAGGATGTGTTACGTTATCATCTCACCTTCATAAATCTCCACATATGGATGGAAAGAGCCTTCTCCAAGTCTGAAGGACACTATTAAACAGTAGCCCTATTACACATTCTGTGGTACCGGGTGTGACCCAAAAAATTGCATTCATTTTGACTTTACATCAACACTTGACATGCACTTAGGGCAGCCATTTGATCAGAAGTCCAAATACCCAATAACTAGTATAGAAGCTATTACACTTTTTGTTTAGCGTTATCTGTCTTTTTTTTTTTATTGTTTTAGAAATTTTGGTTTCCATACAGATTGACAATTTTTTCTATTCTATCTTGGCTCATGGCTGCTGTGGTTGAACACATTATTTATCCTCATGCGTTCTTTCTTAAATTACTGAAAAAGACCATCACAAAGCAATATTGGGGCAACCTTACAGCAACAGTACATCAACGAATTGTTGCGATACACCTACTTAGTGTCTATCTGGGGTTTCTTGGACTCACTAGAGGAGATCATTCAGAGGGTTCACCCTTCAGGAATACAGAACATGTATGTCCAATTTTAATCGTATCGGAAACCTCATTATCATTGTACACACAGGCTATATCATCAATAAGGTCTAATGGGTTATTTGTGAATCATCCCGTAAGAAATAGACCCTAGTTGAAAGTGATTGGCTCCAAAGTCATTTCCAAATGTGGTTGACCTCTCTGGGCTTAGTATTGTGTCAGCGCCTTGGCCTACCAGCGGATCCTTTGTCACTCCGGTTGGCCTGTCCGACCCTGCACCTATTTGGGTATTATGCTAATGGAAAGCTGCCACCACTATATAATTTGTTAGCCATGTTCTTTTCACATTGAAATGTCTCAGAGATGATTTGCATGAGAATTATCATTTGTCAACATTACGCAAGACATTTACCAATTTTCATGGGTCTCTTCCCAATAGGCCAGAGTTGAAAGCCCTTTCATTCGGATCTTGGACGCTGAGATGCATGTCTTTGTTTGTTGAGATGCTACACAAAGCTTATTTATTCATGTCCCTCGTTAGCCGTTTGACATTTTGGGAACTATGAGTTTGCCCTTTATGTTCCATAATAAAACACGTGACCTGTCTTGTAGACTTCATTTCGAGCAATCTAGTATGAACCTGAAGAATTTGTTCATGCGGGATGCACTCTTTTATTATACGTCGGGCTTTTTTTATGTGAGTATTAAAGCAGAATCTGATGTTTTCAATCAAGCACTAAAAGAATATGCTGGTTGCATGATAATTTATTTCTTGTCAGATTCTCCCTGTTTCCATGAATACCAGATACAACCAGGAGATAAAACAAGAATACACATATAAGATGATCTCATTTAAAAAAAATGTAAACCCGCATATTCCAGAAGCTCAGACAGTTTCATAGACTTTTTCGAGCTCTGGTATACATTTTTTTATTTATCAAATGGAAATTCGTAGGATTGCTATATATATGAATCTGAAAGTGTCAGAATTAGGCAGTAAATGGAGGCATGCACTAGTATTGTACGTCTCAGATGGACCTCGTCAGAAGCCTCCACCTTCTGTCCAAAATTAGAATTGTTGTATCCTATTATTTTTAGCATTTTTTAATATATATTATTGAATGTGTATATATATATATATATATATATATATATATATATATTTATTTTTTAACCTTTTAATCTACAATATTGAGACCTAGTGTTCATCAATAAGTTATTAGCCTAGTTGCAAGAAAACCTGAAGGTTGTGGTGTTGAGAGACCTCGAGCAACTGTTGACGGGGAAGTGGGTAGTTAAGAAAAAATAAATCCAACAGCATGACACTTGGCTTCAGAAAGAGGTCAAACAAGGCAATGAAAATAACACATGCAGTGCTGATACTTAGCAAGCTTTAGGTGTTGCTCATGCATGAAACCATCAACAATACTACTAATATAGACACCCACAGGACATCAGGTGTATACAGCAAACTTGTGAATTAAAGATATAGTGGCCATGGTGACTGACCAACGGCAGTTTCAGGTATATGTGGGTGACAGAGATAATAAACACAGTGACATCACAGTACAGGCAAACTACACACAGTGACGTCACAGTACGGGCAAACTACACACAGTGATGTCACAGTATAGGCAAAATCAGGGCGGGCTCCAGGTTTATGTGGGCGACACAGACATAGTGGGCCCCTTTGTGGGATAAGTCACAGCGGCAGTAAAATGGCAGAAAACGTCACTTTGTGCCCCCATATAGAAGTTAGACCTTGTTTATGGCCCCATAAATGTAGTGCCCACTGTATATAGTGTCACACCGCCCCCCTCCCTGGGAGGGCCACACAGCCCCCACCTCCCTGGGAGGGCCACACAGCCCCCTCCTCCCTGGGAGTGCCACACAGCCCCTCCTCCCAGGTAGTGCCACAAAGTACCCCTTCCAGGCAGTGCCACACAGCCCTTCCTCCCAGGTAGTGCCACACAACCTCCCTCCCTGGTAGTGCCACACAGCCCCTCTCCCTGGTAGTGCCACACAGCCACCCTCCCTGGTAGTGCCACACAGCCCCCCCTCCCTGGTAGTGCCACACAGCCCCCCTCCCTGGTAGTGCCATACAGCCCCCTCCCTGGTAGTGCCACACAGCCCCCTCCCTGGTAGTGCCACACAGCCCCCCTCCCTAGTAGTGCTACACAGCCCCCCTCCCTGGTAGTGCCACAAAGCACCCTAGGAGTGGAATTCCCAACCAGAGCATTGCCGACGCTCTGGCCGGAGATTCTGCTTCAGGAGAAGCCCCTCACATCACTATCAGTATAAGGACAGGGATGTTGGGGACAACCCCAGAGCAATAGTCCCTGGCAGAGCGCTACTAGCACTCTGCCTGGGACTCCTGCTCTTTTCCTGACATCGCTGTCAATATATGGACAGTGATGTCAAGGGCTTCGCCCGAGACAGAATCCCGGAGCAGAGCTGCTTCTATCACTCTGACTGGGACTCCTTTTCTCCTCCTGGCATCACTGTCCATATATGGAAAGTGATGTCCGAGGCAACCCCAAATCTGGAGTCCCGGGCAGAATGCTAATAAAGACTCTGCTGCAGTACTCTGGCTCTGGGGAAGCCCCTGACATCACTATTTATAAATGGATAGTGATGTCAGGGGCAATCCCAGAGCCAAAGTCCCGGGCAAACCCTGTGTGTAGCCTGATCCTGTAGTCATGTCCACACCCACTGCCTCCTCTACTTGCTAACCTACAGACAGTAGAAGAGGGAGGGACAAAACACATGATTAGCATCAGACTACATACAAGGTTTGTTTGTAGTCTGTAACCATGGAAGCACATAGGTCTGCATAGCAATTGTATACAGAAAATGGTAGGATATTTTTAATCAAGACTATTTGCAATGTTCCTTCATTTTTTTTATATTTTAGATGCATTCGAGTTAAAGGGTAGATATGATTGAAAATTTCATTCAGCCCATTGAGAAATAACAGGCCGTCTCAAGCAGGATAATCTGACACAGAGGCCTAACTGAAGATCATGAATGTTCCAAGTTTACTCATGTAAACATTGCAAGGGAGTAATAAGTTCCACTTGGTAACTAACATTTAGCAGCAGACGCTGAGTTCTGCTGACAGGTCATGTGTGGGTCACAGGGTGAAATAAATCAATGGAAAGACTCTACTAAGTAATACTCTGCTCTATCATTAAAGAGGCTCTGTCACCAGATTTTGCAACCCCTATCTGCTATTGCAGCAGATAGGCGCTGCAATGTAGATTACAGTAACGTTTTTATTTTAAAAAAACGAGCATTTTTGGCCAAGTTATGACCATTTTTGTAGTTATGCAAATGAGGCTTGCAAAAGTCCAAGTGGGTGTGTTTAAAAGTACAAGTCCAAGTGGGTGTGTATTATGTGCGTACATCGGGGCGTTTTTAATACTTTCACTAGCTGGGCGCTCTGATGAGAAGTAACATCCTCTTCTCTTCAGAACGCCCAGCTTGTGACAGTGCAGATCTGTGACGTCACTCACAGGTCCTGCATCGTGACGGCCACATCGGCACCAGAGGCTACAGTTGATTCTGCAGCAGCATCAGCGTTTGCAGGTAAGTCGATCTTACCTGCAAACGCTGATGCTGCTGCAGAATCAACTGTAGCCTCTGCTGCCGATGTGGCCGTCACGATGCAGGACCTGTGAGTGACGTCACAGATCTGCACTGTCACAAGCTGGGCGTTCTGAAGAGAAGAGGATGTTACTTCTCATCAGAGCGCCCAGCTAGTGAAAGTATTAAAAACGCCCCGATTTACGCACATAATACACACCCACTTGGACTTGTACTTTTAAACACACCCACTTGGACTTTTGCAAGCCTCATTTGCATAATTACAAAAATGGTCATAACTTGGCCAAAAATGCTCGTTTTTTAAAAATAAAAACGTTACTGTAATCTACATTGCAGCGCCTATCTGCTGCAATAGCAGATAGGGGTTGCAAAATCTGGTGACAGAGCCTCTTTAACTTTAAAATAAAGCCATAATAAGATCTCAGTAGCAGCCGCTAGCCTGCTTGTTGACAGGTTCCATGTAGCAACAAAGTAAAAATGTGTTGAAAATAATTGAAGACAACAAACCGTTTTCTGTTTGCTATAGTAAATTATGACATTATACACAGCCTTCCGGTTTGTGGCGTTTTTGTATCATTTTTGGGATCAGTGGCGTTTTTATTTCAAAAAGCTTCATGCTCTGTGTATGAGGGTTTTTTGACATTTCTTTTCCACAGGCTTCTTTTTAAGACATCAAAAATTTGTCGCAAAAGGACAATAAATACAAAAAGACCACCAAAAACGCTTAAAAATAAAGTGTTAGTGAAGGAGGCCCTAAAGTGGAATATTACTTCAAGGAATATATCCGATTATAAAATTATTTTGCTTTTTCACTGAAAATAGTTGGATTTTGTATTTGTCTTGACATTAGCCAAAGGCGCCATTCTACGTCCATTATAGTAATTCTTTGTATCCATCAAACGCCGCACATGTGATACTGCTGAGAAATTGTTCAGCTCCATTCCTGCTGGACATCAGGTCCTCACAATTGAGGAGAATCAGTATTTTTCTTGCACACCTCATCTACCTTATTACTCTGAACCGAGGAGACGTTTACATCACTATCCCTGACATAGGAAATGAAAGTCTAATTTCTGATCTTTCTCCCAGTCCCATGTTTCATTATCCCTACGTGTCAGCTTGTCATGTAGACTCCATTACAATACGTGTGGATGCCGATCGGCACTGCTGCCGTCTTATCACTTGCTATATTTTCCATAGATGCAGTACAGTCAGTGGTACATGGATAACATAACTCAGCCTCACAAGGATAATAACACTGATTATATATAATATAAGGCTCTATTCACATCTGCGTCCTGGTTTCTGTTTATGGAAACTAGGAGACAGTGCCATGTCGGTCGTACGACTGATAACACCGACACCCAACGGACCCCTTTGACTTAAGATTCGTTGGTTTCTGCCAGGTTTTTTTTTTGTTTGACGTGAAAAATAGTGCTGCATGCTGTATTATTTCTCCTAAAAAATATATATATGAGTCATCTCCATGTTTTTTACCATTTTATTCAGCCATTTCTGTAACGGGGCCCCTCAACTGTGACCGTGCTTGTGTCCCCTCAGGTCCCAGGGCCCAGGTGTGGCCGCTACTTCTGCACGCCATATAGAGAGATGTGTGCATTTATGGTTATAAATCATTTCATTTATTTACTTTTTTATTATATTTGTTATTACTTTTTTTATGATTTTATTACATTTTCTCATTTTATTTATCTATAAGTTTAGTCTTACCTTTTACTATATTTATTTATGTATACATTGATCTATCAGCTTGCAACAATTAGATCCGGACTATGCAGTCCTCTTTCAGCCAAACACAAATCTCTTTCCTGTCTTGATAGTTTGCTGCAATGTATCAGTACAAGTAAAATGTAACAGCCTCAAGTCCAGGTTGTTCATACAATGCAGCCTGGACAGAATACAAAATCTCCTAAAGCCTCATGCACACGACCGTGGTTTACACGGATCAGAACGGGGGCCGCAAACCTGGTCCGCAAAAAGTCAGGACAAGTCATTTTGTTGTCCGGAATTACAGATTCACCAATACTGGTAAATTGTTGTGGGTCCGTGAATCCGGATGACCCGCGGATGCACAACAAGGGTTTTTTGCACAACAGAACGGTGGTTTTGCGGCCTGCGAAAACAATATGGTGGTGTGCATGACTATGGGTTTTTGGAGGTAAACATGAATTAGGAAATGGCTCAAAATGCTTTTACCTAACATATTAGTAAAAGTGGTTCCAAGTGTGGAGCTCACGGGGCTAACAATAGTGGGTTCAGAAGTTAGTCACACTTGGGTGTCTGCGGGGGCCTCTGCCACAAAAGACGCCACCATTATTATAAATAGCACATGGTGGGTGGACGTGTAACACATTTTGCATTGGGGCCATAGCCTGTTAAAACTGCATTACAAAAGCCTGTTGTCTAAAGTCCACTGACCGTCTTCCATAAACTGCAGGCAACAAATCTGGAGGACAGCAGCAGAGCTTTACCTGTATATTAAAGGAACAGTGTCACGACCAACTTTTTTTTTAATATGTTATGTGTTTTAGTGTGATAGATCAATAAATTTTATTAATGTATGTTGCTGTGTTGTACTTTTTACGTTTTTAATTGATTTACTTCTCTATGGGGGCTGCCATTTTTGTTTCCATTACTGTGTGTGTCGATTAACGACACACACAGACATGGAATACGGCAGCCACAGTCCCATAGGGACTGCGAACGGCTCCCGTCCCATTGACTGCCGTGTACGGCGTCTGTGTGGGAACTGCGCATGCGCCGCTCCCACACAGTCCTATTCGAAATTGGCGCCGTCCGGCGCCATTTTCCTGTGGACCGGAAGTCGCGGCCGGACAGTAATATTACTACTTCCGGTCGCGGCTTCCGGACTTGTGCACATGGAACAGCGGCAGCAAACGGAGCGGACGGGCCGGAGGGAGCCGCGGCGGCAGGAGCTGGTAAGAGATTTCAATGTATGTTCGTGTTTACTACTGTATGTAAACCTACTACGCTGTGTGTTAGCTCAAAAAATGGCGACACACAGTGTAGGAGGTTACACCGTTCAAACCCCTCGTTTATCCCGGCACTAGCCAGGATAAAGGAGGGGGGGATGCTGAGAGCTCACTAGAGCGAGAGCTTTTAACCCAATGTTGCAATGCTGCAATTTTGGGAAATAGCTCCATCTAGTGACCAAAAATGGGTAGTATTATAAATTAGAATTAATTTATAATATTTCCTGACTATTTCCTGACTCGTGAAAAAAATAAAAAAAATTTGAACAATGTTTAATCACCCACACACTAAATGTTTAATTAAAAAAAAACAAAACATGTTTTTCGGTCAACACCATGCCTTTAAAGGGGTTTTCCCGGGTTTACTGAGGACCCTACACTCACCATGGGTCGAAACGTTGCCTGTTTTTGCGGATGTCTTGACAATAAATATACTAATTTGAAGACTTGGAGACGTGTGCTGTTGTCCTACTACTTTTTTGGATATCCTGTGGATATGTCATAAATATCCCTGATGGGAAAACTCCTTTAGTAAACCAGTGAACAAGGCCTTAGGTGAGCCTCGGATTTCTGCCGTGGATTCTTGAGCAAATCCGATACAGATTGCACATACCTCCACACATTTTCCCGCACTTAGGCCTTATTCACACAAGCGTAGTTCACATCCGTGTTACGCGCGTTAAAAAAACGGATGTCACACGGACCTATGCAATTCATTGGGGCCATCCAGACAATAAGTGTTTTTCATGCTGCGTGTGTCCTCTGTGTGAAACTCACTGCATGTCCGATTCTTGTGCGTTTTTTGTGCATCACGCACCCATTAAAGTCAATGGGTGCGTGAAATTCGCAGACAGCACACGGACGTCAACCGTGTGCTGTCCGTGACTCACTCAACAGTTGCTAAAGAAATGATGAGAGAAAGAAAAACACCTCCTTCAGGTTATTTTTCTGAAGTAAAAAATGCGTGACATTACGATGACATACGCGTGTAAAAAACGCAGACGCGTACCGTACACAGAACTGAAACGCAAGAAAAACGCTGCATTTTTTATGTGCGCAAAACGGACACATTCATGTGGATAAGGCCTAAAGTCAATGTTTCCTAATATGTGATCTGTCCTGTAGGAGACCTTGATCGACGCTGGGAAGTAAATAGAACATACTTTTAGAAAATCTGCTTTTATTTCATTACAGTCACTTCACATGAGAAGGGATAGAAGTTCTCACAGTCGACTCGCGACGTAGTTGACCTCTAAATTTGACAAAGTAGTTGCTGAAGGATACAAAGGGACTAACAAATGATGGATTTATTTATTTATGCAAGTAAAACCAGAGTGAACTGGATGAACGGAACCTCAAGGTTAAAAGGATACAGTAAAATCTCACCGTACACGCAAAACTTTCACTTGTTACAATGATTTTAAAGTGAATGTCGCCCTTGACTACCAGTTTGTATTTTTAATCTACGTCCAAAATTCTGTGCTCATTATTTTATTTAAAGGGATCTTCCGGTTTCAGCAAGTTAATGTTATTTTTTGTATAATTAAAAGTGATAAAATTATTTCTGTATTAATTCCTTATGGTTTTCAAGATCTCTGCTTGCTGTCATTCAGTAGAGACATTCAGTGTTTACTTCCAGTGGATAAAATTCTGTCCATGGTCATGTGATGGACCACTGGTGCACTGATCGTTACAGTTACAGTTACAGTATGTGTATCAGAGCTGTGTCTTCTAATGATCCCCCCACCTGTCTGTACATCACATGACTATGACACCAGTCACGCCAGGGCCCTGTTGCCTGATTGGGTCCAATGCCCCCTCTACCACATAGAAGAAAACCAACACTTCCCTCCGCATCCATTTTTCGGTTTTTCATTTTTACTTTTTTTTTTCACTTTCCAAAAGCCATAACTTTTCTCTCGATACAGGCGTATGAGGGCTTGTTTTTTGCAGGAAGAGTTGCAGATTTTCAGGCACCATTTATTATGCCATATAATATAACGGGAAACCATATAATGTAATGAAAAACAAGTTCTTTTTTAACTTTTAACATGTTGTTATATACACATAAAAAACTTTGTTTAACTTTTTTAATTAGTCGCCTAATTTATTGCAATATATCATGATTTTTACAGTCTCCTATTAAGCCTTGTCTCTGGCAGGTCTTAATAGGAGCACAAAGATGACAGACTTGGGGGCCTTCATTAGGCCCTCACGCTGCCATTTCAACCATCAGCGTCATTTGCGTCGTGGGGGGCCAATGGGACATCACAGGCCCCCCCTCTTTTTAGCTGTTTAGATGCCGTGGTCGCTTTTTACCGTGGCATCTAAGGGGTTAAGCAGGCGGGATCCCGCTCGTTGCAGTAAAGTGTCAGCTGTAACAGTCCACACGTGAAACTTATGGTGCGAGCTCAGCCCATATACTGTATATAAATATATACGGCGAATGTCCGGAAGAGGTTAAAGCCTATGGGAAAGATTTTGCATCAGGGCCTAGGAGCTTCTGCATCCCTTTAATCCCTAATGATATTAGTAGAACCCAATATTAGATAGAACAGCTATTTCACAGCATGTAATGCTTTGTTGTAAATTGGTATAGAAGCCTTTAGTGTAGCATCGGCTTCTATTGACTCGTCAGTTAGAATAGCATGAGGTTGTGTGGACTCTGCAATGCTGCCCGTCTGGGACGTGCCGACTTTAAGATGGGTTGAGATTCTGTATAATGAAAACTACTGACTCTGTATGAATTGGTTTGCACTAATTGGCCCTGGGGACTTTTATACACACTCTCTGGAAAAAGCTGTGACCACAAGAAATAGGCAAAAAGTGCATATTCTTGTGGTCAAGGACTGTTAAATCTTTCCACTGTAACTTCAGTATATAAGACTTTTCTACCATTAGTTTACTGATATAAAGGAAGTGTGTATGCAGCATTCACTAAAATTACTAAATGAAATCAGATAAAATTATATTTAGCTGGTTCATAGCTTGTAGTCTCTTTACATACGCCTGTTACATGGCACGTTTGGCTAATAGAGAAGGACCACCATACTTTATCTAATGCCCAGAGCTAAATTCAGTAGAAATCTTAGGGTCCGCACCTGTGCGCACTCAGGATATATCATGCACGGCTGCGGGTTCAGGGTGCATATCGGAGATTCCTTAATTAACTGTATTTAGCGACATGGTACTTTCAGGTGACCCCATGTACTTATGTGGGGCAGATAACTGACCTGTGAAACGTTGACTGTTTTTCATTGCCTTTTTTCGCACTGTGTTATGTATATTCTGTACGATTTGTAATTTAAAAAAAAAAAACACAAAACGACAAATAAAAGAATTAAAAAAAAAAAGAAATCTTAGGGTCCTATTACACGGCCTGACGAGCGCCGATCAACGAGACAGCTGGTTGATCGCCGCTCGTTTGCTCCTTTCACATGTAGCTATGGATGGGGACGAGCGGTCGTTACTCCGATCGCTCGTCCCCATACAGTTCTATCATGTCGGCAGCGCGTCTCCCTGTTTACACAGAGCAATGTGCTGCCGACAACGATAAAAGTTTATGAATTTAAAACGATGCAATCAACCGATGAACGAGCGTTTACACAGGGCAATTATCAGGAACGAGGCTTTTAAGAACGCTTGTTTGCCTGATAATTGTCCAGTGTAAAATGGCCTTTAGTCCTGGAAGAGCAGAGGGACACTCATAGATATGAGATAGATAGATAGATAGATAGATAGATAGATAGATAGATAGATAGATAGATAGATAGATAGATAGATAGATAGATAGATAGATAGATATGAGATAGATAGATAGATAGATAGATAGATAGATAGATAGATAGATATGAGATAGATAGATAGATAGATAGATAGATAGATAGATAGATAGATAGATAGATAGATAGATAGATAGATAGATAGATATGAGATAGATAGATAGATATGAGATAGATAGATAGATATGAGATAGATAGATAGATAGATATGAGATAGATAGATAGATATGAGATAGATAGATAGATAGATATGAGATAGATAGATAGATAGATAGATAGATAGATAGATAGATAGATAGATAGATAGATAGATAGATAGATAGATAGATAGATAGATAGATAGATAGATAGATAAGTAGACGGATAAAATGTATAGACAATAATTAGATACATAGGTAGATTAGATAATTAGACACCTTATTAAATACCACATTTAATGGCCATGTATTTCACATTTTACCAGTGTAGATCCATAATGAGGAGAATAATAATAACATTGTCTTTAGAGCCAAGAAGAAAACAAACAAGTACAATTTATATTCATCTGTGATCTTATAGGCCATAGAAACCTTTTCAGAAACTGCTTCTCAGAGCAAATATAAAATAACCCAGAGGACTTTTTGCCGCCTTCACAGGGAGATGCCAGGAAGGAAAAACACATCTTGAGTTTGATTTACTTGTATCCTCTATTTTATTATTTTGCGTTTGATGTGAATATCCTGATGTGACCCCCGTCACTGAGCAACAACTGTTTTTATATATTTTTTTATTTCCACTTGATCAAGCTCCTTCTTCACACAGGTCACTTCTTTGTTTAATACACATCCAGACTTAATAACACATAAGAGGCTCATCGCACTTGTGATGTGAGGAGGGTGTCTATTCCGCGGCAGAATGAAGCAAGTCAACTGCATGAAAGATGGGAATCCAGAAAGCAACCACAAGCGAGACGCACAACTGTACAACCCAACGGAGATAAATTGCTGCCTAGGGGTAAAATGGAAATAAAATGCCTTTTAATAGACCACAGAGGCTGCCAACTAGATGAGTCTCATGGGGGCTTTAGAAAAAAATATATATTTTTCCCAAATTTGTACATTTTTTGAAAATAAATTTTCTTTTAAGAAAAACAAGTATACTCCTTAAATAAAAGATTACGTAAACAAATTTCTGGCAAGTGGCGGCTTTATAAGTGAAGAAAAACCTCAAACGAGACCCTGAGGCAGAATATGGGGTCAGTCTTCAGTATATAATAATGCCTCGTTACCGGTAAATTATAAAGATGCTGAGACAAGATGGAGGCTGTTATGTTATCTGAGTTAATGATTGTATACAGAACATGGGTAAACAAAGTAAAAACACTTGGTAACCGAACACTTAAAGGGGCTGTCAACTTTGAACAACACTGTTTGGTTAATAGGGTCCCCAGAAAGAAAGTGGATCATATGTTGTCCTGCTGCTGGGACCTCCAGTGACCAGCTGTAGTCTGCAGAGGAACCTGGGAGTGAGTGTTCAATTGCACTGCAGCGCCTCCAAAGGGAAAATGAGGCATAACATGGTTCTCATTTAAATCAATGGGCTATTCATGTAACGCACAGACGTGCCGGGTCCTCCAGAGAGGAAGATGCTCTTGTGGCTGTTCAGAATATCCATATAGAGTATTTGAATCACCTTTAAGGATTATACATTTTTGAGGTTTTGCAAATATTACTGAAGGCCTCCCTCCATAGATGACAGAGGATTCTTTATACAGGGTGGGCCATTTATATGGATACACCTAAATAAAATGGGAATGGTTGGTGATATTAACTTCCTGTTTGTGGCACATTAGTATATGGGAGGGGGGAAACTTTTTAAGCTGGGTGTTGACCATGGCAGCCATTTTGAAGTCGTCCATTTTGTATCCAACTTTAGTTTTTTCAATGGGAAGAGGGTCATGTGACACATCAAACTTATCGAGAATTTCACAAGAAAAACAATGGTGTGCTTGGTTTTAACGTTACTTTATTCTTTCATGAGTTATTTACAAGTTTCTGACCACTTATAAAATGTGTTCAAAGTGCTGCCCATTGTGTTGGATTGTCAATGCAACCCTCTTCTCCCACTCTTCACACACTGATAGCAACACATTTGAATAAAAACTTGTCACTTTGAAAAATACATTACATTACTTATATCTTGCACTTATCCTGAGTTACAGCCCGTATTATACTCCAGAGCTGCATTTACAAGGAGTGCTGGGAGATTTTAGCTCTGAAGCCTGCAGAATTGTGAATGCAGCACTGGAGTATAACACAGGCTGTAACTCAGGAAGGATCAGTACAAGATAAGTAATGTAATGTATGTACACAGTGACTCCAACAGCAGAATAGTGAGTACAGCTCTGGAGTATAATATAGGCTGTAACTCAGGATCAGTATAGGATAAGTAATGTAATGTATGTACACAGTGACTTCAACAGCAGAATAGTAAGTGCAGCTCTGGAGTATAATACAGGATGTAACTCAGGATCAGTACAGGACAAGTAATGTACGTACACAGTGACTCCACCAGCAGAATAGAGAGTGCAGCTCTGGAGTATAACACAGGATGTAACTCAGGATCAGTACAGGATAAGTAATGTAATGTATGTACACGGTGACTTCACCAGCAGAATAGTGATTGCAGCTCTGGAGTATAATTCAGGATGTAACTCAGGATCAGTACAGGATAAGTAATGTAATGTATGTACACAGTGACTCCAACAGCAGAATAGTGAGTGCAGCTCTGGAGTATAATACAGGATGTAACTCAGGATCAGTACAGGATAAGTAATGTAATGTATGTACACAGTGACTCTACCAGCAGAATAGTGAGTGCAGCTCTGGAGTATAATACAGGCTGTAACTCAAGGACTAGTATAAGATAAGTGATGTAATGTATTTACACAGTGACTCCACCAGCAGAATAGTGAGTGCAGCTCTGGAGTATAATACAGGATGTAACTCAGGATCAGTACAGGATAAGTAATGTAATGTATGTACACAGTGACTCCACCAGCAGAATAGTCAGTGCAGCTCTGGAGTATAATACAGGATGTAACTCAGGATCAGTACAGGATAAGTAATGTAATGTATTTACACAGTGACTCCACCAGCAGAATAGATAAAGATAAAAAAAACTCTAAAAATTTGGCATCACCATAATTGTATTGACCTGCAGAATAAAGTTAAGTTGTTGTTGTTTTTACCTCACAGTAAAATACATAAAAACAAAACTCAAGAAACAATGGAGAAATTTTTTTTTTTCTAATTTTACACCACAAAGATTAATTTTCAGTTTCCTAGTACGTTATATGGTATTTTAAATGGTGGCAATAAAAACTACCGTCGCCCCACAAAAAATAATTCTTCATATCGCTCCACTGAAATAAAAAAGTTATGGCTCTTAGAATGCGGGGAGGGAAAAATTAAAAAACTACAACTGGCCTGTTTCCTAAAGGGTTATATGACAGAGTCGACTAAGTTATATCTGAATAATATTGACAATGAAATATAGTCCTGATGGAACTGAAAATATAGTGTGAAGATGTTTTTTTTCTTTTTTATTTAATAAATGACTGACTTCTTTTAACCTTTAGCTCAGCTTTCAGTTTCAGATCAATAATAATTTCCATTCCATTACATCACTGTGAACTTCCGAATGTTGTGATGAAAAGTTGTATTTTTTATGGCCCAATAAATCTGTCATGTTTTTCATAGGACTGCTGTATAAAACTGTTCATGTAAAACATTTGCTTCTCTCTAATTACTTGTTGGAAGTTTTATATAGTTTTATATACAAAAATAGAAGAAATACATTTTAATAGTCTACAAGACGGATTCAGTCTTCAGTCCGTCTCATGACCATCACCAGAATGGTATGAGATATGCCGCAAATTAAACTCATCATCAAGCTTGATTGACTACCTCTTAACCCTACAATGTATCCCTAATTCCTAATTTATACCTCAATTAAGTGTAACCACACTATAAATAGAATAGTAGCCTACAAAGGTTAATGAAAATGTATATGCATCGAGTTTAACCAGGGGAGGGGAGAGGACGTGGTTGAAGGGGAAGGGTTAAAACGTAGTACTTTGTTTCACCCCATTGATCCAGTGGAATGCAAATAAAAAAAACATAAGGTGCGATCCAATCAGCCCTAAAAGGGAAAAAAAAATTCCAGACCGCAAGTGGTGATCAGACTGGATCAACATTCATATAAGGATTTTATACATTTACATGTGCATTGATGTTAATTTGCTAATGCTTCATAAAGCAGTAATATTAGGTCCCTGTCTCTTGGTCCATTCCTCTTTTAATAAACAACATTATCCTGCTGGCCTTAGGAGCAGCTGATTGACATTGTGCTCTAGTTTAGTCTATGATCTACAAGTACACCGAGATCCTTCTCCACAAGCCACCCTCCCAATTTTACTCCCTCTAGGACATAAGATGCATGCAGGTTGTTGGTAACCAGATTTATAACTTTACATTTATCCACATTAAATCTCCTTTGCCAAGTGGATTCCCAAACACTAAGTGTGTCAAGTTGCCCTAATAATGACTAACTATATTAAATAAAGCTAAGACGGGTTTTCTGTGACCAAGTAATACAAACAGTATATGCTCACTAAGTGGGACCGGTGTCAGCACCGGGCCAACCTGGGCAGATGATCTGGGTAAACAAGCTTTATGCTGGTCATGCCAAGGGGGGAATAGTCAGGGGGCCTATTGTTACTGTGTCGCTTAACGGTCCATATAAGCCTAAAGTCAACCCTATCACTGAAGTCCAGAAGTATAGTATATGTACCATGGAAACCTAGTGATATGTGCAGTATTGTGTCTTTGGGGGTTAGAGTTATGTATAGGGTTAACCGGTTATATGATTGCTAATGGTATAAACAGTGTCAGACAATAGTGATCGGGTGGCTCGTAGACCCTAGTGGCCAGTGGTATGTAGGTTTGTTAATCCTTAGTTATACACAGTATGAAAAGTGAATGATGCTCAGAAGTAATAGTGCAGTCAGTGGCCACCCAGTAGAATATAAAGCATATGGTGTCCTCTGTTGTATGGAATAGATAGATTAGATAGATAGATAGATAGATAGATAGATAGATAGATAGATAGATAGATAGATAGATAGATAGATAGATAGATAGATAGATAGATAGATAGATAGAGGTTATATGATTGCTAATGGTATATGCAGTGTTGAGAAATTGGAGAGCAAGTGCCCCATATACTGTTCTTGCACAGGGTCCTTAAAGAGGCTGTCACCACATTATAAGTGCCCTATCTCCTAAATAATGAGATCGGCGCTATAATGTAGGTGACAGCAGTGTTTTTTTATTTAGAAAAACTATCTATTTTCACCAAGTTATGAGCGATTGTGAATAGACATCCCGTCCTGGCTGGAAGTGATGTCTATTCACTGTCAAGACATTTCAGTAACGTTAATGTGGGTGTATGTGGCTGCACATAGTGAACAACGCAGGATCACTATGCGCAGTGTAAATGAATGGAGAGAAGTGCATGACGCTGATTGGTTACTGATTGGTCAGCGTCATACACTCCTCTGTACAACGCCCACTTGGTCAAAAAGTAAAAACATGCCCAGTTGGGCATTTAGAATGTCATTAGCATAAAGCTAAGATCGCTCATAACTTGGTGAAAATAGATCGTTTTTCTAAATAAAAAACACTGAAACACTGTTGTTATTTACATTACAGCGCCGATCACATTATGTAGGAGACAGGGCACTTATAATGTGGTGACAGAGCCTCTTTAAGATGTCTCTGTCCACCCTGCTCTGACCAATTGTATGTACAGCACCTAGCCTTTGTCCCCAGTGATCAGTGGCATATACAGTCCCTAGACCCGCATGACCAACCGTATTCAGTGTCCAGCACTTTGTGACCAGTGATATAAATGGTGCCCAGTCCTTTCTAACCACTAATATATGGACTACTTAGTCCATGAATACCAGAGGTATATGCAGTGTGTGACCCTGCTAACCAGTGTTATATATATAGTTACAGTTATCATGATCAGTTACTGCCAAGCAGATGTATATACCTGTCCCTGGTGACCAGTGTTTCTGGTTGAAACTTTATGATGAGCAACAGCACAGTCACTTTTACTGAACAAAATCCCATCTCATTCTCCATAGATCATAGTTCCCTTTAACGTGTGCTTGAATATCATGTGGACAACCCCTATCAATCCCTAATACCAGGTCTGTAACCTTACTATAGCCATGCACCTCAATTAAACCTTCATTCTGTAAAACGTCATGTTATGTGAATACAAATTATTCAAGCAAAGAAAATTGTGGCTTTGAAGTGCAGAGATTACATTTTCATTTCCCTGCTGCTTCTATATAAAAAAAAAACGTGAAAAACCCTGTAATTAGGAAAAGTGACCCGTACCTTTCATGAATAAAACATAAATCTGGCTTTGACATATTCCTGATCGGCCCATTTTCTATATCTGGGACAGGAGATTATTATAAAATGTTACTGAATGACACAAAATCCCTTTTTTTAATGAAACCTTTTGGTATACCTGGCCAATGTGCTGAAGTCATGAATTTGTCTCTGCAAGAAGCCGTCGCTGCTGTCAGTCACTGGTCGCTTTCCCATCACCACTGGAAGTTTTTCTGTATTTTCTATGCTGTTCTGTAATCCTCCAGGGTAGATCTCCACATCCTGCAAGCAACCGGCTCTGATGTTTTTCAATTTAGAATTTATTGCTTTTGCAAAGATCTCTGACTGGAATAAGGAATTTCCCTTTAAGGTTTTATGGAGTAGCCGTCTACCGTTTTAATTCAATGTACTCGTGATTACGTTTTCATCGCCTTTCAACTGAGCATTGTTTCCATGTGCTTATAGGAGGATTAAATAAATTGGTAATGAAAATATGTATGAACGTGTATCATTTTCCGCATCCACTTAGGCCCTGTTCACACTGAGTTTTTTTGCAGATGGAAAAATCTGGCAGATTTTGACCTGACTGCACGCTGTTTGCTGCGTTTTTCGGCCACAGCCATTGAGCACTGCGGGCAAAAAAACGCTGCGAAAATCACTTTCTCTGCTTCCGATTGATGTTAATGGAAGGTCAGAGGCGTAAACGTCAAAAGATAGGGCATGCCGTGTCTTTTTCCGCACAAGCGTTTTTTACCGTTCGCGGGGAAAAAAATGCCTCCGCCTCACATTGAAATCAATGGGAGGCGATATAGACTGTTTTTTGGAGTTGTTTCTGACCTTGTTTCCGTGTTAAAAAACAGCACCAAAAACCTTTGTGTGAACATACCCTTATATAGCAGGCACCAGGCTGACCTTCTCAGGATATATTATATTATATATATATATATATATATATATATATATATATATATATATATATATATATACAGCTTCCCAATGTATCAACACACAAACTGCATATGTGGGTTACCCAGCAGAGCCCTCTGCCACTCCGACTCCCTGCAACCATTGCAAACGTTGTGGTACTATAACTCTCAGCATGCTGTCAGGCCATGCTGGAAACGGTAGTGTCACAACAGGTAAAGAGCCACCAATTGGAGACCACTCGTCTAGGACATAATGCAATACAAGGATCCACCATCCTCATGCTCATTTTACGTCAGGGTTAGTAAAGCTAAAGGGTACTAGGGCCCGGGCCCACATATAGTGAATTATGGGTGGTCTTAGTTCCAAAAGCCTCTATAGGTTCGGGATATATAAAAGATACCATACGTTATTCTGTGAATGGTTCACTTTATGTTGTTAGGTAGTGCTACATTTAATGAATGCATTGCCATCTGTTGGCTTGTTGTGATTCACATTATAATGACATGCTAAGTAGATATAACAGGTGCCAAGTTCTCATTTACTTTCTTCTTTCATCTGTATTCTCTATTAAACAATACTTACTTCATGCATTGCCTATCCTATGTTACAATTACCATATGCTTTGTTCATATTAGTTAAACTGAACCATTCAATGTGAGTTGCGGACCTTTTTTTAAAAAATAAATAAATAAATAAAATGGGTCTAATCCTGAAAGGAATGCTTCTCCCACAGCAGATTCAGTTTTTGGTAAATATTATATGGCGAGAACATGGGCCAGAAAAACAACCATATGAATGTGACCTTAGAAACTATTAAAGCTGCTAGGACTTATCTGGAGAACGGCAGGTTACAAAAAAACACAAAAAACATAAAAACTAGCAGCACTCTGTTCAGTGTAAAATTACCCCCCAAAGAAAAACCCAAAAAATCCTTTTTCTTATATTTTTATGGAGGCGTACATTTTATCTCCCTATTCTTCCAACACTTCATGGCCATAGAACATGTAAGGAATAGATTTGGGGGAAAAGGCACGCCTTAGGCTTCGTTCACATCTGCGTCGGGGCTCCATTCATGGGTTCCATCTGAGCTTTCCGTCGTGGGAACCCAAGAACGGAATACAAACCGAAACAAACGGAAACCATTGGTTTCCGTTTGCATCCACATTGATTTCAATGGTGACGGAATCGGGTGCAAATGGTTTCTATTTGTCACCGTTGTATAAGGGTTTCCGTCGTTTTGATGGAATGAAAAGCGCAGTCGACTACGGTATTGATTCCGTCAAAACAACGGAACCCTTAAACAACGGTGACAAACGGAAACCATTTGCACCGGATCCGTCACTATTGAAATCAATGGTGATGCAATGGTTTCCGTTTGTTTCAGTTTGGATTCCGTTCATGGGTTCCCCTGACGGAAAGCTCAGACAGAACTCATGAACGTAGTCCCGATGCAGATGTGAACGAAGCCTAAGGCGGCTGCTTTGTCCATGGTTGGTGGCTGCTTGCTGAAGAACAAACCTCCCCTTGTTTCTAACAGCAATGGAGACTAAGCAAGGCTAAGCCCCAACCTTTAACTCAGCCAATGCTCGAGCCTCTTGTTGATGGAACCGGGAGGTAAAGGAGCCCTACTATATATGTTTACAATGCTGTTTACTTCCGGGGTTTGACTAATAGGTATGTGGGGGTTTTTATGTATTGTTTTTTTTATTTATGTTTAGGTTTGTTATACCTTTAAGTATAGGAGCGCAGTCTTTTCTCAAATTTTTACAAGTTTGTGGATTGCGGATTCTATATTTATTTAGACAGCTTTTGATGTACAGTAAAATGAGATCATTTTACTTCATAGTAAAGGGTTTACTTTAATGTGCCATCCCACACTTCCATGTTTTTATGCTTTCATCTAAAGATCTAAGAAACGAATGATCCGATTTTTTTTAAAATATTATAAATGAGACATAGGATTTTATGAGCCGATAACATGTCATAGATATTAACATATTTTTACAGTAGGAAACTTACTTAAAGGGAATATTTTATCACAAATTGACTTCTTTTTTACATCAGCTTTTTTTTTTTGTGCTGTTTACTTTTTATGTGATCTTAGATATGCTGGTCATCTTAAAATGCTCCAGTTTTCACAATGGCCACTGGAACACATACAGTAGACTTATATTTCCTTTTTTCTACTGCTTACTTTTTCAGCTTTGCTGTGTAGACTGGGACAGAGTCAGCACAGTCATCCAGGGGCATAGCTATAGGAAATCTAGAGGCCACAGTGTCAAATAGAAAGATACCAGTTTTATAAATGGCACAAACTGTAGAAGAGACTTGATGTGTTTATAAGGCCTATATTCGTTTACATCTGGAAAAACTAGTTGCCTAACAGTGGTATATATCACCTATAGACTATTATGGGATCCGTTTAACATATACGTCATGAAAAGGTCATGAGAATTCATGACGTATAAGTTTAACGTAACCTATAATATATTATGGGTGACGGCTGCCACTGTTATGCATCCGTCACAGCCTACGTTTAAAGTATACGTCGGGAGCTTTTCTGTTGTATACGAACATAGGCCAAAAAACGTGATGTGACGTGATCTTATAAACCCATGGGGGAAATGTTTTTGGCGCATGCCTTAATTGCACTAAAATTTGCAACGTTTTACTTTTCTCGTGACTTTCCAAGTGTGATGAGAAAAGGGGGCGAAGTTTAGCCAAAGGGATTGGGCCTATGCCAAAATGACAAATTTACCATTATTTACAACATAAATAGCGTAAATTAGCAGATGTAGATTTGCATTTCTGTCGTATGGACAGCCAAAGATGCAACATATTTCGTAAGAAGTGCGCCATATTCCCCCCATAATATCTCTTCTACATCTAATTAATGGAACTAAATTAAATACATGAGATATTTCCTTTAAAATTGAAGAATAAAAGAATATGAAATCCACAAAGCTTGTTCTATGTTTGTGTATGAAATAGCAAAACAGGTCAATTCAGGTGAGTTTCATTGCAATGACATTTGATAGAGAATAAACCTACAACCTGGTTCGCACTGCTTGTAAATGCAGCTAACCTTTTCTTTGTATGTTTGACTGTGAGCACATCTGGAGCGCTGCTCTGCTAAATTTACTTCATCAGCCGAGACCCAGATATGTCTTATTTGCTTTTGGCTGTTTGTCAGTAAAATTACCTAGATGAGAAGCGACTGAAGACTCAAACGGCTTGAGAAGCCAAGGAATAAGGTGAATAATGAGAGGAAGATCACACAAGGGGTCTACAACACGGGCCACCTAAAAAAGTTTATTTGTTCTAGATAATGGAGCTCATCAGATGACGGCCTCATTCCCAAGGCAATCATTGGGGATTATCAATCTGTGTAACTTCACTAACATTTCTGTTTTTATATGGCATTGTTTGCCATAATAGCTTTTTCCCTGGGACTGCTTAAAGTGTAGCTAAACGTTTGACAAACTTCTGACATGTCATAGTGACATGTCAGAAGTTTGGATTGGTGGGGGTCCGAGCACTGAGACCCCCACCAATCGCTAGAACGAAGCAGCTGAAGCGTCTCAGTGCTCGGACCCCCACCAATCAAAACTTCCTGTCACGGTTTGTGGGTTTGTGGACTCACTAAGCCGCTCTGCCGTAGCGGGGAGGCAGCTGGCCAAACAACAGGAACCCCAGAATACAAAATCCCCCACAAGGGTACCTGGATAGTCCAGACAATGGCCGCAGCTCTGGCACAAATGGAGCTGGGTGCAGCAAGTAACGCCAGACGTGGCGGATGACAGCAGGTGCCGCAGGTTGCGCCAGACGTGGCAAATCCCTCAGGACATGGCAGAAGACACAGGACGTGGCAAGACAACAGCAGGTGCAGTAGACACGACTCCAACTAGTAGGCACAGCAACAAGAACACAGCACGGGATACAGGAACAGGTAACAGGGCAAGGGTAACAACTAGGACGGGAAACACTAAGGGACCATTTGAAAGACAGACTTGGGATAACTAACAACGCTCAGGCAAGGATCAGAAGGGCTGGGGCCTTCTTATAGATCAGGAAATCATGGGCTGTTGTTGATGATGATGATTTCCTCTTGTGCGCGCGCTGGCCCCTATGGGACACAGCAGACCGGAGCGGAAGTGAGCTCTGGCGTCTCCTAGGAAGGAGATGGGGACCAGCGCTCACGGATCCGTGGCTGCGGGAGTCGAGAGGTGAGTAAACCCGACGGCCCGTGGCCATGGACGCTACACTTCTGACATGTCACTGTGACATGTCAGGAGTTGTCAAACATTTAGCTACACTTTAAATAGTAATTCCTCAGAGCGGATTGCCAGGACCCATCTCAGGACTCTCTCTAAAGTCGTGGAAAAAATTGTTGGTACAAATCCGTTAAAGAAAGGAAAACCCACAATGGTCACTGAAATAACTTGAAACTGACAAAAGTAATAATACATTTTAATTTACTGAAAATCAACTAATGTAAATCAGACATGGCATTTGAATTGTGGTTCAACAGAATTTTTAAAAAAAACAACAACTAATGAAACTGGTCTGGACAAAAATGATGGTGCCCTTAGGCTGGATTTACATGAGCGTGTGCGTTTTGCGCGCGCAAAAAACATGGCATTTTGTGCGCGCAAAAGGTACTTAACAGCTCTGTGTGTCATCACCATATGATGCGTGGCTGCGTGATTTTCGCGCAGCCGCCATCATTATGACACTCCGTTTGGATGTTTGTAAACAGAAAAGCACGTGGTGCTTTTCTGTTTTTATTCATACTTTTTACTGCTATTGCGCAAATCACGCGCGTCACACGGAAGTGCTTCCGTGTGCTGCACGTGATTTTCTCACGCACCCATTGACTTCAATGGGTGCGTGATGCGCGAACAACGCACAAATATCGGACATGTCGTGAGTTTTACGCAGCGGACACACGGACACACGCTGCGTGAAACTCACGGACAGTCTGCACGACCCCATAGACGAACATAGGTCTTTGCGACGCGCGTGAAAATCACGCGCGTTGCACGGACGTATTACACGTTCGTCTAAATAAGCCCTAAACTTAATATTTTGTTGCACAACCTTTTGAGGCAATCACTGAAAACAAACGATTTCTGTAACTCTCAATAAGACTTCTGCACTTAATGGAAGACGACCAAGGAGGAAACCACCGTTGAACGCAGATCAGAAAAAAGCGGGACTGGAATTTGCCAAAATGCATATTGACAAGCCACAAAGCTTCTGGGGGAATGTCCTTTGAACAGATGAAACAAAACTGGAGCTTTTTGGCAAGTCACATCAGCTCTATGTTCACAGACGCAAAAATGAAGCAAAGAAACGAGCATTGTACCTACTGTGAAACATGGAGGAGGCTCGGTTATGTTTAGGGGCTTCTTTGCTGCATCTGGCACAGGGTGTCTAGAATCTGTGCAGGGTAAAATGAAATCTCAAGACTATCAAGGCATTCTGGAGCGAAATGTGCTGCCCAGTGTCAGAAAGCTTGGTCTGAGTCGCAGGTCATGGGTCCTCCAACAGGATAATTACGTCGTTGTTTTTTTTTTGTTTTGTTTTTTTAACCACAATGTCTGATTTACATTCGTTCATTTTCAGTCAATTAAAATGTATTATTACTTTTGTCAGTTTCAAGTTATTTCCGTGACCATTGTGGGTTTTCCTTTCTTTAACGGAAGGGTACCAACAATTTTGTCCACGACTGTATGAGCCAGAATGAAAAGTCGCTCCCGTTCTGTCAGACTCAATCTATTTATCTGGATGGCCGCCATGTAAGACTACATTTCCCCTGTAGAGAAAATGCCTGGCACGCTACGGCTTCCCCTGACAGAAACGACTGTTTAACGGGGGGGGGGGGGGTGCCAGGAGCCAGCTCTGTTCTGAAAGAGGACGTGTCTGGTGAGACAACTCCTTTCAAGTGGTTGTCTCATTACAATAGCGGCAACCCAGTTCCCAAAACCCCTGGCAAGCAACTGACTTTGCTGAGGGAAGATATGGCCAGACAGGCATTTCCCCCACAGTGGCCGCTACCGGGAAAATATAGTATTACATGTAAAAAATACACGTATGCAATACATAGATGGGCCATGTCCAAACGAACATCAGCGACTCTCCACTCTGGCTTATAAAGGGGCCCCTCTATGACCTCATATGTGCAAATAAATAATGTTTAAAGCAGTTATCCTGTTCTTGACGGAAAAAAAAGTTTAAATGTTTAAAAATAACAAAAAAAGTAGTACTTACCTTCAATCTCCCACCAACCCAGCATAAATGCTCGGCAGTCCCACGTCGGTCTTTGTTTACAAGCTGCCAGTGATAACGTACGGTCGCGTTTTCTTTTGGGTTTTCTTTAAAACCGGACAACCTTTTACATAATCTTTCCCTATTGATAAAAAAAATAAATAACAGGTTTCCATAACCTGATGAAAAAAGTATTTCTATGCATCAGAGCTGAAATCAGGACTACACTAAAGTAGTGGGAGCCCATATTTCCCTGCTCACTCAAACAGCCAGACTTTTTGAGTAGGTTTTCCCTAAAAACCATGATTGGGAAAGTACCCATACATCATATTACCTAGTTGCTTTACAAACACATATGGACCACACGTGGGAGCTATAAGTACAGTACTTGTGGCAATTATTTTATTGTCATAATATCTTTTTGAATGCCAAGGTTCATATAACCAGTGCCCGATTTGGCTCAATTTCCATCCCCACCAATGGTGTCCCTGTATTAGTGCTGTATGGCTGCTCTTTAATCTATCTGCTATGATAATATTAGTATTACATAATAAATTGCCCCTTCCATAAAGATAAAAAAAAGAAAAAAAACAGGCTTTGTGTGTTTGTAGTGTTGCCCTTTAACAAAGTTCTGAAAAAGAAAAACATTTCTATAATTCCTCCTTTCCATTGCACTGTCTGTGGTCTTCCCTTGAGAACAAACTTCTGCTAACAAACACTGTAATAAAGCCTCTGTCATTTCTTGACACTTCCAATTATAAGTGCTGAGAACTAGGGAGCTTTGTTTTTGGATAGATGGCCAACTCGGGTGAATCTGATTTGTCCCCGTCTGCCTATTAGAGAAAGATTTCTATGACTCCAGTAACTACAGCGAGATTTACAGAGGAGGATAATCAGCTCCTAAATGAGAGTTTCAGCACAAAAGTATTTCTCACACCAGTCACCTTTGCTCCGACATTAATTTACTGATATTTTTTTCATTTTGAAATATTGCCACATTATTGTTTTGGTTTTATAATTCAATCTCTGAGGCAAAGACACGGGATGTGGGTTAGAAATGAAGAAGATAGTAGGAGAAAACGTAAAGGGGTTGTCCATATGTCCTATAATGGCTTTGAACGTAAAAGAGGGTGGTCCCCTCCCAGCATCCCCCTTCTATTAGACAGAGCTCCTAATTGGCCGGGGCAGGTCATTGCAAATTGGGTGCCATGTTGAGACAACCCCTTTAGATTTTACAGAAGGTGAAAATCCATTGCACCCACGAACCATATTCCAAACAAGCCCTGTTCTTTAAAAATGTTAAAATTGATCTATGACTTGAGTTTCCGTATAGCAATCATTTTACAGGGATTGCCATGTGTTGCATTGAAAATAAAAAAGTTGTACATTTTCTAAGGGCAGGTTGACATTTTAATGGAAAATTAGCCAATGGTTTAAAGCACAAGTCATAGGGAACCCATAGGTGTCATGGTATGTGGTTATGTAGACCCACTAGGCCGCACCGCCGTAGCAGGGAGGCAGCTGTCCAAACAGCAGGAACCCCAGAAATACAAAGTCCCACACAAGGGTACCTGGATAGTCCAGACAATGGTCGCAGCTCTGGCACGGATGGAGGTGGGTGCAGCAGGTAAGGCCAGATGTGGCAGATGACACAGGACATGGCAAGGCAACAGCAGGTGTAGTAGACACAACTTCAACTAGTAGGCACAGGAAGAAGAACACAGCACGGGATACAGGAACAGGTAACAACTGGAACGGGAAACACTAAGGGACCATTTGCAAGACAGACTTGGGAATACTAACAACGCTCAGGCAAGGATCAGAAGGGCTGGGGCCTTCTTATAGACCATGAAATCATGTGGTTGATAATGATGATTGTTTTACAGGTGTGCGCGCTGGCCCTTTAAGAGCGGGCACGAGCGTGCGCGCGCGCACCCTACGGGACACAGCAGACTGGAGCGGAAGTGAGCGCTGGCGTGTCCTAGGAAGGATATGGGGACCAGCGCTCACGGATCCATGGCTGCGGGCGTCAGGAGGTGAGTAAACCCGATCGCCCGTGGCCATGGACGCTACAGTAGGTTCTTTAACAAAAAGTACAGCTCTGCTACATATGTACATACAAACAACATAAATCAGCAACTCTGTATGTCAACAGTCAATAAAATGTAGACATTTTCTGCATGCGATTTATAATCCTACAAATAACCCTACAGCACCGTGGAAGGCTGTGTTGCTATATAAATCAATTAAAATAACATAAGCCTATTCTGCTGATGTCGTCTTATTTATTTATCTTGTTTGTAGTCTTATACTTCTTCATCCGGTTATCTTCCTTTGCAAACCCCAGATCTGTTTCCTTTATATTGACAATCGTAGCTGCGCTCCTCATGGATTTTAATTGTGCTGAGAGTTTGATTTCCATATTAAGACACGTCCTGGGGGAAGCTTCTGTAGTTAAGTTAATATTATCCTTACCTCCTGGGACACTAAATCTGCAACCTGATTCTAAATTATTGGAACAGAAATCCAAGCCCTTCTTTAAACTGTAGCGCATCCTCTGTTTGCTGATCTATATTGATGTGTAGGGTCCAACATGGTCTATGCAGATACATTAACTGCTTCTCTTAGGAAGACATACGTCTATAAACAGAGTAGGGTATAGTGTTGTATTTGCAGTAATGTTTCATCTCATAGTC
Organism: Rhinoderma darwinii; assembly: GCF_050947455.1. Classification (NCBI taxonomy): domain Eukaryota; kingdom Metazoa; phylum Chordata; class Amphibia; order Anura; family Rhinodermatidae; genus Rhinoderma; species Rhinoderma darwinii. The sequence continues at coordinate 24,547,562 of NC_134696.1, forward strand.
CGCCACTTTTTTCCAGCACAGAACTGCCTGATAATCCAGAATCTTGAAAGATCAGAAGCAGTAAACTGAATAGATATAACCACCACTTGTTTGAACCACATGTGGCTCTTGGCTTGAGTAACTGATTCAGGACCTGATGAAGCCTGGCCTTAGGCCCCATGCACACGACCATGCCTGTAATGACAGTCCGTGAGCACGGTATGGGAGCACGGTCCGTAAAAAGCAGAAAATAGGACATGTCCTCTCCTTTGCGGAGTCTTCTACGTGTCGTAGAAAAGCTCTGCAAAAGATAGGACATGTCCTATTTTGTGCTTTTTACGGGAAGGTGTCCGTCAGCCATAGAAATGAATGGGTCTGAAATTACGGACGAAGTCTACGGTCGTGTGCATGGAGTCTGTTCCATCAGGTTTCCATTGCTCTTTGATGCTCAGATTAGTCTAGTTTGTGGATTTAGATTAGTACGCTGCCCTATTCTTAGAAGAATAAAAACCTGATGGACCCAAAGGTCAATGGGGCTTGTCAGGAACCATTACCCAATGGATCCTTTATAACTGTCATGGCTCCAATAAAATGGCCAATGTGAACAGCCTATATTATATGTTTGTTTTTTTTTAGTAGTTAGGGCTATAAATTAGGTCAAATAATATTTCATATTAACCATCTTTGTCTTGAAGGTATAATTTTTAGCATTTTCATATAAGTATACCCTTGCTGAGTGGACATCTCCTTCAACTTTGAAGCTTTCAATATTATAGTGGTAAAACTGTTTTAATGGAGGAACCCTTACTGTTACAGTCCAACTGTATGGCAAAGCTTTGGGACAAATTCTGTAATTGGTGTGTTTGTATTTCCCTCTATGTTAGTTGCTCCGTACACCAGGTGCCCTTTCTCTTTGGCCTAGTCGCTGCAGACAAACTCAGGGCTCTGCGTCAGTTTTCCCCAGGTAGTTACACTGACTGATCTCCACTGAGGTATCCTGGATCAGGCCGTGTCTCCCTCTGTGATGCAGCTTCTTTGGAAGGCCAGTTCTCCTCCTGCAAAGCAGCTCTATTAGCAGGCTGTCTCCCTCTCTGTAAAGAAGCTCATGTAGCAGGCTATATATCCCTCTCCGTAAAGAAGCTCATGTAGCAGGCTATATATCCCTCTCCGTAAAGAAGCTCATGTAGCAGGCTGTCTCCCTCTCTGTAAAGAAGCTCATGTAGCAGGCTGTCTCCCTCTCTGTAAAGAAGCTCATGTAGCAGGCTATATATCCCTCTCCGTAAAGAAGCTCATGTAGCAGGCTATATATCCCTCTCTGTAAAGAATCTCTTGTAGCAGTCTATATATCCCTCTCTGTAAAGAAGCTCATGTAGCAGGCTATATATCCCTCTCTGTAAAGAAGCTCATGTAGCAGGCTATATATCCCTCACTGTAAAGAAGCTCATGTAGCAGGCTATATATCCCTCTCTGTAAAGAAGCTCATGTAGCAGGCTATATATCCCTCTCTGTAAAGAAGCTCATGTAGCAGGCTATATATCCCTCTCTGTAAAGAAGCTCATGTAGCAGGCTATATATCCCTCTCTGTAAAGAAGCTCATGTAGCAGGCTATATATCCCACTCTGTAAAGAAGCTCATGTAGCAGCCTATATATCCCTCTCTGTAAAGAAGCTCATGTAGCAGGCTGTCTCCCTCTCTATAAAAGAAGCTCTTGTAGCAGTCTATATATCCCTCTCTGGAAAGAAGCTCTTATAGCAGGCTATATATACACCTCTCTATAAAGAAGCTCATGTAGCATGCTGTCTCCCTCTCTATAAAGCAGCTCTGAGCATGCGTGCCTGAACATGAACAGCTCTGCATATACCATTCCTGTCCACGCTGAATCTCCTTCCCCGACCACCCTGACCAATAATCTGGTGCCCTCTGCTATACGATACGGGTACATTTCCGTTTGGCCATCATTGTCTTGAAGGTATAATTTTTGGCTCAGCTAGACCACATAGCTGTTGCACAGCCAGCTACACCTATAAATAAACCCTTGTTGAACGGACATCTCTTTAAGCTTTATGGTTTCCAATATCACAGTGGTAAAACGGTTTTGTCGCCTCTCATTTTTCTCATTAGATACACATGGCTGGTGAAAAAAAATAGCTTAATTAGTTTTATATATATTATTTTATTCTTGTTGAATTTTTAATCACGAAATGAACTATAAATGATCACTGGTGAATTATCTCATATTGATAAAGAGACAGAAAAACTCAGGGTGGCAGGGTGCGTAGCCGTGGGCAATTGTCACACATCTATTATATTGTAATAGGCAGTGAATGCGTTGGGTTAATTAACTTTTTATCCTTAAGGCAAAGTATTTATGTATCACTGCAACGCTAATATATTCCGAACCTATGGAGATATTGCAATTAAAGGTTTCCCTTCCTCTCTCTTAGGGTTACTTTAATAAAAATATATATGTATGGTAATTTACCCATAAAATTAACCTGTGTTCATTCTTAATTCGCTTACCTCCTGGGGGTGCTCCAAAGTGCCATTGAAACCATATGAGAAATTAAAAATTAATAAAGGAATCTAAAAATATGGCATTTTTATTTACCATGAAAAATTGTGTTATTCATTGCGCAAAAGATCATTGTGGGGAATGCATTGCCCTATTTTAATAACGTAAGTGGGAATAAAACAAAATTACTGGATTGTGATTTAGTGGGTTTTAGAATTGGTCAGGGTTTAAGACTACAAATCCCAAATTCAAAAATTATTCTACCTGGGGGCAAGGGCTACAACATTGTTCATCCTGATCTTCCTGGTTGATGAATAGCATGTCAGGGCTACCTGCCAACTTTTGAAAAGGGATATTACGGAGCTTTAAAAAAAATGGCGTCTAAAGCGGCAGTGCGCAACATTTTTGCCCTAATGCTCCGCCCATTCATATAGGACACATCTACAACCTATGGCATTTGAATCACAAATAGTGCATATGGCCCCCTTCATCACATCCCAAAAAGAATACAGACCTCCAGATCACACCCACTAAACATATAGAGAACACAAACCAGACCCCCTTAACAAATACAGACCCCCACAGCATCATGACATTGTCTGCGGCGGTGTTTAGGAGTGAAGAGGCTGGCACGAATGGGAAAAGGTCAGTCTTTGGTCGGCATTTAGAAAGTTTCATGCATTTTTATTCTATATTGATTATGGTTAATTTATATAAATGGTGTCATATTTACCTGCTGTCATTCTTCTTTCTACTGAGGCTGCCACCTATGTGCCACCTGAAGAGGTGATTAGTGCTGTGTGACATGCGTGATTTTCCAGAAGCCGGGTGAAGCAGTACACAAGGCAGACTAAGCACTTTATTTCTTGTGAATATATTGAACAGTCACCTTGCTATATTCAGCTAGAAAAACCTCTAAAAGTAAAACTTGTTAAAAAAAAAAAAATCAACTATATATATATATATATTTAAAAAAAAAGTGTTTTTGAGAGTTAAAACAAAGTTGCCAATTTATTCAGTGTAGGATAGTGCAAATCTGTGAGATACAAGAATCAGGTACTATGGGATGGATTTACTGGACCCTTTTCCTTTTCTCTCATGTAAATAGTAGGTAGAGGTAATTCTGTTACCTGAGGTGAAAATAAAAATTCCCACTAAACCCTAGTACCCATATTAAATATCAGACACAGTGCCTATAATAAATGTTGGCCACAATGCTATATATGGCAACCTTAAAGTGGATCTCTACACTATAATACCATGTAATTATTAGATCCAACATTCTGTACTGATTCATTTCTTAATTCATCTTTATAGTGGTTGCATATTTGTTGTTCAGATACAGAGCTCCAAATCCGCTGTATAGACATGAAGTTAAATAATAACATTCTGCCTGCCACCACTAGGGGGGCATACTGTTATATTATTGAGTTCAATGTATAGAAAGTATGCAGTAAACTTCTACGCTCCCCCTAGAGGTGGCTGCAAGAATAAAAAATGTTGACATTTACCTTTATGGCTATACAGGGGATTTGAAAATCTGTATCAGAAAAACAATGCTATGACTGCTTTCAAATATGTCTCCATATGTTTCTCCTTCCCACAGCTCTTTGGTTTGATCATCTTTTCTCATTACAATAGTTAGAGGTAACATTATTCCTGTTGATTGTCCGCAAGGAAACCCGTATCTTCCAAGAGGCAGTATACGGGGCATCTCATGCAGCCAACCATAACCTTACTCGGTACTGATGAGAGGCAAGAACTCCAACAAAAACCTGGTGTCTTTGGTTTGGCAGATGATCTTTAAAGTGTCGGACATTGAAGTACATAGTAATCACCTATAGGTGGCACTAGAGAGACAGTCTTCTTTCTTCTGGAGGAGATCTTTTTTGCAACAGAGGCAGACCAGGCCACTTGCTATGGACCCAAGGGCAGACAGACAACAAAGGGCCCCTGCCTATGAACATTTTTGAGCCCCTTCCACTCCAATAGCTCATTATAGAGCACTCCCTCATGTGTCTCTCTCAATCCACGAGTAATTGGGAGTCACGATACTCATTGGCTCAGTCTCTTACATGCAATCTTCTATACAGTATTTAAAGGGAACCTTTCACCTCTCCTGACATGTCTATTTTAGTAAAAACTTGTATTCCCCATGAAATAACATTTCTGTAACATATCTTTTTATAATTCTGTGTTGTACCGTTCCTCTTGTATTCCTCCTAGAAATGTACGAATAAATTGACAACTGGGCGTTATCATTCCCCTCGTCAAAGGGGCGTGTCCCTACACAGTCTCACTCTGTCAGCACTGATTGGACATTGTCAGTCTGTGTAGAGACAGCCCCCCAACTGGTAACACCCAGTTATCAATTAATTTATAACTTTCTAGGAGGAAGAACAGAGGAACGGCACAATGTAGAGTTCAAAGAAAAGATGCTCTAGAACAGGGGTCTCAAGCACGCGGCCCGTGTGTCAGGGTCTTGCCCAGAGCGGAGCAGAGCGCTGGTGTCGGCTCTGCTCCTGGACTCTGTGGAATTCCCTGACATCGCTGTCCACATATGAACAGCGATGTCTGGGGCTTCCCCAGAGCCGGAGTCCCGAGCAGAGCGCTGGTGTCGGCTCTGCTCCGGGACTCTGTGGAATTCCCTGACATCGCTGCCCATATATGGACAGTTTGTCAGGGTCTTGCCCAGAGCGGAGCAGAGCGCTGGTGTCGGCTCTGCTCCTGGACTCTGTGGAATTCCCTGACATCGCTGTCCACATATGAACAGAGATGTCTGGGGCTTCCCCAGAGCCGGAGTCCCGAGCAGAGCGCTGGTGTCGGCTCTGCTCCGGGACTCTGTGGAATTCCCTGACATCGCTGCCCATATATGGACAGTGTGTCAGGGTCTTGCCCAGAGCGGAGCAGAGCGCTGGTGTCGGCTCTGCTCCTGGACTCTGTGGAATTCCCTGACATCGCTGTCCGAATATGAACAGCGATGTCTGGGGCTTCCCCAGAGCCGGAGTCCCGAGCAGAGCGCTGGTGTCGGCTCTGCTCCGGGACTCTGTGGAATTCCCTGACATCGCTGCCCATATATGGACAGTGTGTCAGGGTCTTCCCCAGAGCGGAGTCCCGGGCAGAGCGCTATTATCGGCTCTGCTCCGGGACTCTGGGGAAGCCTCTGACATCGACAATGATGTCAGGGGCTTCCCCAGAGCAGGAGTCCCAGTGATGTCAGGAGCACAGCTTGAGTCCCAGGAAGAGCCTACTAGCGCTCTGCCTGGGACTCCAGCTCTGGGCAAGCCCCTGACATCACTGGGGCAGCCTCTACAGAGGGCACTGGGGCAGCCTCTACAGAGGGGACTGGGGCAGCCTCTACAGAGGGGACTGGGGCAGCCTCTACAGAGGGGACTGGGGCAGCCTCTACAGAGGGGACTGGGGCAGCCTCTACAAAGGGCATTTTGGCAGCATCTACAGAGGGCACTGTGGCAGCCTCTACAGAGGGCACTGTGGCAGCCTCTACAGAGGGCACTGTGGCAGCCTCTACAGAGGGCACTGTGGAGTTATTTACAAGTGGGTGTGTGACAGTATCTGAAGAGGACACCCGCATTATCTAGGGGTGTGTTGCATTATCTACAGAGGGAACTGTGGCCTTATCTACAGCGGGCACTGTGGCCTTATCTACAGAGGGCACTGTGGCCTTATCTACAGAGGGCACCGTGGCCTTATCTACAGAGGGCACTGTGGCCTTATCTACAGAGGGCACTGTGGCCTTATCTAGGGGTGTGTTGCATTATCCACAGAGGGCACTGCGGCAGCATCCACAGAGGGCACTGCGGCAGCATCCACAGAGGGAACTGCGGCAGCATCCACAGAGGGCACTGCGGCACTATCTAAAAAGGGGTGCTAACTGAGCCGCCGGACTGCATTTAGCGACACTTAAACTGGAAAGCTGGATTGTTGAAATAAGCACGTGGAGAAATATCTCAAATTTTAAACCTAGCGGTATTATTATAGTAATGTAGTGTTATTATTATAGTAATGTAGTATTATTATTATAGTAATATAGTGTTATAGTAGTTCAAATAACTAATTGATTAACAATAATTTTGTATTGTATCAAATTTGAAAGTAATGCGGCCCGTCAACTTCCCATTTTTTCTATATGCGGCCCACTTACCCGGCCGAGTTTGAGACCCCTGCTCTAGAATTATTATTTCATGGGAACACAATAATTTACTAAAACAGACGTGTCAGGAGAGGTGACAGGTCCTCTTTAAATGCTAACTACTTTTAAGGTCAATGCACACAATGCTTATTACGTATGACAAAACCGCAGCGTAATAGATTAACAGCATAGACGGTGGGATTCCAGGTAATCTCATGTCCACGCTGTGGTATTTTTCGGGACTGTATTTTCAAAACCGCGAAATGTCAATTTATCCCGCGATTCCGCTTGCGAATTCTATCCCTGTAGTTTTACAGAAATACGCAGCAAAACCTGCAGCATAATAACCATGCGGTTTACGCAGCAAAACATAAAAACCGCACCGAAAAAAGCATCAAACACTTCAGGTGCGGGTTTTTTTCCTGCGAATTTCTTTCTGTTTCCTGCAGTTTTGCTGCGTATTTTCCCGCCGCAAAATACGCAACGTGTGCATGTAGCCTTAAGGTACCAATGGACTCCCTTACTGGGCCCCTATGCAGCTGCACGTATGGTATGTCCATGAATGTATGTATGGACCCCAGGTAGCCGGGAATGTAACAGCCCTCCTGGAAATGATTAACCTGGACTAAAATTAATGTGAGACTCTCAACCATTTGACTGGCTGGGTGTGTGATGGTATTAATTGGGCAGAGAGTAGCGCGCTTCAGTTCTGGGCTATGTAATTTGCAATGGAGTGGGGGAGGGACCTGTCAGATGCCCTGCTGTTCAATCTGCCCCCTCATTCAATTAGATCTGACCTGTAAGTGTGCATTAGCATCTCATCCAATCCCTGGGACATAGAGCATTTGGACAGTGCAGCGCTAAATCATAGTAATCCATAGGAAATCTCAGTCATCGCATTAAGCTTGTGCGCTCGCCCAGGCCATCAGCTCCTCTACATCTCCATGTTTACCCAGCTTTTATTACTCTGCCAGCTCCGAAATGTGTGAAACAGTTAGCAAACGTGTCTAGAACAATGTCACAAGTTTGACAATATATCACTTTATTTCTTTTTTTCTCCGAAACCTTTTCTTATACCAACAAAAAAGGAACGTAAACGAAAGATTTGATGAAATACATAATGCAATATGATGTATTTGGCTTGTTGAGTGCATACACCGGCCAGAACATTTTCTGCAAAAGTTAATGATGCAAAGAAAAAAAAAGAAAAATACTCTGTCAGTTTCCGTGGCAACATAAAATGTTGCATTGAATGATGTATATGATGTATTGGTCGCAATGCGAATGTTGCATAAGTAGAGGCTTACGGTAACAAAAGATCTGCGGATGAATAGATGATGTTTACTGTGTTCAGCTTTGGACACAATAAACTTTTTTCCCCCCCATAAACTATCACAGTTGATAAATCGATGACGTCATGATCATATTAAAGGGATATTACTCCATTTCATATGCAACAGAGGCGAGATATTGCGTCTTGTTATCGCACTTTGAACCTTTCAGTGGAGATAGTTATACCAATATTAAAACGAAAAGTCAGGAAATAAAATTAAAGGGGTCAACCTCCGTCTTCCCAGTATAATCTACTCTATACATTGTTTATAGTATTGAGGGGCTGTGAGGAGGGGATGCAGATCAAAAACCACCCATAGGGAGTAGCTATAGGGGGTGCAGAGGTGGCAGTCACACCTGGTGCATTGGTGCCGAATGGCACCTCTACCTTAGGGGAATGCACCAGTATTAGAAATGGCACATGGTAGGTGGGGGCCCTGTTACAGATTTTGCATTGGGGCCCAAAAGCTTCATGTTACACCTCTGGTAGAGGAAAAAACTACCCCAATATCAGCTGCCTTTGCTGCCTATATGGTGAGCACATCCTTGCTTATCATATTTATATATGTTCTCTGACTCTATTACAGTATGGTTTCTGCATTGTAGCAATTTGTATCTCTACATTGATCAATGTATTTACACTAGTTTTTACATGCGCCTGTGTTGGAATAAGTAAGCGTCACACCTCAATCAAGCTTGTCGTGAATATGGCGCACGCTGCCCTGGGGGCTTATATTTTTAAAGTTCTTTGGATCTCTGAGTCATGCAATGCCCCCTCAGGCCCTGCACTAGATATTACGTTTTTCTTGGCCATAAGGCAGCACTAAAATATAGGATCTATCCAGGGGCGTAACTAGGAAACACTCTCCTCCCCTCCCCTGGGTGCCACACACAGCCCGCCCTTGTATATAGTCCCCCCCTGTAAATAGTGCCATACAGCACCCTACTGTACCTACTGTAGACAGTGATACACAGCCCCCCAGCCCCCCCCGTAGACAGTGCTATACAGGGTGTTGGCCGTAGACAATGAAAAACGGTGTAGAAGCAGTGGACTCACTTGTGTGGTTGTTGTACGAGAACTCGGCCCATGGTAGAAGCTGTACCCAGTCATCATGTTGCATGGAGATGAAGTGGCAAACATAGTTCTCCATGATTTGGTTAATCCTCTGGACTTGGCCATTAGACTGGGGATGGAAGGCTGAAGAAAAGACCAACTTCACGTCTAGGAGTTTACAGAGGGCTCTCCAGAATTTCGAGGTGAACTGAACCCCCCGATCAGACACGATATGAAGAGGCAAGCCATGCAAACGGAAGATGTGCTGGATGAAGATATTCGCCAGTCGAGGAGCAGAAGGTAGGCCGGTCAGTGGGATAAAATTAGCCATCTTTGAGAACCGGTCCACCACCACCCAGACCGTATTGCATCCTGCAGAGGAAGGGAGGTCAGTGACAAAGCCCATTGCTATATGCTGCCAGGGAGCATTGGGCACAGGCCGAGGTTGGAGCAGACCAGCAGGCTTGGAGTGAGCAACTTTGTTGGAAGCACACACAGTGCAGGAGGAGACAAAGTCCACAATATCTTTGGGCAGCGTGGGCCACCAGAAATGACAGGCAATCAGATCTCGGGTTTTACGAGCAGCCGCGTGCCCTGATAGGATTCGCCCACGCTAGGGCCTTGCCAGTAAGGTGGGAGATGATGAAATCGATCCTTGTGCCATCGGTGGAGAATGCTCCGGCATGTAGACTAAAGTGGATCTGGCACTCGTTCAGAAATCCCCTTCAGGTACTCGTGTCTCCGTCGCAGCGAGGAGGTAGTAGCAGTGAGAATCGGTAGTCGGTACCGATACTGACAGGAGGTGTAGTAGGAGGAACAGCTGGAGCAACAGCCGTCGGAGGCCAGGTAAGCACGACGGTCCGCGGCTGTGTACGTTACAGCTATACAGCCCCCCTGTAGACAGTGCTACACAGCCCCCCACTGTACGCAGTGCTATACAGCCCCCCCTGTAGACAGTACTATACAGCCTCTTCATACAGTGCTATACAGCCCCCCCCCCCCCTGTAGACAGGACTATACAGCCTCCCCAGACAGTGCTATACAGCCCTCCCTGTAGACAGTGCTATACTTTCAAATACCACAAAGAGGGACAATTGATGTGGCACGCAGCGGCAAATTTATTTTCTTTTAAGCCACGCCTCTAATCACACCCAATCCCCGACCATACACAACCGGTTCAGCCCACACATTATCATGCTCCCATAGTACCCCACACACTATAATGCCCCCATACAGTATACTGATCCATAGATGCACCCATACAGTATAATGCCCACAAAGATGCCCCCATACAGTATATTGCCCACATAGATGCCCCCAAATTGTATAATCCCCACACAGATGCCCCCATACAAAATAATGGCCACACATATGCCCTCATGCAGTACAATGCCCAAACAAATTCCCCCATACAGCATAATACCCCCATAGCTACCCCATACAGTACAATGCCACCCATAGCTGCCCCATACAGTATAATGCTCCCCACAGCTGACCCCACACAGCTGCCACCACACAGTATAATGCTCTCCATAGCTGCCCCCACACAGTATAATGTTTTCCATAGCTGCCCCCACACAGTATATTGCACCCCATAGCAGCCCCCACACAGTATAATGCTCCCCATAACTGCCCCTACACAGTATAATGCCCCCATAGCTGCACCCCACACAGTTTAATGCCCCCCATAGCTGCTGCCACAGTATAATGCCACCCATAGCTGTCCCCATGGTATAATGCTCTACATAGTTGCCCCAAAAGTATAATGCCCCCCATAGCTTCCCCCACACAGTATAATGCCCCCCATAGATGTCCCCACAGTATAATGCCCATACAGTATAATGCAGCTCATATAGTAAAATACTCCTATAGCTGCCACCATATCAGCCCCCTTTCCTACCCAGTATAATGCCCCATAATGCCTAATAGAAAAATAATAACATAATTACTTACCTATCCCCGTTCCCACCACAGCTGGCGGATCCTTCTCCCCCGGTCTGTGCTGTGAGTGACTCCGCGCAGACAGGCGCGATGACGTCACAATATTGTGCCTGCCTGCGCCGAGCCACTCACGGCAGAGTGAATGCTGGAGCAAGGAGTCGTCAGCTCCAGCATTCAGGAAGTGGGAACAGCGTGGTCAGCGCTGTGTGGCTACGGGGGCCCTGTGGGCCCACCAGGCTTAGGGACCCGGTCGCAATTGAGACCGTTATGACCCCTAGAGCTACGCCACTGTTACAGAAGCCTATGGCAGAGCAGTGAGATACCTCCCCGCTCATCATAGTGTTCAATAGCATCTGCATCTGAAGGACGCAGACACTACTGAATGTGGCGTAAGTACCGCTGTAGCAGCCATATAGCGGCTGCTAGTGGAGCCACCAGACTTGGGGGGGCCATGCCGGCTGGCGGCATGGGCCCTCTTGTGTATAATCAGATTTAGTGGGGCAGATTTACTACTGTGTCTGCGTCTATGTCGAAAAATGTGCCAAATGTAGGCACCTTTTTTGCGCAATTTAGTGCAGTTAATTTTAGACTAATTAGTAACAGATGTTTGCGCCTCACAAAACACAAAAAAGTCAAATAAGTCAAATCAAAGGTGGTATAAGGAGAAAACTGCACGTGCATTAATAGAAAATACCACCAGTCACTCACCACACTCCACATGCGTTTAGCCAACGGATTTGTCAAGCAAGATGAGACAAATTTATCATACTGCATGCACCACTGTAATAAATATGATTCCTCTTCTGCCTGCCTGGTCTTACACTGTCTAAATCTTAGACATCATTAGTAAGTGTGCCCCATTGTTTTTACAGGGCGTTGGTAAATTTCATGACGAGATAGATAGATAGATAGATAGATAGATAGATAGATAGATAGATAGATAGATAGATAGATAGATAGATAGATAGATAGATAGATAGATAGATGGATACACTGCTCAGCTGTTAGGAGGTGAAAGCTCGTGCAAATACTGCGTCCCCTTCATTCCTTTTACTGCTCTATACTGTAAAACGCATTCTTACAGAATGGAGCACTGCAGCCCCTTCAAACAGCTGATCGGCAGGTGTGCAGAGAGTCTGACCCTCACAGATCAGATATGGATGGCATTTCCTGAGAATAGGCCATCAATTTAATCTCACCGTACAACCCATTTAACATACTATAGAACCATATAGCAGTGCAGTATATAGAACCATATAGCAGTGCAGTATATAGAACCATATAGCAGTGCAGTATATAGAACCATATAGCAGTGCAGTATATAGAACCATATAGCAGTGCAGTATATAGAACAATATAGCAGTGCAGTATATAGAACCATATAGCAGTGCAGTATATAAAACCATATAGCAGTGCAGTATATTGAACAATATAGCAGTGCAGTATATAGAACCATATAGCAGTGCAGTATATAGAACCATATAGCAGTGCAGTATAAAGAACCATATAGCAGTGCAGTATATAGAACCATATAGCAGTGCAGTATATAGAACCATATAGCAGTGCAGTATATAGAACCATATAGCAGTGCAGTATATAGAACCATATAGCAGTGCAGTATATAGAACCATATAGCAGTGCAGTATAAAGAACCATATAGCAGTGCAGTATATAGAACCATATAGCAGTGCAGTATATAGAACCATATAGCAGTGCAGTATATAGAACCATATAGCAGTGCAGTATATAGAACCATATAGCAGTGCAGTATATAGAACCATATAGCAGTGCAGTATATAGAACATATAGCAGTGCAGTATATAGAACCATATAGCAGTGCAGTATATAGAACATATAGCAGTGCAGTATATAGAACCATATAGCAGTGCAGTATATAGAACATATAGCAGTGCAGTATATAGAACCATATAGCAGTGCAGTATATAGAACCATATAGCAGTGCAGTATATAGAACCATATAGCAGTGCAGTATATAGAACCATATAGCAGTGCAGTATATAGAACCATATAGCAGTGCAGTATATAGAACAATATAGCAGTGCAGTATATAGAACCATATAGCAGTGCAGTATATAGAACCATGCCACCATACTGTAGTATTATACATTATTACATTACCATAGCAAGTCTCTATCTAGTATAATGTATATTCTATGTGAACTATCATGACACTGCAGCACATTCCAGCTGGATGACAGTGATGCAGCAATGTGTGATATGTGGTGACATGATGGAATATGCTGCAGGCCTGTAGTTCAGGTGAGTTATATAAGATGTATTAACATGATTCCCAAGCACACGGCCTCTGATCTTTACATTACACCCACACTTTCCTGGATAGCCGCCAAGCCCCGTCCTATGCCATAATCAGCATGTCTATGTTATGTCTCATCGGAAGCTGCCTTCTTTCCTTAGTTGCCCGCTCCTCTTGGATTGTTAGGATAGAGCTGGGATCGGGTTGGAGAGGACTATGAAGGATGAGTGCACTACAGGTGAAGTGCAGAAGAAACAAGACATTTTGCATTTTTCAGACCGCACGGGATGGTGGGACCCCGGTGAGAAACCGGGACTGTCCCGCCGGATCCGGGACAGTTGGGAGGTATGCATTGCTTCCAAGATTGGGGAATCACATTGGCACCATATGATGGATAATCCATGGGCACGTCATTACCGTGGTCCTGAGAGATTTTTCTGTCCTGGAAGCAGTACAATATCTTACATATCAGTAGGATATGTCACCTGCTTCTCGCCTTGTAGATCCTTCCAAAAGAAGCCTAAGAACATCAAACTGGTATAAAGAAGCAAAACAAGAGACTGGAGGGTGCACTCAGGCAGGCTGGGATTTAATTAATAGAGATGGTATCTCAGAGTAACTGCTAGGCCTTCCATCACCCTGGTGTTACGATTAGCAGCAGGACTGCTGTTAATCAATGATTTCTGTTATCTCTGTGTTTGGGCATTTATAGGCAATGCCTTTGGTCTGAATCTGGACTTGGTCATCATTTAGCTATGCCTGGTTGATTAGGGTGGAGTATTTTTTTGGGCCTATATAAACTGCAGGCCTGGATTGCTCAGGTGCTGGTTATACTGTTTCTGGCATGTGCTGAACTTTTTCCAGATTCTACTTTATGACTTTGTTCTTGTCGATGTGTTTGTTTGTACTGTGGGACCTGTTGGTCCTCTGTGAGATCTAGTTTTTGTATAGTGGTTTTATGTGAATCCTGTGAAGCTTTTACTGTGCGTTTGGGCTGCTGCCAAGCTGTTTTCTAACCCTGTTGTGGGATAGTGTTCAGATAGGGTCAGTCAGTGCTGTTAATTCTTATCCACTGTCTATTTTCATCTGTTAACTGCTTACATGCTATTCGCCTGTCATCCACTACATTTATGCATCGTCTCCATATCCTACTATCTTCAGTGTTCGGTTCCGCTCATCTACTAGTGAGTTACTTGTGCCTCTTGTTGTCAGTATTGATGCATGCTTCACCCACATGTTAGCGATTGTCTGGCGTTGCGGTCTTGAGCACCACCAGCGGCTTAATACCTGGGCAAATATTCCGTTTTCTGCCTCATTTCTAAACACCCTGGCCAAGACAGAATGGCGTATTGGTGCCCCACTTGCATCTAGCACCCAGACCACATGCTCTGCCAGCCCTTCTAGCTTCTCCGCTGGTTATCTAATGGTTGCATTCAATAATTCAAGGTACAAAATGTTATTGTCCCAAGTTTTACACATGTTGAGTATAAATGCAGCTGTATCTTTAAATCCCTGAAACGCATAATATTAAAGACAAAAATATTTCGGACCTTTACATTTTTATCCAAACAAGCAGGGAATAAATGGAACAATAACATTCTGTGGTGTATTTTTAGGAAACTGCGTGCTATATTGCATTGTTATATCTTAATAAGTCCTTGCACTTGGGGAAGACGACAGCTTCCTAGTCGGCTTAATTCTACTGCCAAGATCCCTTAATATATTTTCCATGAGACTTTGGCAAGCATTATCCCAAGGGAATACTATGAAAAGCCACACAAAGCAGGTGCCGGAATACTTTAGACAGCAAAATACGAAGTGCGTTATCCTAAACTGCATATTACTCGGGATATTGACCCTGAATTATTCTGCTCTAATAACACCGAGCTTCAATGACTGAAAGAAACAATCAATTAATACAAACATGCAATTATACAGAACAGATTATGCCAAATGCCCCCAATAAGTAAAATGGGTGCATTCCCCATTTAGTATCCCATTTATGAGCCAGCAGCTGCCGTTCTGGTGGACCCGGCTCATCTTTGCATTACGTGGCCGCTACCTCTGGCGGCGGATCACTGCGGGTTTCAGATGCTGGACCTAAATCGTCTTTACTTTATAAAAAAAAAGGGACGAGCAGAGGCATAAAGACAAACACAGGATGTTTGGCAAATGAGGGCAGAAGCCAAGGTGCTCTATGCTAAATGTGGGGTGACAGGGCGCCCACTGTGACTCTGTCTTAAGGGCCTACATACACCTATATTTGAAATGTGATATGTTTGCATGGGAATTTTTTTTTTACGTTCTAGCAAATAATTTTTTCTTTTACCAAATTCTTAAAAGTTATATTTAAAGGGGTGGTCTGAGATAAAAAAAAATTATCTGCTTCTTTTTTTTCCATAAACAGCGCCCCTCTTGTCTATTGGTCATGTCTGTTATTGCAGCTCAACCCCAGACACAGACCATGGACAAGAGTGGCGCTATTTTAAGGGGATAGTAGACCCTTTTCTCTAACCCTGACGTAACCAATTCTGACTTGTATGTGTTTGTATTATAAATGAGGGATCACTGGCTATCAATATGGCATTACAGCTCCCACAGGGAATTCACCCAACTTTCCCAAACTCCTGGATGACAAATCTGCCTCTTCGGCATCAACAAATCTCATACTTCCAAATTTCCCCATAACTATTATAAATATTATCATAACTATAACAGGAAACTTCCTATAATCCAGTAAAATAAACCAGAAATTCTGATAATCTGGCGTATGATTTTGGCACAGAAGTACAAAACAAGCTGAAATCTCACAATACGAAAAGCAAGAAACTGAGCAGCGAGAACGTATTATAAGATTACTTTATTTTTTTTGTACTTGAGAGTCTTTACCCTCAGGCTTGATTCACACTGAGTTTGTAGTGTACCGCGGTGTATGCTTCAGGAAAGCTCCTGGCGAATATTCCAAACGTATCCATAGGGCGCTATTGACCCGACATACAGTATGCTAAAAGAGTGTCCTTTTGGCATTAGGCGAGCTGGTATAGGTCAGCAGATCGTGTGTTTTTGTTTGTTTTTTACTGTATGGAATAACGTAGTCGACTACACTGTTCAATTCAGAGGCATCTAGTAAAAAGAATTATATTTATTTTTACAATGGGAGCCTCTGGGCGACATCTGTCATTTTTTCAGCGCGGACACCCATCTGTAAAAATACTGAATGGTATCCGTGGCCAAAAGAAATGAATGGGACCATAATTACGGTCCGTAATTACGGATGAAAAATACGGTCGTTTGCATCGGGCCTTACCGATATAATAGATTTTCTTTGCTCACTTGAAAATAAACTTATTAATACTAGATTAAAGTGTTCCTATACTTTCATAAAACTTTTTGAAATGTCATAGTGACATGTCAGAAGTTTTGATCAGTGGGGCTCCGAGCACTGAGACCCCCACCGATCACTAAAACGAAGCGGCAGACGCACTCAGGTGAGTGCTTTGCCGCTTCGTCTCCGATCGGCTCTCCTTGGCTTTCCTTAGAGCGGTATACGGGCTCAATATAAAGTCAATGAGTCCTTACACCACTCGCTCGGCTTTTCTCGGAAAGACCAGCAGAGCAGATGCAAAACTAAGCGGCACAGTCCTCACCTGAGCACTTCGGCCGCTTTGCTTTAGGGATCGGTGGGGGTCTCAGACCCCCACCAATCAAGACTTCTAAAATGTCACTATGACATGTTTATGAAAGTATAGATACAATTTAAAGGAATGTCACTGTATTATTATTGTGGTTTTATTGAGACACTAAAGAGGCCCATAGACATAAAACCGAGCTTGTAAACCGATCAGCGGGATCGGTTTATAATCCAATGTGTATGGGAGTTGTCGTGGGAAAGAAGGAATCGGGCATGTTGAATTTCAACCTGCCCAATTCTTTGCTCCTATGGGAGATAAACTGCTGCCAGGGGAGTCTGACAGCAGATTATTCCCCTCTCCCCATTGAAAAAAAAAATGCACGCTCAGCCGATAGATATTAGATCTGACAACTGCTCCATGTACAATAGCATTGCTGTAATCTGGTTATTCTTAGTCCACTGATCTTCGTAATCCGGAACACCACTATTCAGCATTAGGCTAGAAACGAGAGAATCTTTAAAAATTCTTGTCTCCATTGATTCTTCAAGATATGAACCAGCATGAGATTCTCAAGCATGTCCGATCGATTTGACAATTTTAGGCATGAAATTGTGTTATAGCGTAGAAGTATAAAGCACAGGGGCACTGGTCAACAGGGACATTGTTGGAGCCAATTATAACTGTCTGGAGTCTATACAGGGAGCAGATGTCTAGTTGGGGGTTTTATCATTGCATGATGAACGGTTTTGCATCTTTCTGCTTGCTGTCAGTGAATGAGAACCTTCTTATTTGCATCCAAGGTGTGCAGACCTGTACAAACCTAAGGGCATGGCCCCACGTGGCAGTTTTCTTCCGCAACTGTCCGCATCAATCTGCCCAAAATGTGCAGTAAATTGATGCGGACTGGCCGTTGCGTATTGAGGTGAAAGTACTTCCCTTCTCTCTATCAGTGCAGGATAGAGGGAAGGGACAGCACTTTCCCTAGTGAAAGTAAAAGAATTTTATACTTACTAACCGTTGTCTTGGTGACGCGTCCCTCTTTCGGCATCCAGCCCGACCTCCCTGGATGACGCGGCAGTCCATGTGACCGCTGCAGCCTGTGATTGGCTGCAGCCGTCACTTAGACTGAAACGTCATCCTGGGAAGCCGGACTGGAGGAAGAAGCAGGGAGTTGATGTATATTGTGATTGGTAGTCACTGTCCAGGGTGCTGAAACAGTTACTGCCGATCGCTTAACTCTTTCAGCACCCTGGACAGTGACTATTTACTGACGTCGCCTAGCAACGCTCCCATAATTACGGGTGCACACACGTAGTCACTCGTAATTATGGGTGCACACACGTAGTCACCCGTAATTACGGGAGCCCCATTGACTTCCTCAGTCTGGCTGTAGACCTAGAAATACATAGGACCAGCCAGAATGAAGAAATGTCATGTTAAAAAACCAATACACATCTGCAGCACACATAACTTGTACATGACATCTGCGGACTTCATTGCGGAATTTAAAATCTCCATTAAAGTCAATGGAGAACTTCCGCAATGAGTCCGCAACCAGTCCGCCACACGTCCGCAACAACCACTGTATGCTGCGGACACCAAATTCCGCACCGCAGCCTATACTCCGCAGCGGAATTTTCCGCCTCGTCTAAACGAACACTACTAAAAAGCAGTGGAAGGCAATGGAGAAACGGGTCCGCTGCGGATTAACGCTGCGGAGTGTCCGCAGCGGAATTCCAGAGCAATTCCGCCACGTGGGGCTTTGCCCTAATACTTCTCACAACTGGGAGTCTTGGCATTCCTCTGTGAGCTACATATGTCAGCAGTAGAAACCTCTCTTCTGTTCTGATTGCAAATCATGGGGAAGGGAACCAATCATCACTACATATTTGTGTGTGGCAAAAGGGTTTAACTACCACATATCCCCGACAGGTGAACCGTTTTGGAGCCACCCTAAAAATATAGTTATCACAGGGATCATTGATTTTATAATCTATAGCCGCAGCTCTTCCTGACAGCAAGTGCTGCTCTAACAGGGTCAGTAGGCAGCTGAAAAGCCACATGTCGTGTCTTGCCCTGATAATAACATGAAAGAATCTTAAAACAGAAACCGTCAGATTACTATTATCTCCACCGTCATTATACATGGCGCTCGCTTCAAAGTATGTGTCAATCGTGTAACTCTATAACGCGAATAAATCCTACCTGGGGTCATTTCTACAACTTAGTACAAGTCAAACAAAGACATTGTGTCACTTATATGACATGATCACACTAGACGGAGCTATCTCACTACTATACAAAGTGATGCTTTATGATTAGTGGTAATATAGACCCCACATTATAATGTCCTCATAGATCTGTCAAAATGTAAAATATCACATTACTTATAAGCATCACTTATCAATCTTGGACTTGTATTGTTGTATTGACAATCCCAACCAATGGCGTTGCTAGGACCTGGTACGTGCGCTGTGTCTTTTGCCCGGTGCCCTGGGTCTCTTGGGGGTTTTACACTGGGCGATTATTGGGCAGACAAGCGTTCATAGAACACTCGTTGCCGATAATTGCTCAGTGTAAACAGGACAGCGATCAGAAGATGAACGAGCTAACGCTCGATCATCTGCTGATCGTATCGTTTAAAAAAAATATATATATTATCGTTGTCGGCAGCACATCACCCATTGAAATAAATCAGAGCTCATTGTTTTTGGTGGCACTGAACACAGCTCTCAATTTTAGGATGCTGGGCCTGAGACCCCCCTGTACTAGATCAATATAATCTAATATGGGCACTATATGATTGTAATACTTGGGTGCACCATAATAGGGGCATCAATAGAAGGAACTGCACAGGCACCAAACAACCTAAGGCCAACCATGCTAATAACGCCATATGGCAGCCTCACCAAGGGGTTATCCCAAGATTAAATGTTATCCCCTAACCACACTATAAGTGATAACATGCTGATCGGTGGGGGTCCGACCGTTGGGACCCCCACCGATCATGCGAACGGGGGTCCCATTCTTTTGAGAATAAATGGAGCAGCAAGGTGCATTATCAACCTGCCGCTTCCTTCATTCGGAAGAATAGGACCCCTGTTCTCATGATCGGTGGGGGTCCCAGCAGTCTGACCCCCACTAATCAGCATGTTATCACCTATCCTTTGGTTAGGGGATAACATGTAATCTTGGAACAACCCCTTTAAAAGGGTTCATCATCTGGGCAACTCTTTTTTCGATTTAAGCTAACACCGCGATGAGTTTATCACTAAGGGTCTGTCTTAAGACGCCCCTGGCAATCAGCTGTATCGCCAGGTGGGGCTGCAGCCAAAAATACTTTTCCTCTGCAGCGCCAACTACAGGGAAAATGTAGTATTACATGCAAATGAGTAGATGACCATGTAATACATGGATGGCCGGGTACACTCTGGCTTATAGAGGGGGGTCCTGAGTAGGGGACCATCCATATGCCCTAGTAGGGCAAATGGAAGGGGGCTGTTGAGATGAGATAACGTCTTAAAAACGTTTTTGGGGAATAAGCGCCTTGCTCTGCAAATCAAATACAAATCTTTACGAGTATGTCACCAAACTCATTGTTCCCCTTAGTGCATCACAGAGATAGAAACAATAGAGTCTCAATTAACCTCTGCCTTTTGGGGCTCCAAACTAATTATTGTCTAAGACGGAATGATTAATTGGCCTCCCAGATGTCACCCAAATGTGGCACCGGCCCAAGCGCAGATTCTGATGCCGTTAACATTGCAAATTTTTTAAAAAGACGGAATAAAATAGATTTATAGTAAATAATTATCATTCATTACATTTCCCACAAATCTATTTTTCTAATCACGGTGAAGATAGGAGACGACTCGTATTTTATTATGTTAGGTGTAAATCACGGTATTTGCATTTTTATAACGTATTACATCACAGATCTCAGGAGAGGGATAAGCTATGGCATGTGCCCTGCATACTATTACACGAGCGGCTGTAATATTCTCCTCCAGGCATACCTGCTAATCCTTCAACTTCGACCTGAAACTGCAATAAGGGTATGTTCACATGGCCTATCTTGAGCCGTTTTTGGAGCCGTTTTTCATTGACTCAATAGAAACACAGCTCCAAAAACAGCCATAAAAAACGTCGCAAAAACTGCAAGTTGCTTAAAAAATGGCTGGAAATCAGGGGCTGTTTTCCCCTGAAAACAGCTCCGTATTTTCAGCCGTTTTTTGTTAAGCGTGTGAACATAGCCTAACAATTCGTGTTTCTCTTTGTAACTTAAAAAGCCGACTTGCCCTCCAGCAGTGATTGATCTCCATCTGATGCCAAAAGAGAGCCATGCGAGAAGGAGAGGCGCATATATTAACCCCTCGTGGCGCAGTGAGGTCTAAATGTAGAGGTCACATTTATTCACAATTGCATGAATAATCCTATGTGATAAGTATTTCAGATGTGACCTAGTGGTCGCATGTTCTACCTTTGTCCTCGCCGGGAATGGCTACCTAATATTTCTGTGAATGGAGCCTGTTAAACTTTGTGTGCCATGGCTACTATTACCATCATTGCTTTGGTCTTCCACTGCTCACTGTCACCCCCTATTGTAGGGGGATGAGACTGACAACTGATCTGAACACATATCTGGTTCAAAACAATGGTTGTCAGTTTTGAATCCTTTTCAGCCGTTATATTCAGCCAAATATGTTTACTCTGACATACCTAACTAACATAATACTGCCCCTTATGGGCATAAATATGGCGCTGAACAGATTGGTAGTTAATATTTATATTTGAGGGAAAATACACTTTAATGCAGTTTTCGGGAAGTAGAGTAAGGGTATGTGCACACACACTAATTACGTCCGTAATTGACGGACGTATTTCGGACGCAAGTCCCGGACCGAACACAGTGCAGGGAGCCGGGCTCCTAGCATCATACTTATGTACGATGCTAGGAGTCCCTGCCTCGCTGCAGGACAACTGTCACGTACTGAAAACATGATTACAGTACGGGACAGTTGTCCTGCAGCGAGGCAGGGACTCCTAGCATCGTACATAAGTATGATGCTTGGAGCCCGGCTCCCTGCACTGTGTTCGGTCCGGGACTTGCGGCCGAAATATGTCCGTCATTTACGGACGTAATTAGTGTGTGTGCACATACCCTAATAGATAAACATGACAGCTAAATGACAATCATGCATCATGTAACACACTTACATACAAGTTGCGGCCTTCTGCTCCTTCCTAAATCTAAAACAAGAACCACCACCTATGGGGATGAAAAATGGGCAAAGTTTTATACTACAGCTATGCACAAACACTATTAAAAAATCCTTTGTTTATTTCGTCATTTATATTCAGAAAGTGTTTGTTAAAAAGGTTGTCCAGGATTAGAAAAACATGGCTGCTTTCTTTCAGAAACAGTGCCCCCCCCCCCTGTCCACAGGTTGTGTCTGGTATTGCAGCTCAGCTCCATTGCAGTGAATATGCCTGAGCTGCAAAACCACACACAACCTGTAGACAAGTGCAGCATTGTTTTTGGGAGAAAGTAGCCAAGTTTTTCTAATTCCGGACAACCCCTTTAAGGGCTAAATCAGTGCGTTACTGGCCCTCAATCCAGCTCCCCAAATGCTCAAGGTGGATCTGTCACCACAAAATGCGACCCTATGGTTATTAGCAGTTAATTATGAGTCCACTTTATTTATGAGGAGAGTGGTGGCCCCACCACCTCCCGCACCCCCCATTCACTATTGACTGACGGCCTATGTAAATACAGCATTTTTACTACTGTCAGACATTTTATCTCTCATGGGGATGTTTTCTCAGTCACCTGGTCACCCAAAGGTCTTTACCTCTGCCTCTTCTATGTCTCTCTGGCAGCCAATCACAGTGGAGAACCCCCCGCCCCCTCTCACTGTGCAGATCTTGATTGAATCTAATATCAGTGACAAAATCCATCAGGGATGTGTCAGACAGGCACCCAACTGATAATAATTGATATACTTTAAAAAAAATACAACTGGTCGGGGTCTGCAACCCGTATAGTCACAAAGGGCGCTATACCTATCACTACTGAAGGAGGTGACACTGGCCCTCATGGCCTGGGTACCTGGAGTATGCACCCCTTATCCCACACTTGGTGCCCGAACCTATGGAAATGCAGTTATACAGAACGTTTACTGTTTGGGCAGTGTTATTTGGGCACTGCATGATTATATTATTTGGGCACTATATAGTACACCATAGAGGGGAGGGGCATTAATAGAAGGCACTGCATAGAGCACCAATAAACCTAAAGCCGACTGTAACGGCAGGGGGTAGGGAGATGGACAAGTGAGCCCTAATCTACCCGCCACTCTGTCCCTGCCTACTTGCAACGACCCGCCCTAGGCGACGGGGTACAACTGGGCGGCGGTCCCTGCGCTCAGTAAGTGCACGACAAACACGACAAACATACAAGGAACACAAGCAAGGAAAAGGGGCCGTTGCCCACGGCAACACCGTGAGCAACCAGAGTGGTGAACGAGCCGAGTCAAGCCAGGAGTGTGCGAGGTACAAAACGAAAAGCAGAAGAGTAGTCGGTAAGCCAGGGTCGGTATGGAGCAGGATCAAAAATAGCAGGAGCTGTAGCTGGGCCAGGAACCACAAGGAAGGAAACAAAAGCAATAACAAGCACCGAGGGACAGGAAGTGCAGGCTTAAATAGACCGAGGGCGGGAGCTAGCTGAGTCTGGCCAGGTTACGATAGGCTCTCCCACTCCTAAGCCTGCCAGCCTGAATGGTGGAAGCAGGAGTCAGTCTCAGGGATGTATTCTCAGGTGCTGACTGATTAGTTCTGGGAGTTAACCCCGCAGTGCCTGGCAGATCCTTTACAGTACCCCCCCTTTTATGAGGGGCCACCGGACCCTTTCTAAGTGGACCTGGCTTACTGGGGAAACGCAGGTGGAACCTCCTGACCAATACCCCAGCGTGAACATCCTGGGCGGGTACCCAAGTCCTCTCCTCGGGCCCGTATCCTCTCCAATGGACCAGGTACTGGAGGGAGCCTTGGACCATCTTGCTGTCCACAATCCTGGCCACCTCGAATTCCACCCCCTCCGGGGTGAGGATGGGAACAGGAGGTCTCCTCGAGGGAGCCAAGGACGGGGAGCAGCGTTTGAGGAGGGAGGCATGAAACACGTCGTGTATCCGAAAAGACGGGGGTAACTCCAGCCGGAAGGAGACAGGATTGAGGACCTCAATGACCTTATACGGCCCAATAAACCGGGGAGCAAACTTCTTGGACGGAACCTTGAGACGCAAGTTCCTAGACGACAACCACACCAGATCCCCGACCATAAACAGGGGGTTAGCAGAACGTTTTTTATCAGCCTGAGTTTTTTGTACGCTCTGGGACACCTCTAGGTTTTTCTGAACCTGGGCCCAGACTGTGCACAGTTCCCGATGAACGACCTCTACCTCAGGATTGTTGGAACTACCAGGTGAAACGGAGGAGAACCGTGGATTAAACCCAAAATTACAAAAAAAAGGAGAGACCCCAGACGAGTTACTGACCCGGTTATTAAGGGAAAATTCGGCGAGGGGAATGAAAGAGACCCAATCAAATTGACAGTCAGAGACAAAACACCTTAAGTATTGTTCTAGAGACTGATTAGTCCTCTCCGTTTGGCCATTGGTTTCAGGATGGAAGGCAGAGGAGAAGGACAGATCAATCCCCAACTTCATACAGAAGGCTCTCCAAAACAATGAAACAAATTGTACCCCTCTGTCCGAAACAATATTGACAGGGACCCCATGGAGACGCAGGATGTGTTTGACAAACAAGGTAGCCAACGTTTTGGCGTTGGGTAGTTTCTTGAGGGGCACAAAGTGGCACATCTTACTGAAGCGGTCCACCACCACCCACACCACCGACTTGCCTTGGGATGGAGGCAAATCGGTGATAAAATCCATGGAGATATGTGTCCAAGGTCTCTGGGGAATGGGCAACGAACGCAGTAAGCCCGCTGGTCGGGACCTGGGAGTCTTGGACCTAGCACAAACCTCACAAGCGGCGACGTAGGCCTTAACGTCTTTAGGCAACCCAGGCCACCAATAATTTCTGGTAATGAGGTGTTTGGTACCCAGGATGCCTGGATGGCCAGATAGTGCGGAGTCATGATTTTCCCTAAGTACCCTTAGCCGGAATTGCAGGGGAACAAACAGCTTGTTCTCAGGAAGGTTCCCGGGAGCTGCACCTTGATCAGTAGCAATTTCAGAGACTAAATCAGAATCGATCGAGGAAATGATTATACCTGGAGGCAAAATACAAGCAGGATCTTCCTCCGAAGGAGGGCTGGCCATGAAGCTACGCGACAGTGCATCAGCCTTAATATTTTTAGACCCAGCCCTATAGGTAACCAAAAAATTGAATCTGGTAAAAAATAACGCCCATCGAGCTTGTCTCAGGTTTAGCCTCCGGGCAGATTCTAGGAACACCAGATTCTTGTGGTCGGTAAGGACCGTTACCTGGTGCCTAGCCCCCTCCAGGAAGTGGCGCCACTCTTCAAATGCCCATTTAATGGCTAAGAGTTCGCAGTTGCCAATATCATAGTTACTTTCCGTTGGCGAAAACTTCCTGGAGAAGTAGGCACAGGGGCGGAGATGGGTGAGGGACCTGGTACCCTGGGACAACACAGCCCCCACTCCCACCTCAGATGCGTCAACTTCCACGATAAATGGCTCCATTTGGTTGGGCTGAACCAGCACCGGGGCCGAGACAAAGCACTTCTTAAGGACCTCAAAAGCCTGGACAGCCTCAGGAGGCCAGTGGAGGAGATCAGCACCTTTGCGAGTGAGGTCCGTAAGGGGCTTAGCGATGACCGAGAAGTTAGCAATAAATCTCCTGTAATAATTAGCAAACCCCAAAAAACACTGTAACGCCTTCAGGGAGGCAGGTTGGACCCATTCCGCCACAGCCTGAACCTTGGCGGGGTCCATGCGGAATTCATGAGGAGTGAGGATTTGACCCAAAAATGGAATCTCCTGTACCCCAAACACACATTTTTCGGTTTTGGCAAACAGTTTATTTTCCCGAAGGACCTGGAGCACCTTCCTGACATGCTCCACGTGGGAGGACCAGTCCTTGGAAAACACCAGTATGTCATCAAGGTACACTACCAGAAAAATCCCCAGGTAATTTCTCAAAATCTCATTTATGAAATTCTGGAAGACCGCAGGGGCATTACACAACCCAAAGGGCATGACGAGGTATTCGAAATGGCCTTCGGGCGTGTTAAACGCAGTCTTCCACTCATCCCCCTCTTTGATGCGAATAAGGTTATACGCCCCCCGTAGATCCAATTTAGAAAACCATTGGGCCCCCTGAACCTGATTAAAGAGATCAGGAATCAAAGGAAGGGGATACTGGTTCCTTACCGTGACCTTATTCAGGCTACGGTAGTCAATGCATGGCCTAAGACCACCATCCTTCTTCCCCACGAAGAAGAAGCCAGCACCTACCGGAGAAGAAGAGGGACGAATGTAACCCTTGGCCAGGGATTCCTGGATATACACTCTCATAGCTTCACGTTCGGGACAAGAAAGATTAAATATCCTACCCTTAGGAAGCTTAGCTCCTGGTACCAATTCGATAGCGCAATCGTATTCTCTATGAGGAGGTAACACTTCGGAGGCCTCCCTAGAGAAAACATCAGCGAAGTCCTGAACAAACTCGGGTAGCGTATTCGCCTCCCTAGGGGGAGAAATAGAATTAACAGAAAAACATGACGTACAACATTCATTACCCCATTTGGTTAGCTCCCCAGTATTCCAGTCAAACGTAGGATTATGCAACTGCAACCAGGGAAGACCTAGCACCAAATCGTACGATAATCCCTGCATCAACAGTACAGAGCATTGCTCCAAATGCATGGAGCCAACAAGGAGTTCAAAAACAGGGGTATGCTGTGTAAAATAACCATTAGCAAGAGGAGTGGCGTCGATACCCACTACCGGGACAGGTTTAGGCAAATCAATAAGAGGCATAGCAAGGGACATAGCAAATTCCACAGACATGATATTAGTAGAGGACCCTGAATCCACGAAAGCACTGCCGGTAGCAGACCTACCACCAAAAGAGACCTGCAAGGGAAGCAAGATCTTAGTACGTTTCATATTTACGGGAAATACCTGTGCGCCCAAGTGACCTCCCCGATGATCACTTAGACGCGGAAGTTCTCTGGCTGCAACCTTACGCTTAGGACAGTTGTTCACTTGATGCTTGTCGTCCCCACAGTAGAAGCAGAGACCATTCTTCCTGCGGAATTCTCTACGTTGTTGGGGGGACACGGAGGCCCCGAGTTGCATAGGTATCTCTGAATCTTTCGGGGAGGAACGAAGCAACGGAGCTTCGGGAGGCATCATGGGGGAGTCGGAGGAGAAAACACATAAACGTTCACGTTGTCGTTCCCTGAGACGTCGGTCAAGTCGTATCGCTAAAGCCATAACCTGGTCTAGGGAGTCAGAAGAGGGATAGCTAACTAGCAGGTCTTTCAGGGCGTTCGACAGACCCAACCTAAACTGGCACCTTAAGGCAGGGTCATTCCACCGAGAAGCTACGCACCACTTCCGAAAGTCAGAGCAATACTCCTCAACAGGTCTCTTACCCTGACTTAAGGTCACCAGCTGACTCTCGGCAAAGGCAGTCCTGTCAGTCTCGTCATAAATAAGTCCGAGAGCAGAAAAGAAACAATCAACGGAGGAAAGTTCAGGGGCGTCAGGAGCCAAGGAGAAGGCCCACTCTTGGGGCCCTTCCTGGAGCCGGGACATAATTATACCCACCCGCTGGCTCTCAGAACCTGAGGAATGAGGCTTTAAACGAAAGTAAAGCCTACAACTCTCCCGAAAGGAGAGAAAAGTCCTCCGGTCACCTGAGAACCGGTCGGGCAACTTGAGGTGGGGTTCAAGAGGTGCGGTGCGGGGAACTACCAGGGTAGCATCAGGCTGGTTGACCCTCTGAGCCAGGGCCTGGACCTGTAGGGAGAGACCCTGCATTTGCTGAGCCAGGGTCTCACGGGGATCCATAGTGGTGTCAGGGACCAGGGGTAGACTAGGTATGGGCTTGTTATTATGTAACGGCAGGGGGTAGGGAGATGGACAAGTGAGCCCTAATCTACCCGCCACTCTGTCCCTGCCTACTTGCAACGACCCGCCCTAGGCGACGGGGTACAACTGGGCGGCGGTCCCTGCGCTCAGTAAGTGCACGACAAACACGACAAACATACAAGGAACACAAGCAAGGAAAAGGGGCCGTTGCCCACGGCAACACCGTGAGCAACCAGAGTGGTGAACGAGCCGAGTCAAGCCAGGAGTGTGCGAGGTACAAAACGAAAAGCAGAAGAGTAGTCGGTAAGCCAGGGTCGGTATGGAGCAGGATCAAAAATAGCAGGAGCTGTAGCTGGGCCAGGAACCACAAGGAAGGAAACAAAAGCAATAACAAGCACCGAGGGACAGGAAGTGCAGGCTTAAATAGACCGAGGGCGGGAGCTAGCTGAGTCTGGCCAGGTTACGATAGGCTCTCCCACTCCTAAGCCTGCCAGCCTGAATGGTGGAAGCAGGAGTCAGTCTCAGGGATGTATTCTCAGGTGCTGACTGATTAGTTCTGGGAGTTAACCCCGCAGTGCCTGGCAGATCCTTTACACCGACCCTGCCTATCATAGTAAAGCTGAAAAAGTTCAGGCTGATTGCAGAATAATTATAAAGTTTAAACCCCAAGAAACAAAGCCGCATGTGACGACTAAGAAGAATAAATGTGAATTTTTAATTTCCAATTCACAAAAAGCGGTCCTGCAGTTCTCCAGACACAGCACCAGTAAAAGCATTACCCTTGACCTAATATCACAGGAGCCTCCTTTTCTTTATCATCATTGCTCTTTAATCAGTTTTTATCCCAGCAAACCAATTGCTATAGATAACAGGCTGCTTAATTAAAATTCTGCCAATTCACTTTGCATTATAAAAACCTAAAACACGGATAAAAAAAAAATACTGAGTTTAGTAATACGGCTTTTAATCCTTCATTGGGATCTTCTGCTGTGCCCTATCTGATGCAACTGGGGATTTAGAAGGGAAACTGCCTGCACAAGTCTATTAAATCCACATAAATCCTCCGCAAAGAAGCTTAATTCACTCTTATCTCACTAGTGAACGGCATTTAGGAAGAACAAAATGAAAATGGGAAAAAAAACAACCACATTGTAAAACAAATGGTATGATATATGGAAAAATGCCCTATAAAGGTAGTAGTATTAGTAGGCTGCTACTATTATTATTATTATTATTATTATTATTATTAATAATAATAATAATTCAATTGATAATAGTGGATGTGGTACTATGAAAGACATCTCACCTAGTAAAAGGAACACTGCAGGAAAAACCTTTGTTATGCAGGGCCCAAGGGGGCGGAGTATGACACAGGGATGAAAAGAACAGTCAGAAGAGAATACTGGTGTCATGCCCCGCCCCATCAGGCCCAGCACTAGCCATAACACATTGTATAAGCTTTGTCCACAGTGTTCCTTTAAAACGTGCTCCCACTTTCAATCTCCCACCCGATTCTGGGATCGGGTTAAAAAAGACTGCCACAGACGGGAGATTGCAACTGGAGGTACACTTTAAGATCATGTCCATGATTATGCCCTGTGCACATTGCATTTGAGCCTTTTGTTAGAGATATACTTCAGGAAATACCCTCAATGTATACCACTGTTTAGGCATACAGTGGGATATGTCACCCATAGGACTCCATTATAGGAAACCTATATCTAGTGGTATACCTTTTTTTTTTTACTATTTTGCCTCTGCAGGGAATAGCATATTCTACTACGTTACTTCTTAGGGTATGTTCACACATAGCGTAAATACTGCGGATTTTCCGCAACGGAGAATTTGCAGCATAATACAGTAGCAGCAGAGTGGATGAGATTTGAATAAATCTCATCTACATGCTGCGTAAAGGATGAACGGGAAAAAACGCTCAGAAATTGACCTGCGGTTTGTTTTTTTAATTCACAGCATGTCAATCGTATTTGCGTAATCGCTGCTTTTTTGTTGCGGGTCCTCCTTATTTTATTCAATGGGAGGTAAAACCCGCAACAAATAGCAGATGTTGCAATTTTTATGGCGGAAAAGCTGCAATTCCGCTGCAAAAATCGCAACTCAGAAAATAAATACAAATCTTATACTTACCCAGAATATGTTTCATAACATGTGACCGCTGCCGCCAATCACAGGCTGTAGTGGTCACATGGGAGGAAAGGTCATCCCTGGAGACCGGTCTGCAGGACATCAGAGGGTAAGTATGGGCGTTTTTTTTTTCTCAAACCCTTAAATGCACAATTTTTAGTTTACCTCTTTTTTGAAACATGAACCTCACATTGGCACATGCACTTCTCTGTAACAATGTATCTTTAATTGAACTAATAAATTTGGACAACATGAAATAAACCATGCAGGACATGAATGGATGTACATACCATTGAGGCAGCTCATGTCCGTGCCTGAGGGGCCCTAGAGAGAGAGGGGGAAAACTCAGGTAGGCCCCATCTTCTTTCTAATGGGAAATGAGAACATATGCAGGACTTCTATGGATATTGGAGCATTAGCAAACAAAAAAGAGAAATCATTTTATATGTTCTGGTTGGCAAACAAGCACCAGGTCCTCCAGTTTTCGGTGAGGGAAGGGATGTTGGTGGCCTTAACCAGTACCCGAAGGCTCAACTAGGCTCTTAGAATAAATATGAGGATCTGCCAAATAAAAAAGGTGAAAACCAAGGTCGTACATACCATGAAGTCATCCCATGTAGCTGCTATTAAACCCAACCAGGAGAGAGGGGCACAGCAGGATTTGGCCCCTTTTGCCAACGGGCATTGCGAACATGCAAACAGCTACATTTCTCTACATTGCAACAAACAGTCAATTAAACTTCGTGTCATGGCGGACCTTATTGTCCATAAAGGGGAAGGTTGTGGTGGTAGGAACCAAGACCAATAAGGCTTCCTTCTACTCTATGTACACCCCAATGACAACTGGACAACAAAAAAAAAATTATCCACACACATAATAAAAGTTAGTGTAGATATCAACATCAAAATATTTCAACATTTATGCAAGACGTTTAATGTAACCCTCAAGCCTGTTCTGACCTCATGTAAATGAGATCATGGGGCGCATTATAGCACTAACTTTTTTTGTAAATATGCAAATGTCATTATTAAATATTCATGATGGTCATTAGAACTCCCTAGCTTGTTGTATTTGCATAGTAATGTAATATTGAGTAATGGAACTTCATTAAATCCAGAGAAAGTTTTGGACTAGGCCCCATTTAGCTACATTAATTTTCCCTTTAAAAAGTTGAAGCTCTAAACATTCACCAGCGGCGCAGTGTTTTTACCATCCTCATTAGATAAACCATTTATTATTACTATAGCTGGTGAAATTAAAGATTCCAGTTTGTTTTCGAGTGTTCCTCCCTTATAGGTTTTTCAGTACTAAGGTTCCCCCTTACAGTCATGTCAGGAGGTTTATCAGCCAGACACCACAGCGTCTCTCTCTCTCTCCTCAATGCTCATACATTCTGAGGTGTTGTGACCTGACCCTTTTGCACCAGCGTGCCCATGGAGGAAAAATGTATCAAACATGTTGGCATTCCTTCTGTAGATAGTTATTATAAGGACTTCTACCCTAAAATCGATCTATTATTTAATCTATCTTTTTAGATATCTATTGTCTATTTATCATTGTGGGGCCGGGGGACTCAAGGGGGCCTGGCACATGAGATCCTGACATAACATCCTGGCGGTGACCATATCAGGATCTCATGTGCCAGGCCCCCTTGACTCCCGGCCCCACAATGGCTGCTACCATGGTAGTTTACGCCACTGTGAGATAGATAAATAGACACGGTGGATAGGTCATCAGTTGTCCAGTAGTGGACAACACCTTTAATTTAGAGGTCTGGGGTTTGATGCCTCCCATCCCCCCAACCTGCATTTTCTACTTATGTGGCGGATAGTTTTTTATGATACCATTGTTCCAGCAATCACTGACCAATTGTCAGGTCATGCTGGGAGTTGTAGTTTCTCTAGTGTTAGGATACCTGTTCTGTGAAACAACAACTTCCACTATCTATCTATCTATCTATCTCATATCTATCTATCTCATATCTATCTATCTATCTATCTATCTATCTATCTATCTATCTATCTATCTATCTATCTATCTCATGTCTATCTATCTATCTAACTCATTATCTATCTATCTATCTATCTATCTATCTATCTATCTATCTATCTATCATCTATCTATCTATCTATCTATCTATCTATCTATCTATCTATCTATCTATCTATCTATCTATCTATCTATCTATCTATCTATCTATCTATCTATCATCTATCTATCTATCATCTATCTATCTATCTATCTATCTATCTATCTATCTATCTATCTATCTATCTATCATCTCATATCTATCTCTCTATCATCTATCTATCTATCTATCTATCTATCTATCTATCTATCTATCTATCTATCTATCTATCTATCTATCTATCTATCTATCTATCTATCTATCTATCTATCTATCTATCTATCTATCTATCTATCTATCTATCTATCTCATATCTATCTATCTATCTATCTCATATCTATCTATCTATTTATCTGTCTGCTTCTATCTGCAAAAACAATGCAGACGTTATTTGCACAAGATGTCTCCGCATACATACATCACAATAATGAAATATTAGAATATTGTCGGTGGCAGTTCCATAAACCATAATGATGTGTTGTATGTGTGGGTGGCTGATTGTACCCAGATATTATTTTAGTGGCTCGTATCATTTTCATATAATATAGAAAATCAAATTAGAATTCAAAATGTTATTACTAATTTAAAAACACAATCAGCCTGCCGTCACCGGCGCACATCGAGCTGCAGGGAAACTGTAAAGAATCTAATGAAACAAAATGGAAATCATTAGTGAACAAGAAGCAAAGTGACCAACATATCACAGTCCCTCTGGACTGACAGAGATTAGATCTGATCCAACGTGAGGGACTCTTGCACTTCTTAGGTAACCTTGTTAATCATGGTGTCACAGCGGAGGACATTGTTTTTCATTTACTGTACCGCACGTTCTAAATGTCATGTACGGTTATTAACACATTCAGACTTCTTGAGGAAATCTCCTTTTCTATATCCACGTCTATCCAAGTATCGCAGGCTATGGTCACATGTATCCACGTGTTTTGGTGTCTGCTCCCAATTTAAAGGGTAACTAAACGTTCAACAAACTTCTGACATGACAGAAGTTTTGGTTGGTGGGGGACCGAGCACTGAGAACCCCACCAATCGCTAAAACGAAGCAGCAGAAATGCTCGTGTGAGCGCTCAGCCGCTTCGTTTCTGTTTGGCTTTTTCAGAAATCAATGTCTATGAGCCCGTACTCCGCTACATCGGCATTCCGGAAAAATGAAAGGAAGGAATGCTTACAGCGCTGGCTAAAAAAGGGCCTGTCACCTCTTCTGACGTGTGTGTTTTAGTAAATAATTGTATACCCCATGATATAACAATTCTGCAGCATCTGTTCTTAGAACTCTACGTTGTGCTGTTCCTCTGTTATTCCTCTTAAAAGTTTATGAATAAATTGATGTGTGGGTGTTACCAGTTGGGGGCGTGTCCTTACACAGACTGACAATTTCCAATCAGTGCTGACAGAGTGAGAATGTAGGGACACGCCCTTTTGACAAGGGGAATGGTACCGCCCAGTTGTCAACTTATTCATAAAATTCTGGGAGGAATAACAGAGGAAGGGCACAACGTAGAGTTCTAAGAAAATATGTTCCAGAATTGTTATTTCATGGGGATTTCAAATAATTACTAAAATAGATATGTCAGGAGAGGTGACAGGTCCTCTTTAAGATGCATGTAAGTACTTTGGGTTAAAGAGTTATGGTCGGCCCCCTGTGTACTCCACATTCAACTAGATAAGAAAAAAGCATGTTTAGCCTGATCATCATGCCCCCCCCCCCAAACCCAATGGACCATGGCATATGCTCAGGTTTGCCTGAACATTAAAGAGGCTCTGTCACCAGATTCTCAAATCCCTATCTCCTATTGCATGTGATCGGCGCTGCAATGTAGATAACAGTAACGTTTTTGTTTTGTTTTTAAAAACGTTCATTTTTGGCCAAGTTATGAGCTATTTTATATATATGCAAATGAGCTTTGAAATGGACAATTGGGCGTTTTTTTTTCGTTATGTCCAACTGGGCGTGTATTGTGTTTTTAACTGGGCGTGTTTACGTGTATGACGCTGACCAATCAGTGACCAGTCAGCATCATACACTCATCTCATTCATTTACACAACAGCGATGTGCAGCCACATAAACAGAGATTAACGTTAATTGAGTGTCCTGATAATGAATACACATGAAATCCAGCCTGGACGTCATGTGTACTCAGAATCCTGACACTTCTGAATCTTTTCTGTGAGATTCCAGCAAGCCACGCGTAATCTCGCGAGATTACGGAGGTAAACGAGATTTCGTTTCCCTTGCTGGAAATCTCACAGAAAAGATTCAGAAGTGTCCTGATAATGAATACACATCACGTCCAGGCTGGATTTCATGTGTATTCATTATCAGGACACTTGATTAACGTTAATCTCTGTGTATGCGGCTGCACATCGCTGCTGTGTAAATCAATGGAGATGTGTATGATGCTGACTGGTCACTGATTGGTCAGCGTCATACACATAAACACGCCCAGTTAAAAACACAATACACGCCCAGTTGGACATAACGAGAAAAAAAAACGCCCAATTGTCCATTTCAAAGCTCATTTGCATATATATAAAATAGCTCATAACTTGGCCAAAAATGAACGTTTTAAAAAAAACAAACACGTTACTGTTATCTACATTGCAGCGCCGATCACATGCAATAGGAGATAGGGATTTGAGAATCTGGTGACAGAGGCTCTTTAAATATAACTTGGCATACAGTGGCATATGTCACCCATAGAGCCCCATAGTTTCTAGAGAACTATATATTTTTTTATTGGATACCCCTGTATGGAATAGAGATCTACTACGCTATTCCTTATAGCAAAAAAAAAGGTATACCATGGTATATCCATAGCCGAACATATCTATAGAGCCCTATTGACGCAATTTATATACCAAAAGAGCGTTCTTTTGAGATACGTCACATCGTGGGACATATGGGTATGTTCGGCGTATGTGCCGGGAGTTAAGAGCCCATTAATACAAACCATTACTTCTAGATTTTTTCCTTGTTATGATTATTGTGTTATAAAACGAGCGTCAAAGAAAACACCAAATACCATGAAGAGCGACATCATTTCTAGTGATCCTGTAATAAGCACAGAACATGCACTAATGTTCCACATCCTCACAGAATCCCATCCTGCCTTGTCATCTAGATAATCTCAGGTATTGTAATCTGCTGTATAAATGTGTGCGCTGACACTGGATAAGGGCAAGCGGAGGAGACAGGCTGACAGCAGTGGTGATGCACAGAGCAAATAATGAGGGCAGGAGATAGCATGCAGGGAGAGGGGGATTGTGGGGATGAAACGAGATATTAAGCTTACATTTACCTACTTGTTCTAGCAGCATTTATTGTTATTATTATTATTATTATTATTATTATTATTATTATTATTGTTAGTGTTAATAAAACATATATATTCAGGGTTTGTTTGTTTTTTAATATCAATATAAATACTTTCCTTTTTTCAATTTTTTTCTAAATGGACTCCAAGGCAGTATAATAGATAGACAGACAGACAGACAGACAGACAGATAGACAGACAGATAGATATGAGAGAGATAGATATGAGATAGATAGATAGATATGAGATAGATAGATAGATAGATAGATAGATAGATAGATAGATAGATAGATAGATAGATAGATAGATAGATAGATAGATAGATAGATAGATAGATAGATAGATAGATAGATAGATAGATAGATAGATAGATAGATAGATATGAGAGAGAGAGATATTAGATAGATAGATAGATAGATAGATAGATAGATAGATAGATAGATAGATAGATAGATAGATAGATAGATAGATAGATAGATAGATAGATAGATAGATAGATAGATAATATTTAATATGATTTTTTTCTTGTTTTTATTTTTCTTATGTTACTTTCTCTTGTGTACATTGCTGTTTTCATACCCATCAGGCTGCTCGGACCTCCTGCTCCTTATGGCTAATTTAACATTAATATAGACAGCTGCATCATGTACCTCCTGCCCCTCTCCTCTCGTAATGTCCTAATTTAAAAGTCCACTCCCACCTCTGAACTCTTGCGTCTAATCTGACTTCACATCTCCACATTGTGCGGGTGTCAGGGGAGATAATCGCGTGGCCCTGCTCTCTTAGCAACAGTGTTTTTACATGAAAATTATTATTCAGTGAGTCAAGTGAAAATGCGGCAATCATCTTCAAGACGTCTTCTCTTCTTTAAGATGTGTAGAGAAAAACGTATAGAAATAGGACGTCTTCTTCTCCATTGTATACGATTTGTGTTAAAATTCCTTCCTTGAGTATTGGTTTTGGGGCACATTGCTCTATATCAGTGATCTCCAACCTGCGGTCATTCCAGCTGTTAAAAAAACACAACTCCCAGCATGCCCTAAAAGCTTTCTAGGCTTAGCAGTAGCAGCCATGCGGCCCATAGGGGGAAATTTTAGAAGAAAGGAAGGTAGGATCCAGCGAGGTATAGTGATTAAAAGGAAAACTCTGTTTCCACTTTATTGAAGATAAACGATAAAATATCGAACACTGGAAGGAGAACGCAGTACAAGGTGGTCTAAATGGCAGAATAAGAGCCTACGCGTTTCGAACACGGTCTGTGTTCTCATTCATGGCGAATTAGCGAATTGCCTTCCAGCAATCAAGAAAGGTTTCCATTGGCTTCAGGGTCATGCCACCATGTTCTCAAAGGTCATGTCTTACAAGAGAGGGGAACAGTGTGCCCTCCTGTGCCCGGGATGAGGGAGTGGCATGGCAGGTGTGAATCATATCTTAGAAAATGTCCCCTCCAACAGTTGTGATGATATCCACAATGGTTGCCATCCAGCTTTGCTCAAGATCTGTGGGGGTTTGACAGAAGGGGCTGTCCTGACCTTTCCACAATGGGTTGATAGGTCCTGTGCTGTGCCAGTAAACTGCTGAAGGGGCTTTTATCCCGTCTGTTCTCGCGATCGGTGATGGTCACAAAGGTCAGACTCATAGTAATGGCATAATGTAGCAATATGCTATTAATTCTTATGGGGAATACCCCTGTAAAGGGGTTAATTAATGCGGGTGTCACATTTAGGTACCTCAAGGACAAAGAGCGGCTATAATGAACATCTTTCTGGAGGATCCGACATGCCCATGCATTACACAGACAGCCTATTGATTTCAACGGGAACTGTGTAATACTTTATTTCCCCTGTGGTGGCGCCGCAGAGGAATTGAACAGCTTTTGCCTGGTTCCCTCACAGATTACAGCTGCGGGACACCATTTAATCACTTTACTGCTAAAAGGACCCTTTTAACAAAAAGGAATGGTCTATAGTGGAGAGCCCCTTTAAGAAACAGACAACATTTCCTCATTATCTCGGTTATTTTCATGTATCTTTTATTTATGGCCGTCAATGTACTGGAAGCATCAGCAGACGTCTACCATTGATTCCGGCAGTGCTCGGGTAAACGTGTTACCATAATCCTGACACCTTGATCTTGTGTCCTTCTCAATCAATGAGCAATTGTTGAACTGCGTGTTCTTGATCCCTCCGTCTCTAAACCAGCAATCCGATATTAGGGGGAAGACGGGAGGCTGTTTATATCTGTATTGCTTAAATCATATCCAAATATTTAGTAACATGAAACTTGGCAGAATCACACAACAGTTACTATAGCAACTATACGTGAAAAGAAATACTTTTTGCATAAAATTAAGAGGCTCACAGGTGCTGGAAGGCGACGGGCGCTTAATATTTATATGTTATAAAATGAGAAAATAAGTGTGAAAAACTTTTCCGGTTGCAGCATTCGCTACATTTCCCACTAATTCCCACTAATGATGGTTTACGTGCTACGATGTAAACAACAACAAACCCATTCCGTAATAAAAATCCATTTTGTAATTTAGTTTATCAGAAGATATGCATTTAGTTGTATAATAGAGAAAAGGATCTGCGTCTCTATGGCTGCCCATACACATTACTTAGAGGATCTATGGTTATGTGGATGGAAACCCCAAAAATGTTCTCAACCGTGCGATGTTTGAGGGGTTTCTTACAAGCACAGCCCATTGCAAGTCCCCCCTCAATAGTGGTGAGCTACCTGTAGGTCCCATCGGGAAATTCTGAGATTCTTAGAGGCTTTTTCAGGGCTGGTCTGGCTCGGACACCCATGGCCTGGGCAAGTGAGAAGCTGTTTGAAATCCTCACCACTTGTACTGTTAATGGAGTGCCCCTTTAAATGATAAAGACAGTATTTTTATCTGTGGTGTGCTCATTTGCACAGTTTAATTATCCCTAAGGGGTTATCTGGGTTAAGAACCCCATGTTCAAAAACCTATTTGGGATCTCCCATTTAGGACCCTCATTGATTGGCCGGATCAGAGAGCAGATACATAAAATGTTACTTTGGAGGACCCAGCATGTCCATGCATTACATGGGCAGTCCATTGATATGAATGGGCATCATGTAATGCTTCATTTCTCCTGTGATGGCGCTGCAGTAGTATTCAACACTTTTTGCCTGGTTTCCATGCACAGTACAGCAGATCGCTGGGGTTCTCAGCAACGGGATAACCTGTGATCAGCTTATTTTCAGGGGAGCCTTCTAATGAAAAGAGATTATATAAAGTGGGTAACCCTTTTAAGGCCATTCATTTTCAGCCGCATTAAACGTAAAATAGTAAGAGTCAATCAGAGGGGCTGGGTGCGACTGCTAATACGATCCTAGAAGTGGATTGCTGCTTGCTATAGTTTCAGTCTGAGGATATTTGCTATACGTATTCTTAGCATAGCTCTAAGTCGCAGCTTTCTGCCTTATAATGCAGGATCTCACATCCTGGAGGTCAGCAGAAACTCAAACAGCGATAAAAGAATCCGCATCCCTTTTCCGCTGAGTGTACAGTTTGGGCAGTGAAGGATGAGGCTTTCTGAAAACTTGAAGAACACTTTATTTTGTTCGGCTGCCTAGAGCTGTTGATCGCTGGCAGTGTGAGTTAATGGTGTTACTGACAAAGTTTATAGCATGGCAGCATTAAAGATCTACTGCTGCAGCTTACCACAGGCAGATGTAGACTACATTTTGGCAGATTCCATCAACACCCTCCAGATTCTAAGTAGGAATTGTTCATTGAATACATATGTGACTATACCATACAGTAACAGTAAAATTAAACCTTTCTTATCTTGTACATAGGGGGCAGTATTATAGTAATTCTATTCTTGTACATAGGGGGCAGTATTATAGTAGTTATAGTCCTGTATATAGGGGTCAGTATTATAGTAGTTATATTCTTGTATATACGGAGCAGTATTATAGTCAGGGCCGGCCTTAGAATAGATGGCGCCCCGTGCGAAATGATCTTTCGGCGTCCCACCCCATCATAAAAAAAATGCCCCATAAAAAAAGTATAATGCACCCCACAGTATAATGCCCTATATAGTGCCCCCACACAGTATAATGTCCCTTTAGTGCCCCCATACAGTATAATAATAATATTTAATAATATAATATATTACAACCCTTTCAAGGACACAGTATTTTGTCCTCTAATTGTGCCCACAGTATTATGCCCCCTGTAGTACCCCTACACAATATAATGTCCGCTTAGTGGCCCCCACACTGTATAGTGCCCCTCCCCTGGCTGCCACACACAGACACT
Organism: Rhinoderma darwinii; assembly: GCF_050947455.1. Classification (NCBI taxonomy): domain Eukaryota; kingdom Metazoa; phylum Chordata; class Amphibia; order Anura; family Rhinodermatidae; genus Rhinoderma; species Rhinoderma darwinii. The sequence continues at coordinate 24,587,419 of NC_134696.1, forward strand.
CCCTCCTTATAGATAGTGCCCCCTGTAGATTGTGCCATACTGCCTTCCTGTAGACTGTGCCATAATCCCGCACCTCCTCCTTGTAGATAGTGTCATACAGCCCTCCACCTCCCCCTTGTAGACAGTGCCCCCAAACAAAAACAAAAAATTGTACTCACCTAGGCCCCGTTCCCACGACGAACTGGGCTGCTCCACGACAGGATCCTTGCGTAGGCCGGCGTGATCCTGTTGCTTAGTATAGAGTTTCCCAACCTTTTCGGACTCGAGGCACCACTGGAAAAGTAAAGTTTCCTCAGGTTGCCCCTACAAAAAATAGTTTCGAGAAAGACAGAAAACGGCTAAAAACAAGCACTACACTCTTAGGGTATGTTCACACAGCATTTTTTGTAAGGTAAAAAAAATCTGCCTCAAAATTCCTTCAGGATTGACTTTTTTTTAAAGCCGTTGAAGCTAATGCAAAACACGCTGGCAAAAAAAGCACCAAACGAGCACTGCAGGTATTTTCTGCCTCCTATTGATTTCCCATTGTAGGTAGTGCCACACAGCCTCCTGTAGTTAGTGTCACACAGCCCCCTTGTAGATAGTGCCACACAGCCCCCTTGTTGATAGTGCCACACAGGCCCCTGTAGATAGTGCCGCACAGCCCCCTGTAGATAGTGCCGCACAGCCCACAGCCACCTTGTAGATTGCACCCCTCCTTCCTGTTGATAGCGCCACTGTGCTCCCTGAAGGCATGGGATCCCCCTGTGGCCGGAGATTCCGCTCCTGGAGTGCTCCCTTGATGTCTCTGTCCATATATGGACAGTGACATCAGGGGCAACTCCTGAAGTGGAATCCCCGTCCACAGCGTTGCCGACACTGTGACTGGGGATTCCACTCCAGCAGAAGCCCCTGTCATCTGTGTCCATTTATGGACAGTGACGTCAAGGGCCTTTCCTGGAGTGGAATCCCCGTTCACAGAGTCTGCAACACTGTGGACAGGGATTCTGCTTCAGGAGTTGCCCCTGAATTCACTGTCCATATATGGACAGAGACATCAAGCCCTCCGTCCAGAAGCGGAATCCCCGGCCACACGGGGAATCCGCTCCTACAGGGAGCTACAGCGGTGCTAGTAGATAGCAGAGCAGGGAGATAATACCCTGCTCTGCTATACTGGCGTCGCTACCACTGTACGGGCGCCCACATGCACGGTGTCGCCACTAGCAGCCGCTATGGCCGCTACAGCGGTAGCGACGCCACTGATTGAAGAAGCGCCCGGCCGGAAAGGCGCTTCTCGAGCAAGCAGGGGAAGGGAGCCAGCGCAGAGCCCCCTTCCGCCTGCAGGAGTGATGCGCCCTGTGCAATGGCACAGGTCGCACACCCCTAAGGCCGGCCCTGATTATAGTAGTTGTATTCCTGTATATAGGAGGCAGTATTATAGTAGTTATATTCTTGTACATAGGGGGCAGTATTATAGTAGTTATATTCCTGTATATAGGGGCAGTATTATAGTAGTTATATTCTTGTATATAGGGGCAGTATTATAGTAGTTATATTCTTGTATATAGGGAGCAGTATTATAGTAGTTATATTCTTGTATATAGGGGCAGCATTATAGTAGTTATATTCTTGTATAAAGGAGCAGTATTATAGTAGTTATATTCTTGTATATAGGGGCAGTATTATAGTAGTTATATTCTTGTATATAGGGGCAGTATTATAGTAGTCATATTCTTGTATATAGGGGGCAGTATTATAGTAGTTATATTCTTGTACATAGGGGCAGTATTATAGTAGTTATATTCTTGTACATAGGAGGCAGTATTATAGTAGTTATATTCTTGTACATAGGGGGCAGTATTATAGTAGTTATATTCTTGTATATAGGGGGCAGTATTATAGTAGTTATATTCTTGTATATAGGGGCAGTATTATAGTAGTTATATTCTTGTATATAGGGGGCAGTATTATAGTAGTTATATTCTTGTACATAGGGGCAGTATTATAGTAGTTATATTCTTGTACATAGGAGGCAGTATTATAGTAGTTATATTCTTGTACATAGGGGCAGTATTATAGCAATCATATATTTTACAGTAGTTATATACCTGTCCATATGGCAGTATTTTGTAGTATTTAAATTCCTGTACATAGATAATATTGTAGTAGAAATCATTATCCATATGAGACCGTTTTATAGTAGTGATAGTTTTTCAGGAGAAAAACTCAATGGGTTTGAGAACTGGCAACCACTTTCTGACATGTGATCAGTGCTCACTTTCCACTAACAAGCTAACAGGTTGTATGATGTGAATGTGTCCAGTAGATGGTGCCAGTGAGCACAACAACACTTGTGACTGTAGATCAATTAATATTGGTGATATCTGTTGAACATTGTGACTTTCTTTATTTGAAGGTTTGACTGTAGTATGCATGCCACCAATAAATATACTATTCACAAGACTATAGCAGATTGCAATATCTATAAAGATATCATGTGATCATAGATGGTGATGATGATGATGACAACACAAGCGCGCGCACACACACACACACACACACACACACACACACACACACACACACACACACACACACACACACACAATTTTATTTACGTGTGCAGTGATCTCCCTACACAGGACCGTGGCACAACAAGATCTATAGTTTGAGAGCAGAGCTGGCATTTACACTGCCTAATCTCTCATAGCAAGGCTTCATGCACACGGCAGAGTTGCGCCATGTGCCGCCATATGCTACCACGTTTTTTTTCTGTCAGATTCCTACAGAATGTAAGACGTTAATGAAGCCATAATACAACCACGTGCATCAGGCCTTAATTTGAGTCTCCTTTAAAACAGTGGTCCTCAACCTGTTGCACTCTAGCTGTTTGCAAAACTACAAGTCCCAGAATGCCTTGACGACGTTTTCGTTCCGCAAAAACAGCAGGAGAGCTTTGAGACTCCTTGTATAATTTCACTCACCTGCAAAGAAGCCAGACTCTGAGTTGTGCCGTTCCTCTGTTAGGGTATGTTCACACGTAGTCAACCAAAACGTCTGAAAATCCAGAGCTGTTTTCAAGGGAAAACAGACCCTGCTTTTCAGACGTTTTTTTACCAACTCGCATTTTTCGCGCCGTTTTCGCGGCGTTTTTTACGTCCGTTTTTGGAGATGTTTTCATTGGAGTCTAAGGGTATGTTCACACGGCCAAATTTCAGACGTATACGAGGCGTATTATGCCTCGTTTTACGTCTGAAAATATGGCTACAATACGTCGGCAAACATCTGCCCATTCATTTGAATGGGTTTGCCGACGTACTGTGCAGACGACCTGTTATTTACGAGTCGTCGTTTGACAGCTGTCAAACGACGACCCGTAAATATACTGCCTCGGCAAAGAAGTGCAGGGCACTTCTTTGCCACGTAATTTGAGCCGTTCTTCATTGAAATCAATGAAGCACGGCTCAAGGTTTACGAGCGTCTCATACGCCTCGTAAATTACGAGGAGGAGCTTTTACGTGTGAAATGAGGCAGCTGTTAACAGTCTGTCTTTTCACACGTAACTGCCTCTCAGCGTGTGAACATACCCTTAGAAAACAGCTCCAAAAACGTCTGAAAGAAGTGTCCTGCACTTCTTTTGACGAGGCTGTATTTTTACGAGTCGTCGTTTGACAGCTGTCAAACGATGACGCGTAAATAACAGGTCGTCTGCACAGTACGTCGGCAAACCCATTCAAATGAATGGGCAGATGTTTGCCGACGTATTGTAGCCCTATTTTCAGACGTAAAACGAGGCATAATACGCCTCGTATACGTCTGAAATTTGGCCGTGTGAACATACCCTGATTCCACCTTTAATTTTTCTAGCTCTAGGATAGGTGGGAATAAAGGAGTGCAGAGGTAGCAGTCCCACCTGGCCCCTGGTGACTAAAGGGCCCCAAATGCCCCTTTGATACATTAGGAGACACCAGTATAAATATCACATGCTAGGTGGCGGGCCCTCTTGCAGATTTTACAGGCCTGGGAATGGGATCCAACTGGGGATCCTCACTTGAATGGAGCTGGTCTGCAGTTCCCTGCACGGCAGCTGTAATTGGTGGGACTCCTAGAGGTAGGACCCCCCACCAATCCCAATGCTATGGCATATCCTAGCAATATGCCACAACATTTTGTGATGGGAATACCTGTTCAGAAAGTGGGAAGTACAAATGAAAATTTCTTCCCTAAGGGTATGTTCACACGTAGTCAACAAAAACGTCTGAAAATCCAGAGCTGTTTTCAAGGGAAAACAGACCCTGCTTTTCAGACGTTTTTTTACCAACTCGCATTTTTCGCGGCGTTTTCACGCCGTTTTCGCGGCGTTTTTTACCTCCGTTTTTGGAGCTGTTTTCATTGGAGTCTATGAGAAAACAGCTCCAAAAACGTCCAAAGAAGTGTCCTGCATATAATGTATATAAGTGTCCTGCATATAATGTATATAAGTGTCCTGCATATAATGTATATAAGTGTCCTGCACTTCTTTTGACGAGGCTGTATTTTTACGCGTCGTCTTTTGACAGCTGTCAAACGACGACGCGTAAATAACAGGTCGTCTGCACAGTACGTCGGCAAACCCATTCAAATGGATGGGCAGATGTTTGCCGACGTATTGGAGCCGTATTTTCAGACGTAAAACGAGGCATAATACGCCTCGTATACGTCTGAAATTTGGCCGTGTGAACATACCCTTAGGGAACTGCAAAAATTTAATGCGCTCCCCAATTTACTAATAATTTATGAAAAGTTTTTGGTATCTGCAGATGTTACAGAATGTTTTCTCCCCAGCAGCTTCTTCATCTATAACTTAAAGGTGTTATGTGGGGACCAAAAAGTATTAGCAGTGTAGTCCCTGCAGTATGTGATACACTCGCTAATATACAGTGACCGGCCCGCTGTATTCTATGTACAAGCAGGAGAAGCAGTATAGAGATTACCGCGGGTCGGTCACATGATGAAGAGTCGTGTGTCGTCATCAAAGAAGACCGTGCAACTAGACTTTCCGTCCCCCGGCAGCGCTATAAAAATCTATGAAAATCTCAGAATCAGTGCGACGGGGGACCGGAATGTATATTATATTAGCGAGTGTACTCACCTACTGCAGGGACTACACTGCAAATAAGTTTTGGTCCCCACATAATTCCGTTTTACTCCTAATATTTAATAGAAGAAATCTTTGCTATTCCCCGGCTTCAAGGATATTTCCAGACTCGACAACTATCACCTATCCCCAGGTGATAGTTGTCTGATCGCTGCGACCTCCACTGATTCCGAGGACCAGGAGCACTATTCCTCCTCACTTCTCACCCGCAGTGAGGAGGACATTTAATGGAGTGGCGGTCGAGCATTTACACTACCACTCCATTCTAAGTCTATGGGCATGATGGAAATAGCTGAGTACAGCGCTCGTCTATTTCTATCAGTCCTGTAGACATTGAAATAAGTGGCGGGCGCATGCTCAACCGCCTCTTCATTCGAGCCCCACCTCGATGCGGGGGTGTCCCAGCGAACAGACAATTATCATCTATTCTGTGGATCGGTGATAATTGTTGACTCTGGTACAACCCCCATAAATGTCCAATGTCTTACCCAAAATATCCTAAATGGTACATAATGGCGAATCAAATACGCAGTGTGATGTACTTGCAGCCATCCCATTACAGTGTACCGAGACTTTCCATACAGTCATTGTGCCGGCATTAAGAAGTCAGAAGCAAATTTCACAGTTCAGCAATCTAATAACTTTTGCATTTCGCGTCATCAAGATAAAACTGAAATTTTCCAAACTGGGAGGGATGTTCAGTGATGTATTTATACAGTGTGATTAGATACACTTTAAATCTCGTTTTCCGCAGGGTGAAAAAGCTTTGAAGTTCTAAGACCTTCAGCCCCTTAAATAATCTCATATTCCTTATCTGAATTGTTTCCAGTTTTATGATATAGATTTTTTTAATAAGGTGATTTGAACTTATACTCAGCATAGTAAAAATGCTTAGCGGAGGACGCTATGCAGGGGAGATTACGGCGCCGTCATAAAAATCACCTCTGTGGTCGGTCAATTGGCTTATTATTCACTTTGATATGGGAGCTCTAAATGTCCAGGACATCCTGGGTCATAAGAAGTACTTGTCGTTCTGAAACCAAAATTATATTTCTATTGTTTCCTAATAATATATTGCGCCGCCGGCTGAAGCCTAGTGAGGAATTAAAGGGCCGTTGCTCCCACAATGCTGCCGGCTATGGAATAGATTTATTTTATATAGTGACAAAACCCGGGATCAACAAGTTATATTCAACCTTCATTGCGGAGGTGGGTTGTCCATGCTGTGTGGAGTGAGGGGAGGTAACTAGCACTCAAAAAGAACCGCTGCGCAATAACCATTATTTCAGCTGGTTCCGACATAAGCCAGGGTGGAAATTTAAGTTAAAGAGGTTTCCCATTGTCGGACCCCCCCTTTATTAACCAGAGCAGCGAGCTGATGGAAATCGAGGGTTTTGCTCTTGAGGATGCAGCCCAGCATATATTACATGGTCACCCATTCATTTAAATTGGCACCACGTAATACCACATTTGTCCCATAGTGGCCGCTGCATAAGAAATAGTAGAGCCCCACAATTGCCCACAGTTTTACCTACTAGACATTCGGCCATAAACTTGATCAGCCAGTCATTATTTGGAGAATGGTTTGTCCATATTGTTATATTACATTAATATCACTTTATTATTATTATTTTGCATTATATTTTAGATTAGTGTAATGTATATAGTTTAACATATAACCCCTTAAATCCATTTATGTTTTAGAGGGATACCAACTATTCAGGAATCCGAGAAAGCTGGAGCTGTACTGACTTACTCTTTAAAGGGGTTTTCCACTACCGGACAACTAATGACCTAGAGCAGTTGATCGGTGCAGGGTACGGGTGTTGGACATGCACCAATCATATACTGATGATCTATTTGGTGGATAGGTCATCAGTTGTCCGGTAGTGGACAACCACTTTAAAGTGAATGTCCACCTTTAAATACAATGCAGTCACCACTAGAGGGAGCTAAGGAGCTTACTGAATACTGTTCTAATTACAATGCAGTAAGCTCCCTCTAGTGGTGCCTGCCGGCAAACAGAATTTTAACCACTATTGCAGGTGATTCGGAGACCTGTATCATAAAAACGGAGCTTCAACTGCTATAAAGAAATATCAAGAAATGAATCAGCACAAAATGTTGGACCTATTTAGATAACCCCTATAATGCAGCCATATCCCCGTTCTGTATAGCTGGCCTCATGCTATCATTTATTACATGTAAAATTAGGTGCAGTCAATAATTCCCATGATGCATTTCATGACTAGTTAAATTTTCCAGATTTCCCAGGAAAGTCATTTTCTTCCACTCACAACACTTATTTTCCCATCATTAAAAGTTCCTATGATCCCACAATGATAGGTCACAAGGGAATAGATTCCTATAACTTGGAACCTAAGAAGGAACATGGTGGATTTCATGTGCTGAGCACCCCTCAAGTCACATGGGATGTTTTTTCTGTATCAATATAGTCCAAAATTTATGTTAATAGTCTAAAATAAACTAAGCAGAAATTATATTATTACATTTTCCATAAAAGAGGTAAAGGAATTGTACAGGATTAGGAAAACATGGCTGATTTATTCCTAGAAACAGCACCACACCTTTTCAATTGGTTGTGACTGGTATTGCAAGTTAGCACCAATGAAGTGAATTGGGCTAAGCTGCAATACCACAAACAACCTGTGGACAGGTATAGCTCTGTTTTTGGAAGAAAGTAGCCATGTTTTTCTAATCTTATACAACCCCTTTAATTACATATATACTTCTATTACATCTTACTAATGACTTAAGTGGTCAGCCTGGACAAAATATGCTTAAAATAGGTTTGCATTTCTTACAGAGGACCTGTCAGCTCTCCTGATGTCTCCCTCAGTAAATATTTGCATTCCGATATAATAATAATGCTGGAGAATCTATTCTTACAACTCTACATTTTGCTGTTGCTCTGTTATTCCTCCTGGAAATGTATGAATAAATTGACAACTGGGTGTTAGGGTATGTTCACACGGCCTATTTTCGGCCGTTTTTCGGGCCGAAAAATCGGAAGCAGAACGCCTCCAAACATCTGCCCATTGATCTCAATGGGAAAAACGGTGTTCTGTTCCGATGGGCCGTTTTTTTACGCGGCCGTTTTGAAAAACGGCTGCGTAAAATAACGGCCTCGAAAAAGAAGTGCAGGACACTTATTGGGACGTTTTTGGAGCTGTTTTTCATTGACTCTATAGAAAAGAGCTCCAAAAACGGCCGTAAAAAAACGCAGTGAAAATCGCGTGTGGCTTAAAAAACGTCTGAAAATCAGGAGCTGTTTTCCCTTGAAAACAGCTCCGTATTTTCAGACGTTTTCGACTCAGCGTGTGAACATACCCTTACCATTTCCCTTGTCAATGGGGCGCGTCCCAAAAGACTGTGACACTGTCTAATCAGTGCTGACAGTGTCAGACTGTGTCTAAAGACCACACCCTGTTAATAAGTGGAATGGTACAGTCCAGCGGTCAATTTAATCAGATGTTTCAAAGAGGAATAACACAGGAATGGCACAACACAGAGAAAGTATTTCCTAAATCATACTGACAGGTCTTAAGATTAAAGCGTCTTTGTCACCACATTATAATCTTGTACATGATGTGATCGGTGCTGTCATGTAGATTACACCAGTGGTTTTTATTTAGTAAAACGATAATTTTTGACGGAGTTATGACCTATTTTAGCTTTATGCTAATGAGTTTCTCAATGGACAACTGGGCGTGTTTTACTATATGACCAAGTGGGTGTTGTACAGAGGAGTGTATGACGCTGACCAATCAGCATCATGCACTTCTCTCCATTCATTTACACTGCAGATAACAATATAGCTATATCGCTATGTGTAGCCACATAAACACACTGTAACATTACTGCAGTGTCCTGACCATGAATATACATTGCCTCCAGCCAGGACCGGATGTGTATTCAGAATCCTGACACTTCTGTAGCGTCTGTGTGATATTTACATTGAGGCAAACGTAATCTCGTTTGAAATGACAGGTTACATCATAATCTCGCAAGATTACGCTTGCTGTGCTGTAGTGTCGGGATTGTATTAGCGAAGTGTCAGGATTCTGAATACACATCACGTCCTGGCTGGAGGTAATGTATAGTCACTGTCAGGACACTGCAGTAACGTTATAGTGTGTTTATTAAGAAACTAAAAAGCATAAATCTAAAATTGCTCATAACTTGCTCTAAAATGATAGCTTTTCCAAATAAAAACCACTGCTGTTATCTACATTACAGCGCCGATCAGATTATGTAGGAGATAGGGCACTTATAATCTGGTGACAGAGCCTCTTTACCTTATGACATATCATTAGGATGTGCCGTAACTTACTGATCAGAGAGGTCCAACCTCTGGAACCGCTACCAACAAAGAGGCCACAACTAGACCAAAGGGGCCGCAGCTCTAGTAAAGTACAGCACCTCCTACAGATTTTCTTCCCAGTACAGCGCCACTCCCAACCTGGTGCTGTCCAGGTACTGCAACTCAGCCTCATCTACTTCATTACATACACACTTTCCTGCAGTTCTCTGTACAATATCGGGTCAAGAGTGGTGCTATGCAGAGACAATGCCAAAGGGGTTACCACACTTTTAATTTGGGGATCAGTGGGGTCCAAGATAGATAGATAGATAGATAGATTAATAGATAGATAATAGATAGATAGATAGATAGATAGATAGATAGATAGATAGATAGATAGATAGATAGATAGATAGATAGATAGATAGGATAGATGATAGATAGATAGATATGAGATAGATAGATAGATAGATAGATAGATAGATAGATAGATAGATAGATAGATAGATAGATAGATAGATAGATAGATAGATAGATAGATAGATAGGATAGATGATAGATAGATAGATGGATAGATAGATATGAGAGATAGATAGATAGATATCTCATATCTATCTATCTATCTGATTTATATTTATCTCATATCTATCTATCTATTGATAATTCTGTTAGGTTTACACTAAAGTTTTTCTTGCCACATTATTCTGTTCAATGTATAATTGGTGGGGGTCCGACCAACAGGATCCCCCACTGAACCCAGGAACAAAGGGATTGTGGCCTCATCAGCTGTTCTCTGGCAAATACTTTATTACTACACCCCTGGGGGTTGTCACCCAGTTTTCCGGAAGTTCGTGATAACACATCTGACAAGTTGCAAAGCAAAGAAAAGCCTTTGTAGTCAGGAGGGGGCACAAAATGAGACAGATTTGTAAAACAAAAGGTCATAGTAGAAATATTTTTACAAAAATGATAGATTTTCAGCATGAAGCTATAAACCAAAGCCAATTAATGGAAATAAGTTGCTATAATTTATCTCCTGGCTACAAATATGTTGGCACTGCATAAATTAATAATTTGGATGAAAATATTTACATCTATTTATATTGCACGACGCTCATTAGATACTGTATATACTGTGCATTCAGACGCTGCCCCAGACATCTGTCTGCCCGGATTCCACATTGACCAGTCTAAATAGCCTGCGACCCTTGAACAGGGACCGCTCATTACTCTTCCTATGTGGACGACCAGTGACTTATGGGGACATTGTGCTCCACTGTATTGCCACAATTCACTGCCTCGTTAGAACATAGGAGCTTAATGACTAGTAAGTGTCCTAGACCAGATGACCCAACAAATCTGTCAAGGTCACAGTGTTATTCCCGGGCAGGCAGTTCATTCTAAGGATAACTCTATTCTTGGTAAATTCATTGCTTACTTTGTGGTTCACGTTTTACCCAGCCAGCCCTTTGGTAAGATATAGGATTTCCATATATCCTAGTTTATCTAATGGTTTGCCAGGATATATCGTATTTTAAAGGAATTACGTTTTAAAGGGGCTATCTGCTTTGTATAATCCATTTTGGTTAGGTTCCCCCATGATAGGCTGATCAGAGGATATCCTGCTGCTCGGACCCACAGTGATCAGCTGTGATCTGTGGGGGAATCTGGCAGTAAGTGTTCAATTTCCATGCAGCGCCACCACAGAGCGAATGAAGTATTACACAATTTCTATTAAAATTCAATGGGCTGTCTGTGTAATGTATGAAAGTGCCGGCTCCTCCAGAGAGAGAGAGATGTTTTATGTAGTTACTTTACACTCTGGTTAATAGATGAGGGTCCTCATCGTGGAATCCCCCTGTATCAATCCATAATATCCTAATCGGGTACTTAATATTAGGTTTTATAAGCTAGATATCCTTTTTTTAGGAGTTTTCTCACCTTACATTATGGAAAATTGATAGGATATGCCATAAATACATTGTTGTGGTGGTCTGACCCCTGGTAAAACGTCATTATATTTCTATAGTAGAACGTTTGTGACCTAATATTTGTCACAGCTGGGAGTTTGCTACAGTTGCATTCAATCTAGAGAATAATCTTTAATTGTCACTTCCAGTCTGCCAGAGATGACATGTTGAATTTAGTAAGAGAGGAAGTAAGGAGAAGGGGGAGGGCATGGAACAGGAACTATTTATTTGTGTTAAGCCTGGGTGACTCTGTGACTAAATGACAACTCCAAAAATTCTACAAATGGCTGCTGCAACTTAAACACCAGCTACAGGATAACATTAGTAGCATGGCTAACTGACATAGGTAGAGAGTCACTGGATAAAACTGCTCCCGTGCTGGTTGACTCAGCATGACCATATATTACATAGTCACCTAGTGGTCATAGTTTAACAGTACATCTTCAACCACCTCAGCCCGACCTGCAGCCATCAGTTTATCATTGATGGACCTTTAAAACGGATAAGGATTGTCCCCCCTTTTAATCAGATTTCTATGAAATTGGCCCCAATATGGGTTTATTTGTGCAATTGTCATTCAATCTGTCGATCTTGTCAGTCTTCTGTTGACTAGAATATGCACGAAACTAAGTAGAATAATCTCATTGATTTTCTATACTAATTTATATCCACCGCTGTGCTCACTGGTATAGATCGGGGAAATTAAATCTTCTATTATCCAGCTGTTAGTGAATAAATATCATGTATCGCGCAGGCGGATGGTCAACAGAAGCTGGAGTTATCCTGCCGTATGTGACAGCCAGGCAAAACAATCCATTTACATCTCCTCCCGCTGCCGGTCTATATGTCAGACAAACCCAGTCAAGCTGCAAATGCATAAATATCGTTAAAATTTAACACCTACCGGTATGAAAAGAATTCCAGTGTCAAATCAAATGTAAAATATGAAAACAACAGCAAATGTAAAAGGTGCAAAGTCACCGATGCCATAAATATATTAAGAGGGAACAGCTATGATGGGTGTGAGAGATCTGAGCAGCCTTCAAACGTGAGGACGGAAATGGACCGTAATGCTCCCATGGAGGCTGGAGAAAAGCCACAAGTTCTCGTAAGGAACTTGGTCAAGATGTATGTCCAGGATGTGTGGCACCTTTCCAACAACTTCCGCCTGCTGCGCTGAGGAAGAACAGTAGGAGAGAATATCTGGACTGAGTTTACACAAAGAGTCATCCATCTCAGTGAGACACTTGTAAGAATAAACCATCTATCATGTCTTGGGTAGAACTTTTTGAGGGCATCTCAAACGGCTTCACGTGTCCTGTTCTCAATTTGCTGAAAATAAACTTTATTTTTAAAGAATGATTTGTCATGGTTGGACACTTCATTTATTCATCACATATGTCCGGCTATGACTCTGGGGCTCCCCCTTTGGGTGTAAAGGCTATAGTTTTTGTAAAGGTGGAGTTTTTAGATTTCTGGACCTTTAAAGTATGACATGAAAATGGCAGATCTCTAGTCTTGTAAGGTGTCTGTCATTTTCTTTAGTGAACTAGCGTACATGCCTGTATGTCAGCGCAGTAAATGTCTCGGTCATAGGTCTACTATGTGGGAAGAGGTCCAGAGATGGACCAGGAGCTCCTTTATCATGGCATGGCATACTTCATTAAAGGGGTTCTCTGCTTTGGACAAACCCTACTTGCTAGACGGGTCCTTTAAAAATCATCGATCACAAAGTGTCCCCCTGCTGGAACCCCCAGTGATCCGCTGTAATCTGTGGGGAAACATGGCAGTAAGAGTTTAATTTCGCTGCAGCGCCACCACAGGGGAGATTAAGCATTACACAGTGCCCATTCATATCAATCGGTTGTCTGGGTAATACACGACAGGACAGGTCCTTCAGAGCGAGAGATGCACTTCGTAGACGCTCTCCATACTGGCGAAGAGATCAGGATCCTGAACAGAGGACCCCCTCTATTAACTCTGGGGTATATGAAAATGGGTTTTATAAACTAAACTAGACAAGCCATTTAAAGGGGGCTGTCCCATGACAAGCTCTCCTTTACTTTTATAATCTGTCAATCAGACAGGTCATAACAGTAAGCTGGGTGAGGTTCTGACCTATTACACCCCCACTAATGCCAAGAACAAGGGACCCTAAATCCCCATTATTAGCCAAAGAGCAGGATGAGCATGTTCCATCCCTATCCATAAGGCCTTAGTCAGACGAACGTAGAATACGTCCGTGTGACGGCCGTTAAAACAACGGCCGCCCCAGGACACATGTATTTCAATGGGGCCGTTGCTTCAACAGACCGTATAAATGGTCCTTTGAAAAATTGAACATGTTTTATTTTCTTTTGTTTTCACGGATCCCTCCATAGACTCAAGTCTACGAGGATCCATGAAAATGGGACCCACTCGGCGGCAACTCGGATTTTAAAAATGGCCGTTTGTCACAACCGAGTTTCCCCACATTCGTCTGAATAAGGCCTAAAGATGAATGGGAGCGTCATTAACAGACGATGGTCTAATTGGTTATAAAAGTTAAAAAAAGGGGTTGTCATGGGACGGCTTTTAAGCTCCCCCAGCCAAATCCTTGTGCTGTGCCAAGTTTGGATTTTATTAGAAGCTTTTTTAAAATGGTAGACCTTGGTTATGCAGCAACATGGGAGCAATGAATGTATTTTGGTGTCAATTTGTTACCCAGGAGTCTGGGAAAGTTGGGTGGAAACTTCTGTAGGAACTTTAATGGTGGCCATATTGCTTGTCACCCAACTTTCCCAGCCCTAAAAAAAATACAGCTAAATATATTTTTACAAACTATATTGATGATTACTGTATAAAGCCCTATCCATATAAATAGATTTGAAACAATGCATCTGAAATGAAGAAAGGACAGAAGTAAAAGATAATAAAACAAGACTAAAAGCAACATTTACTTTATATAACTTTAGAGAAGAAAAAACGACACAAATCCTTTCTGCAGATACACTTTACTAAGAATGGATCTACAATCTGCATCCCATATTCCCAGTGTTTCTGATGGCAATGCTGGGTGAAGGAGAGATGTGAGGTGGCGGCGGCGGCGGGCTCATCTCCTGCATTCCATCAGTGTTCCAAAAGGTTACCCCCAGCAACTGGACAAAAAACATGAACGCGGAATGCAGCCAATAGACACCCTCTCCTGCACAGTAAATGGGAAATAGTACCTAGATAAGCCCTATTATTACAGATGAAGCAGAGCTGAATGTCTCATTTGACTCTTTTGGACTGGCATTGATTGTGCATCATGATGGGAAAGAAACTCTAGTTTGTGCACATTTTAGTTATTTCTTACAAAACTGGCATTTAACCCAACAGGGATGATAGATCTGAAGAAAAGCGTTACACCACTTTTCCCAGTTGGATCTAGAACTGGTTTTGGAAAAATAAAAAAGACATAGACCGTAAACCTGGCACACTGCTCCGCAGCCTTCAACATGTGTTCCAAGCCAAACTCTCATGCTTACAACTGTCTGGGTCAAGTATCATTCATACGTCCGTAATTTGGCCGGATTGTAGGGTCTGCATTACAGGCACAAGACACGGACTGCCCACAGTTCAAGTAAACCGAACTCAGATTACCATAGGATTCTGTGATGATTTAAGGCGGTTCACCTGAACTGTGCGGCGTCCTGGTCTTGATGCCATAATACGGATGCTAAAATACAGCCCTATTAGGGTAAGTTCACAATCACAGGCTGCAGCGGTCACATGGGATGAAACGTCAACCCAGAAGGCAGACTAGCCGGCAGGAAGACGCGTCGCCGAGGCTATGTAAGTATGAAACTTTTTATTTTTTTCTGTGAAGTTTGCTGCAGAGGACATTCTGGCCGAAAACTGCACCACAATTTGGTGCGGTTTTTCGGCCAGAATTCCCTGCGGCGCCCAGTTTGGATACGCTATGTGATTTTACGCAGCATATCTGCCCTGTGTGAACATACCCGTAAGCCTCATGCACACAACCGTGTGCGCCTGCCGAGTCCCGTCAGTGATCCGAGGGAATATAGAACATGTCCTATTTTTCCTCGGATTGGAGAATCGCGTTAGTTGTCACGGACCCGATTCACCCGCTAAAGTGAAGACTGTCGGGTGCCACTCGGATGCCATTAAAAACGTCCCGAGTGGCACAACCCGTCGTGTGCATGAGGGGTTAGGGTATGTGCTCATGCAGTTAAAAATACAAGGCTGACTGCAAGGAGAACAGCTTCTGAATCCAGGCGTTTTTAGGAGCTTCTTTCAAGGCCTCAAGAAATGACATGCCGCTTCTTTTTACGAGGCATATTCTTTTAATTCAGCAGCGTAAAAATACACTTTATATAAACAACACAATGTATTTCCCCTTGAAATCAATAGAAAACTGTTTACAGCCGTATTATAAGTGTATTTTGAAGGATTTTCAGCTCCAAAATACGCCTGAAAATAAACCATGTGAACATACCCTTACAGCCTACTGAAGAGGGCCTCAGGCCGGTTTCAGGCTGCTGTAACGCTGCCGATACCTGGACCCCCCGAGGTCCAACTAAACTGAACTTAGATCTCCATGGGGCTCTGTGCACACGTCTTACGACCATCTGAAACGGGCCTTAAAGGGGTTTCCCACCAAAAATATGGATGACATATTGGTGGGGGTCTGAAAACTGGGGTTCCCACTGATGCCTCTTTGGCTTTTCCTCCGAGGCAGCAGCCGTGGCCCCCTTGATATAGCCATTGGTGGGGTTCCCACAAATTGAACCCCCTTTGATCAGATATTGATGGTATATCTTACGAATATGTGAACAATGTCTGTGGTGGGATACTTGCAGTCCTATGTATATGACATGTATACGACAATGAGTCGCATTAAGGGTACGAACACATGCGGCGTATTCAGGGCGGATACACTGCGTCAAGCTGCGCAGCGTATCCGCCCTGAACACCACAGGGTATGGCCTCTGAAATCCTGCACCACACTGCGTTGCGCTTTTTCGGGCATAAATTCCTCTGCGTAAATTATCGCACATACTTACCCCCTCCCTCCACCGACGTTCGCTCCAGCCTCCCTGGATGACGTTGTAGGCCATGTGACCGCTGCAGCCTGTGATTGGCTGCAGTGGGCAACACGGCCTGCAAAGTCATCCAGGGAGGCCGGACTGGAGAAGAAGCAGGGAACTCTGGGTAAGTATAACTTTATTCATTTTTTTTCTTACTTGCGATTTTTGTGGCGGAATCACTATGATTCTGCCGCAAATCGCAGCACACGCCACTTTGTTGCGGGTTTAAGCACCACATTGAATTCAATTGGAAAACCCGCAACAGAAGAGCAGCGATTCAGCAGCATTAATTGACACGCTGCAGTTGAAGAAACGGCACCGCAGGTCAATTGCTGTGGTTTTTTTTCGGCTGCATTTTTCCGCATTGTGGGGACGAGATTTGTTAAAATCTCACCCACACTGCTGCTACTGTTAGGGTATGTGCACACGTAGTGTTTTCAGCCTCCAAACATCTGCCCATTGATTTCAATGGGAAATATGGCGTTCTGTTCCGACAAAGCGTTTTTAACGCGGCTGTTTTGAAAAAACGGCACGTATAAAGACGCCCGTGAAAAAGAGTGCATGTCACTTCTTGAGCCGTTTTTGGAGCAGTTTCTCATAGACTATAGAAAAACAGCTCCAAAAACGTCCGCGAAAAATGCGAGTTGCTAAAAAAAACTTCTGAAAATCAGGAACTGTTTTCCCTTGAAAGCAACTCCGTATTTTCAGACGTTTTTGATTTTGCGTGTGCACCTACCCTAATAGGCTGTCGATTTTCTGCAATTAATCCATTGTGTAAAATCCGCAGTGTTTACGTTGTGTGTGTTCGTACCCTAAAACTCAGCTCTGTTACATCTCTATATAACCAAAAAGATCTAAAGTTTGAATAGGTTATTATACTAAAAGTGGTATAAGGCTACAGAGACGTTAAAGCGAAGACTCCACGGCACGTAGGCACATTCCTGTAGCTGCCTTTCATTTCTGCTTGATGTCTTTCCATCTTATAACATTCAGCGTTCACACATACGAAATTTGTTGTGTAGATGAAAAAATGCGGGAATTCTATGTGAAAGTCAGCAGGCGAGATCTCCAGACGTGTTACAGATGGATGTGATCAACATGGGTGTGAGCATGAAATTATCATCTATGTACGGAAGATGTCGGAGATTTTAAAACAGAGACTGAGATTGTGCCGGGGTAACAAATTTTATCTTGTAGTGGAAAAAGTTTGAGTAAGAAAGTGCATTTCCCTTTAAAAAATAATAGGGGGTTGTCACCCACCTTTCCCACAATCCTGAGCGGCAAATAATCCTTTTTGTGCAGCAATATCTATATCGCAGAATAACCCAAAAGATTTTTCTTTAGAAAAGTTGGATAACAACCCCTGTAATGGTGGCTATGATGGTGCCACCCATCAATCCCAGAAACAGATGTAATAATAAAATAAAGAAAAAAAAAAGAATTGGCTTAATAGAATTGCTGGCAGACAAGGCACCGGGTGAGTTATATATAATGTGGACCCTAAGGGTATGTGCACACACACTAATTACGTCCGTAATATACGGACGTATTTTGGCCGCAAGTACCGGACCGAACACAGTGCAGGGAGCCGGGCTCCTAGCATCATAGTTATATACGATGCTAGGAGTCCCTGCCTCGCTGCAGGACAACTGTCCCGTACTGAAAACATGATTACAGTACGGGACAGTTGTCCGGCAGCGAGGCAGGGACTCCTAGCGACGTACATATGTATGATGCAAGGAGCCCGGCTCCCTGCACTGTGTTCGGTCCGGAACTTGCGGCCGAAATACGTCCGTCAATTACGGACGTAATTAGTGTGTGTGCACATACCCTAATTGTGTTCTCACCCACTGCTCATTGCCAGAGACTTGTATCTCCACTAATCCTGACTCTGCAATGTCTTGGTACATGACCCCCATGTGAATCACCCAGCTTTCCCAGTTTGTTTTTTTTAGAGGGTTTTTTCCCCTGCATACCTCATTAATGGTCAGACGAAATGGGCATCCAACACATTCTTGCATAGGCAACATACTTCATGAACTATTAGATCGGGTTCCCACGTAGCGTAAACACTGCAGCGTAAGGGTATGTTTACACGGCTTATTTTTGGCCGTTTTTTCGGCCCGTAAACGGCCGAAAACCAGCTGAAAAATCGGAAGCAGAACACCTCCAAACATCCAAACGCCTCCAAACATCTGCCTATTGATTTCAATGGGAAAAACCTCGCTTTTAAAAACGGCCACGTAAAAAAACGCCCGTGAAAAAGAGTGCATTTCACTTCTTGAGCCATTTTTGGAGCCGTTTTTCATTAACTATAGAAAAACAGCTCCAAAAACAGCTATAAAAAACGCGAGTGGCTTCAAAAACGTCTGAAAATCAGGAGCCTTTTTCCCTTGAAAACAGCTCCGTATTTTCAGACGTTTTTTAGTGAGCCCGTGAACATACCCTTATACAGTAGCAGCAGAGTGGATGAGATTTGAACAAATTTCATCCACACGCTGCGTAAAAAACCTGCCGAAAAAACATTCATAAATTGACCTGCGGTGTGGTATATTAATCGCTGCTTTTCCCCATTGAATTCAATGGGAGGTAAAACCTGCAACAAATAGCAGATGTTGCCATTTTTGCGGCGGACAAGCTGTGATTCCGCCGCAAAAATCGCAACTCAAAAAGAAAAAAAAAAAGACTATACTTACCCAGAACTCTCTGCTCCTGCGTCCAGCCCGGCTTCCAGGGATGACGTTTCATCCCATGTGACTGCTACAGCCAATCACAGGCTGCAATGGTCACATGGGATGAAACATCATCCCAGGTGGCCGGGCTTCGGGATGTCTGAGGATATGAACCTTTTTTTTTTTTCCCAAGTGCTGTTTTCCACAGTTTTTTTCCACAATTTGGTACGTTTTTTCGAAAGGAACTCCCTGCAAGGACCCGGTCGGATATGGGCAACTTATATGTGGCGATATTATGGCAGCTGAGACACACCCCTTATAAAATACTTACCAACTTATAAGCAAATACTGACCATTAAGGGCATGGCCCCACGTGGCGTATTTCTTCTGCAACTGTCCGCATCAATGCCGCACAGAATCTGCGTTGCAGATTCTGTTGCGGATCTGCCCAAAATGTGCAGTAAATTGATGCGGACTGGCCGTTGCATATTGAGGTGAAAGTACTTCCCTTCTCTCTATCAGTGCAGGATAGAGAGAAGGGACAGCACTTTCCCTAGTGAAAGTAAAAGAATTTCATACTTACCGGCCGTTGTCTTGGTGACGCGTCCCTCTTTCGGCATCCAGCCCGACCTCCCTGGATGAGGCGGCAGTCCATGTGACCGTTGCAGCCTGTGATTGGCTGCAGCCGTCACTTAGGCTGAAACGTCATCCTGGGAAGCCGGACTGGAGAAAGAAGCAGGGAGTTCTTGGTAAGTATGAACTTCTATTTTTTTTACATGTTGCTGTATATTGGGATCGGTAGTCACTGTCCAGGGTGCAGAAACAGTTACTGCCGATCGCTTAACTCTTTCAGCACCCTGGACAGTGACTATTTACTGACGTCGCCTAGCAACGCTTCCATAATTACGGGTGCACACACGTAGCCATCCGTAATTACGGGAGCCCCATTGACTTCCTCAGTCTGGCTGTAGACCTAGAAATACATAGGTCCAGCCAGAATGAAGAAATGTCATGTTAAAAAAACCAATACGCATCCGCAGCACACATAACATGTACATTACATCTGCGGACTTCATTGCGGAATTTAGAATCTCCATTGAAGTCAATGGAAAACTTCCGCAATGAGTCCGCAACCAGTCCGCCACTGGTCCGCAACAACCATTGTATGCTGCGGACACCAAATTCCGCACCGCAGCCTATACTCCGCAGCGGAATTTTCCGCATCGTCTAAACGAACACTGCTAAAAAGCAGTGGAAGGCAATAGAGAAACGGGTCCGCTGCGGATTAACGCTGCGGAGTGTCCGCAGCGGAATTCCAGAGCAATTCCGCCATGTGGGGCCTTGCCCTAAGGCTCTGTTAACACACCTGCTTAAAATCCAACATGTCTTACCCCAGCAGGAATCCGAAGAAGACCCTTGAATTTCTGCTGCAGTTGTGCTTCTATTTTTGCCATAGATCTTCATGAGAATTCGCTCCATTGTCATTCATCCCAAGCAGATTTTTTTTTTTGCCGAGCACAAAAAAATCTGCTTGGAAATTTTCCTGCGCATGTGAACGAGGTTGCGGAAACCCGATTCACGAGCATCGAATGTGGATTGTCGTCGGTTTTCATGCGGATTTAGGCACGGAATCCTGACAGAATCCATGTCAAATCTGACACGTGTGAACGGGGCCTAACAGTGACAGTCAGAGAGCGTTACTCATTAACAATCGCTGCCAGGCAGTGCCCCCTTTAAGACTTTGTTCACACATAATCCATGTCAAAATTTGAATGTAACACGTGCAGATTTTACCAAGGATTTGTGACAAAATCCACAGGGTAAAAATTCCACCAGGTCTGAACTAAGGGCTGACGCACATGGCCATATTACAACTTCATTTTGTACAGAGCCATAATAGGGCATTCTAATAAGGCTGGGTTCACACGACCTATTTTCAGACGTAAACGAGGTGTATTATGCCTCGTTTTACGCCTGAAAATAGGGCTACAATACGTCGGCAAACATCTGCCCATTCATTTGAATGGGTTTGCCGACGTATTGTGCAGACGAACTGTCATTTACGCGTCGTCGTTTGACAGCTGTCAAACTACGACGCGTAAATTGACTGCATCGGCAAAGAAGTGCAGGACACTTATATACATTATATGCAGGGCACTTATATACATTATATGCAGGGCACTTCTTTGCCACGTAATTTGAGCTGTTCTTCATTGAACTCAATGAAGCACGGCTCAAGATTTACGAGCGTCTCAGAGGCCTCGTAAATTACGAGGAGCATTTACGTGTGAAACGAGGCAGCTGTTAACAGTCTGTCTTTTCACACGTAAATGCCTCTCATCGTGTGAACATACCCTTAGAGATACATGGGGCCTCTGCTTTACCCTCCGCATGCCTTCAGTTAGAAAAGAAATTAGTTGCATGCTTCATCGAACTCTGTATGTTTGGAGGTAGTCTCCCCTGGAAGAATTGCTCCCAAGAGGGGCGTTTCTCTGTACATACAGTGCCCAACAGAGCCTGTACCGCAGCACAAGGAGCTCTGCATCGCCTCTGTGCAGTGCCGCTCTGACTCTGTGTGAAAGTTCTCCTATAAACAGTACCAGGCAGAGAATACCCCCGATAACAGTGCCAGGAAGAGTACCTTATAAACAGTGAAAGACAGAGTGCCCATAAACAGTGCCAGACAGGAAGTGCCCCATGAACAGTGCCAGGAATTGAATACCCTCGATAACAGTGCCAGGAAGAGTACCTTATAAACAGTGAAAGACAGAGTGTCTATAAACAGTGCAAGACAGAATGTCCCATAGACGGTGCCAGAGTGTCCCCATAAACAGTACCAGACCGAGTGCCCCATAAACAAAGACAAACCCCCAGTGCCAGGCAGAGCCCCCATAAATGTGCCAGACTGAGAATGTCCCCATAAACAGTTTCAGACAAAGAGAGTCCCTATAAACAGTGCCAGGGAGAGGGTGATCATAAACAGTGTAAGCTGGAGCGCCCCCATAAACAGTTCCAGCCAAAGAGAGCCCCTATAAACAGTGCCAGGAAGAGAGTGCCCCCATAAACAGTGCAGCTAATCTGTTTTAGGACAGATCAGACTTGGCCCGGAGCTTGTGCCTATTTTACATGTGTATGTAGTGCCGTGTAATGTGACATTTATCCCGAGTTGTGAAACATTATAAAGTCGCAGTCATGACTCAAATGTCTCTCCACAGCGCCAAACCCCGTCCCTGCGACATTACCGGCCAATGTCTCTGTATTGGAGCAGGAAGGACCCTGTGCATTCACTCTCCCCAGGTCCATGTGTCTCCTCTGCTCCCCCCGCCCCAGCCCGCGAAATGGTTTGTCTTGGGGACTCAGCATTGAATAAATAATGAACACGGGAAGCGAAGCCAAGAAACTGCGCTCATGAGTTTGTAGCTGTGATTTACAAGGGAAAGAGAGGAAGCTGCAAACACTACCGCCGAGGAGGGGGGAGACAAGTGAGTCCATGTTATACCAGACGTTATTCTACGCTCACCTACTGTGGGACACAATGTCACATATTTCTATAGAGACCTTTATGTTATTCTGTGTCATGGAACGGTAGAATTCAGCGTTTTACGGCTGCAGCGTTAGGAAAGCACATAGCGGACCCCCCTATTTATCAGTGGTAGGTTCCATTTAAAGAGCGCGGTGTCATGTGTGCTGTGTCCTTTGGAGAGGAGGTGCTGTGTCTCCTGCAGTGCTGCTCATTCCTTCAGTGGACTCGCTGCCTTGCACGGCTCCCGGTGTGTGTTCCTCGTACCCACCATGCTGCTCTCTGTCTCCTCTCTCCCCAGGCCAACATCCTGCAAATGATGGAGGATAACAAGCAGCTGGCCCTCAGAATAGATGGGGCCATACAATCTGCGAGCCAGGAGGTGACTAACCTGAGATCTGAGCTGACAGCCACCAACAGGAGACTGGCTGAGCTGAACAGTGCAGACCCCAGTGTCATGGAGAACAACCAGCACAACACACAAGGTAAAGACCCGGATGGATGGAGACCCCCCCTGGAATCCATTGCATATTAATCAGATTCTTCCTCTGCAATGCCATAATCTATGCTGATAACTTTCCCTGCTAATTACCGACCACATGGTTGTTCAGCTCTGCTACTTTGATGTAGTTGCGCTGTATGTGTTGGGCTGTGTGGATACATTGTATCAATATCAAGTTATTTTGTAAAGCTGAACCCTCTATTGACATAATATGTTCCTTTGCATATATCAATGTTGCATAAAAAATAAGTAATTTAAATATTCCACCCAATCAGAAGACCGGACATGTTAAGTTTTTTCATTTATTGACTATAAATTAATCCGGGGGGGGGGGGGACATTGTAGCAATACAGTCGTAAGCATAATACGGGCACTTTTGCGTTCGTTTGGCGTGCTACGATTCTCGGCATGACATTTCTAGGATACGCCGCATGCTATGGGACAGTTTCATATGGAAAGCGAGTACAGCAGGTGTAGTGTGTCACGTGTATTTTTTTTTTTCCGTAAATAACTTGGATTCTTTTCGATAAACACGTCACAATAATATAAAAATGACAGCGGGCTCGGCGTATATCCCAGAAATTGGCGCCCATGGTTATAACCTATTGATACACATACATTGCAAAATGGACATTGTTAGAAGTGGCGTTTCCTGGTGAGACGTTTACCTGTCTGACTGAGGCTGCAGAGGATGGGTCTATTACGCGGTGTTTGTGGCGCTGTGTTATTGCGCTAGGCAGCGACACGGAGAGCGCGCACGGAGGAAGGCTGTAATTGTTCTAGGCTGTCATCACAAACTGCAATTATACTACTAGTGTGATCTCAGCTCTGGGAATGGTGGTCTACCCCTCCCCCCACAGCTGCCCATTCTTTCAGGGTACACAAGGCTTGCTGGATGTGGCGTTTGTAAACCTCAGACGATTGCTGGTGACACCGCTCGCTTACAGCTTGTCTGGGGACATCTGAGAGGACGGCCATTCACGGTCTACGGGGAGATCTGATGATTTGTGACAATATCCTTCAATTAGTGGGACCGAATCGAAGTTGGATGTCGCTGTATTTAAAAAAATAAAAAAAAATCTCAATTATTTGTAACTTTTCGTGGAACTTAGTGGTATAGCTAGGATGTATGTTATTGTACTCTATAATTTAGACTATAGTGTATTGTACTATAACGTATCCTAATATCATGTACTATGGTGTAAAATATAGCTTAGTATGTTATAATATCCTGCGTGGAGTTATATTATGCTGTTTTATGTTATTGGCGTGTTTATATTGTTTCACGTGTTGCATTCAGGGGCTCCGTGCCGTGATGTCATCTCCGCTTCAGTCATTGGAAATGTTTAACCCTATGCTAATGGTTGATTAAAGGCATTGTCTTGCTTGGACACCCACTTCTGAAACTGTAGGTAACCACGAGACAGGATGATCGTGGGGGTCCCGGCGCTCTATGCCCCTGCTGATTTCGCCCATCACAAAGTCTCCATTGATTCCAATGTTGCACATTTTGGGGACCTCCAGAGCAAAGATTCGAACTTGACTCTAGCTGTTGGAGGGACCCGAGAAGGGGACCCCTACCTGTGTCGGCTATACTTGTGCTGTCATAGGTTATTCAATAAAGAGTTGTCTAGAATGAAATCGCCCCTTTAAGTTGTGCGTTAGAGTTTAAGGCTACGCGCACGCTGCGGAATCCGATGCACAAAATCTGCGTCCAAACCGCAGGTAATGTCACAGGTAAAATCCCCATTTAATAGTGCGTTCTACTTTATGCAATTTTCGATGCAGATCTTACATTTTGATGCGGAAACAGATGCGAATTGTCTGCTGCGTTTTTTTTTATAAACTTGTCGGATACAATTTTGAGATGGGAACACAAGATAAATTGATATTCTGCAAATTTTAGTATTTGCCACGCAGGTCAATTTACACGTGGAAATATTCTGCTACATGTTTTCTGAGATTGCCGCAGAAAAATCTGCACGTAATAGGCATCGTGTGCATGTGGGCCAAGGCTGCATTCACGCATACCGTTTTTGTGGCCGTTTTTTTTGTACACTGCTAGGAGTGGATCTAAAAACAATGAAAAGTATGAAGGAAAGACCCGTACTTCTCTTTTTTTTTTTTTTTTTTCTTATATCCACTCCTGTGATTGGCTCAAAAAACTGCTGAAAAATACTGCGTGTGATTCCAGCCTAAGGTCCCCTTCACACAGATTTTCTTTTTTTCTGGCAACTTATACTGCATCAAAAAACGCTTCTAAAAATGTTAGCGTTATTAAATGTAACATGCATTTTTGGTGGCGTTGGAAAACCGACTGAAAAAAACCGCCATACCCAGAGCAGGCCACAAAATTGCCTCCAAACGCTACAAACCAAAACGCAGTTGTGTGTAGTGCATTTTAGATTTCACTATAGACTTGAATGTAACATTTGGCCGCACAAAAAAAACCCTCTGAAAAACGCAGCAAAACGTTGTGTGTGAATGCCGCCTAATACCGGTTGCATTTCAGTATCTGTATTCTGACAGCAATGCCTGGGCCGGACCTGCTGTGGTTCTACTGAACTGGACTTGGATCACAAATGGATCCTGGTGGCATACAAAGTCCATATGGGTCCATATTACCAACCCGTTGTAATGCCACCATATGCTACCTCCGTGAGGCACCATATTTTCTCGTAGAACGATTGCCTCCTTCGTATACCCACATAATGCCATGTGTTTTTTCCACAGACGTTATGGGAAAAGGATCTCTGTGCCTCCATGTAAAATCTGAGGCACAAGGAGGTTTTTTGGTGGGCCCA
The DNA here is from genome assembly GCF_050947455.1 of Rhinoderma darwinii. NCBI lineage: Eukaryota > Metazoa > Chordata > Amphibia > Anura > Rhinodermatidae > Rhinoderma > Rhinoderma darwinii. The sequence continues at coordinate 24,613,399 of NC_134696.1, forward strand.
CAGCAGTCTACAGACGCTGTATTATCAATCCATAATATATCCGTGGGCATGAGGGAAAATGAAACCTGCAATCTGATTGGTTGCTACGGGCAACTCCACCGCTTCCTCCCTGCACTAGCTTTATATATGAGGCCTATAGTCTGTTATATGATGACGTCATATGTTGCAGTCCGGCGCTTCATGCGATGATTTCGTCTTGACATTTCAGTCAGAGACGTCGGGTTTGCTCCGTAACTTCTCCTCTTCATAATTAATAATCTTACAAGCCCCATGATCAGCCTGTAGGCATCTCCGCATAGGTCTGTATTACATGTCATCGGATGCATCTTTCTCTTCTGGATGTGATTTTCCTGATGTCCTTTAATTTCACTAGAGTGTATATTTGACACGGTTGTGTTTTAATTACGGCGCCCCTTCATGGCGCCCGCCTTGTCGGTTTATATGGCTTTCTTTTTCCTTGAGTAGAGGAAATGGATGTTGAAATTGTAATAAACAAATGTATTTTTTGCTGCTGTTAATGTTGCACGTTTGGGAGCGGTAACATATTAATAAAACACGATAGATAATTTGTGTGTGGAATTCTTCGCTTTGGTTGTGCGTCTCTACACGTAGATCTTGTCTTATGGAAATTCAGTTTGCTAGTAAAGAACGTGCGTCAATAGTGGGGGGCTGACTGTGGGGTAACAAAGGGAGCCCCCTACCTTTGCTGATGCTGCGATCTTTATTCATCATGGCATCTCCGGGCTTACAGGGTTGTCATATAGGGGACGGACGCATTCTGTCCGGGTATTACATAGGCGGCTATTCATGTGGATGTCCGCCAGAGTAAATGCAGGGTAAATGAGTGGGTAGACGTGGGTTTCCTTGGCAATAACTTGCCCACAGCAGTTATCACTAGCTTAACCCCTGCACTGTACCAATACATAGGCATGTGATAAATGTCAGCCGATTCTGACACATTTTATTAGTGTTGGCCATCGATTGACTGCATTTTTATTTTTTTTTCTGAAAAAAAGTACAATAACTGACAGGCAATGGGGGAGATGTATCAAAACTGGTGCAATGGAAAAGTGAATTATTTGTCCATAGCAACCAATCAGGTCGTTGCTTTAATTTTTTCAAAAGGCCTCTGATAAATGAGTGTTGGATTCTGATTGGTTGCCACGGGTAACTGCTCTACTTTTTCCTTTGCAAGTATTTTGATACATCTCCCGCAATCTGTTGAGTTTTTTTGGCTAGTTGACTTGAAGTTTATGGTACGTTTTAAAAAAAAAAAAAAAAAAAAAAAAGTCTTCCCTTTTTTGTAGCTTTTGCCGATCTTTGACTTTTTCATACGTGTGTATCCGAGCCTCTGTTTGTATCTGCATTGTGACGTCCTTTATGAAATGGAAGTCACAATGATTTGCCAGATTTGTTGTACAATGGATCCTAACTGTGCCCGGCGCATACCACTAACTGACGCCTACGGTATTTCTTCCGGCAAAAGGACTAAACCCTTGCACAACGGAGACAAACGGATCCGTAACCATTAAAATTAATGGCGATGCAAAGGGAAACTTCTGGTTTAGGTTTGTTTGTCAGGGTTCCGTTCTGACGGAAAGCTCTGACGGAATGTCCAAACCTAGCCCTGACGCAGATGTGAACGAAGCCTTATAAGGATGGTCGTACGGGTGTCCGTCGTTTTGGCGACTAGAATAACCCTGCTTGCAGCTTTTGCTGTTTAAATGTAACAGAATTGCAGATGTGAACAGAACCGTAAATCTTTGTTATGCTATTAGTTGCACATCTGTCAGATAGTTTAGGGCTACATGGCGACTTGTGGCAGTTCGACATAACCTTACGTCGCGTGGCTACATTGCAACCAACGATAAAAATTGTGTTTGCGTAACGACCTGCGAGTTCCTGCGACATGTCAGTTACCAGGAATCCAAACCTGCTGCGTTTCAGTGTGACCGCATTCACCATCTTTTTTTTTTTTTTTTTAGCAGGACAAATTTTTGTCCTTGTATCACGTGGCCACAATTCGCTGTGTAAACCCTAGCCTAAAGGCTTATGGACACGGCTATAATGCGGGTCCATGTGCGAGCCCTGTATATTGTGTGTAATCCGGAAAGGCTTTCCGATCCCGTTCTTGGCACTAAATATGTCGTCTTGTACATTAATCACGCATTATAGCTGTCTCTTCCGCCCGTTTATAGAATGGTTGGGCTATATCCTCATTAATATTGGTTAAAGGGTCTTCTACTTTTGGGATGGACTTCCTATTTTCCTACATCTCTGCACAAAATAAGCAGATTTATCATAGACCAAAAATCCCTTAGGGCTTGTCCACACGCAACGAAATTGCTGCAGAAAATTTCTGCAGTATTTCCGTTAAAACTAGCAGACCTTCCGCTGCGGAAAAAATGCACCGTTTCCTGCGTTGTTTCTTTGTTTTTGTTTTTTTTAACCAAAAAATGGTGCAGATTTTGCTGCGTTTTTTTATTTTTTTTTTTCCAATGTTGGTAGATGCTGACATCTCCTCTGAAAAACGGAGCAATTCAGTCCACTTTCCACAGGAGAAATGAACATGCTGCGGTACGGAAAATACGCAACGCAGGTGAATTTCTGGTCGGAAATTTTATGCAGCGTGTGGATGAGATTTGTTAAATTTCACCGACTTTGCCGTTGCTGTATTCTGCTGTGTAATTTCCGTCCACTGTTCCGGATGGAAAATACGAAGCTATTCCGTTACGTGTGGACAAATCCCTTATTACGAGAGAAGACTAAAACAAACCCTTAAATTCTACGTTCTCTGCTTTGAGGGTAAGCGATTACGGGAAAGTTAATCTCTTCACCACTTGTTCAAAAGTGACATAATTGATGAAGTCATTAAGGGATGTAGTAATTACATTATATCTTCCCTTCATCGCTGCCTCTTCTTTGATTAAACCTACTGATTGTATTGAGCAGGTGTAGGGTGAATAACATACATTGTGGACGTCCTATCCAGTTTTGTTTGCTGTTTTTGTGTTTGCCCTCAGGAAAGCTTTTGAGTTCTTCTGGACGATTAAAGGAAGACGACATCCCTACCAGATATTCTGGTTCATAAACTTTTACGACTGCTGTGTTGAAGGTTTACAAACTAGAAAATCTGGTGAGACTGATTACTTGTGTCATGAACGGATATCTTATGAGGTTTCTATCCATTTGTTTCCACCAAGGGTGGAGGATTTTTTTTTTTTTCTTCAAAGCTTTCAAGGACTGCAGAAGATGACCTCTAGAAAATTTGCTTGTGATTACAGGAGTTGGGAATTTAAGCCGTTTGCATGGCCTCCATACCATAGACATTTGAGTGTAGTTGGCCAAACCATGTTCCTTATGGTAAACCTTTTTGTTAAGTCAATCCTTGGCCTTCTGCTGAGGTCTGGTAGCTTCATATACATGTGCCTCCAAAGGCTATTATCTGACATAGACTCCCCTGAAATTAATTTGGCACCAGATATTGTTGAACAACATGTGGCTGAAAAAAGTCAGGTGGTGGTTTTGCGGTTGAATCCTCCCTGTTGCTTGAGAACAGAAAAAATGGTGTAATCTTAAAGCACTCTTCTGACTGGTTGGGTAGTCTTCTGTGATATTGAGAGTTTCCTCATAAATAGTACAGTTCTCGGCCTGGTTCTCCTATTACACCAAAATGGGGCACTAAGTATTGGTAGCTTTTCGACAAAATCCCGGTATTCTACTCTGATGATCCCAGTTCAGTAGTAAGGATTGTCCGCTTCTGAGAACTCTACCGACCTCTCCAAATTTTCCTTCTGGAGAACTACCGTATTTTGCAGACTTCATCAATTAACATAAGCTGAGTATAGGTGGTCCCAACTTTCCTAGTCGATAATGAATAATAGTTTTAGAAGCTGGCAATCAGCTGATGGGCGAGCCAGCTTAATTTAAAAAAAGGGGTGGTCTTCATGAGAGAGCTTTAAAAAACAAAAACCTCTGTATATGGCCTTCATAGAGGCCGAAGGTGGTTTAGACCATAAATAAGGGCAGTGGATTGGAAAATCTAAATATATAGTAGTCCTCGGCTCTTTACTCACTATGTATTATAATTCTGCTTGTCCGGAGGTTGGAAAATTTTAGCTTGTGGCAACAGTTGACTAATTCGTCCTGTCCTACTCTATGAACCCTGTGTGTAGTCTAATCCTGCCATCATGAGTTACGCCATTTCCTCTGCCCTTCCTTCGTTCTAACCTACAAATAGGGAAAGGTGAAAAGCTTCTAGTAACCATGGAGACACAAAGGCCCGCGTAGGAGCTTTAGACACAAAATAGTAGGATATTTTTAGTTTGACTATTTGTTACACGTGCACATAGCTTGTAAGTCATCCTTCCTCTTTGGCTTGCGGTTTAGCTTGCTATCATTATTACCTATCCCTTAATCATAAATTCCCATCTTGTGTTTCATGCAAATACATGTTTTGATGGTTCGAACACTTTTGTGCACACTAAATATGTATCCGGCTAGGTGGTCCCTTTGGAATATTTTTGGGTCTATAGTTCAAAAGCGTGAGCTTTACCAAACAGCTGTGCGGAGACAAGTCCCTCTCTTATTGTCCGGGTACTTGGTAATGTAATTTCCGCCATCTTCATCCGGGGCCCGTTAATTGCTACAAAAATTTTTTTTCCGGCATTTAGAAATTGTTAGAGGCGGCTGTCTTACATCGACAAGTCAGGAGTTGCAGAATGGTTAAATGTAATTTTTGTATTTTTTTTCTTTGCCATTGTGAAGAACTGCGAAGCCAAATGCCTGTCTGGCAGCTTAAGAATGGATGCTATTTTCCCCGCTGAATAGAATTAATGATTTCTATGACTCACGGAACATGTTCCTGTTTTGAGATAAACATGAAAACAATGCAATGTGATTGCATATTCTTCATGCTGGTCCTCGGCTGGGGATTACTGGCATCTCGGGGGCAGGTTGGTCGTCTCCGTGATCAGAAGCTTCCCCCCCCCCCCTTTTAATAAATTTGTATATGATTGATATCGAATCCTGTCTTCAGTCATTTGTGAGGAGACTGAGTCTTAGTGCATGTATATAAAAATGATAATATATACTCGGAAGGAATCTTTCATATTCTGAGCTTGTTGCGTGGTTTCCAAGTAGTTCCGTTTCGTTCATGTGTGATCGGAATAGCAGCTGTGTATACAGCCATATTTTACAGCTGGACTCTTTGGGTTCTACTGAACCGATCTTGGATCACCATAGAAACATATGGAGGTCTATGCTCCATTCATCTCTACTGAACGGGCTTAAATATATGTTGGCCTATTACGGCCTTGTCAATCGGCCTAATTCACATGGGCATGTGGTTGAAATTAGGAAAATTATTTGATTAGCGGAACTCGGCACCAGTGTTGTCTATGGTCCGTCTGGTATAAGGGGTTACGCTGCTATACCAGAAACAGCCCATGGATAAGAGTTGGCGCTCCTTCTGGGAACAAAAGCAGACAACCCCCCCCCCACCTTTTTATTTATTTGCCATCAACTATTCCACGGTTAAGTATTGCTCAATAATGGCAAAAAATATTTTTAAGAACTTCAACTTCTTTTACTTTGTTTTGCTGCCACAATTCCATGCACTTTAGTCACATGCCTATAGTAGGTCATCAACAGTCAGAAGATATAGTTTTCTGACTGGCAAGACCTTTGCCACGGTCTATCATGTTTCTTCGGGGAAAAAAATAAAAAAATTCTTGCAGCAATTTCTGGAAATGACCTACACCACTAACACATACGGTTCTGAACTCTTAGGAATCTAAAAAATGTCATTGCTATGTGAGTATTTACTAAACACTGTAAGGCGTGTTGATCGGCAATTCTGATTACAGGCGAGATTAATCCAGGTCTACATTTCTAAGTATACCTAGGCTTACACACGTGTTCTGGCAATGTCCGATTTATTATGATTTTATTAACTGAAATTTTTTTGGGGTCAGATGTGAATATCGTCGTCATTCTCAGGTTGATGACTGAAACGCAAGGTTATTACCACAATTACACGTTTTTAAACATAGACTGCTTTCATTTCTGATTGGCAATTATTGACTATTGGTGTAAAGTCACCTACGTGTGATGCAACTTTTTGGATAAGATTAGGATAGAAATATAACTTGTGTCTGTCCATGCCGTCATATAAACTCCATACAGTGGTCTTCCTGTTATGTCATCTCACTGTAGAAATCCCCCACCTACAATTCTGAAAATGAGATGTGTGTGTGTCACACCGGTAGATGTGACCGATCCACAGAAACCCAACATTTTATTGATTTGTTGCGAGCTATTACACCTGGCGATTATCTCTTACATTCGAACGATTATACGAAAATTCTTACAATAATCGGTACGTCTAATAGGGCCTTTAGTTTTGCAATATACAAATGGAGATCTCACGGACATTGACCTCCTGATTAGTGAACTCCATCCGTTCCTTTTCTACTCGGGAAAGGTGTTAATCACATAGATGTTCTTCAGCATGTAACCACAGTATACAGCCATATGCGGCTAGCATGAGTAAGCAGACGCACCTGTCTATGGGATGCCTGATGCCAAAAACATGCGGCTTCTGTGATTGACTGTTTGGCTCACAGCGTCAATCCAAACCATATCGAAAATATTGCTGGCACGTAATCTACCGCCCACAACTCAATGATTCAGTAACACCCAAAACAGCAAACACAGAAAAATGTGACAACCCGTATGTAGCCTGATTGATTATGGCCTCCCCAGGGGAGAATACTCTGTGCTGAATACCGAAGAGCAGAATATTGTAATAGCCAGATCTATATAAATATCCATTCACTGAAGCAGACCCAGCTGTGCTCCATGGGATGTCCCCTGGTACTAGGTCAAAGAAAATAATTTGAAGGGAAGCTGTCGGTGGGATTGGAGCCACTAAACATCAGCATTGTGCTGCTGAAGTTTAGGGTTCCAAATCTGCAAGCCTCGAAAACTGACATTTACGTAATAGTTAAGTAAATTGCAACTTACAGTATGCCGGAAACCCTCCCGACGTGTAGCTTCAACATACATTGTAAATAGACCCTCAGTAGTACAGTAGGGAAAACGGTTCCCATACAACTAGCAGCCGTGGAGGACCCGGCACATCTGCATTACACCAATGGCTTATTAATTCCAATATGCACATTGCAATGCTTCATTTATCCTGTGGTGGCACTGCAGGGAAATTGAACATTTGCTGCTGTGTTGCTCTGCAGGTTATCGCTGGAGATCCTAGCAGTGGGGAAACCCTTCTTACAAAGTGGGGTTGTCTAAAGCGGACAGTACACTTTTAGGTGACAGCTCGTGCTCCAAATATTCTGGTCTCATTATTTTCATAACATGAATGGAGGAGCTGCAATACCAGGCACAACCCATGGACAAGAGTGGCACGGTTTCTATGAAAAAAAGGCAACTTTTTTTTTTTCTTTTTTTTTTTTTTTCCTAGTTTGACAATTTATATATATTTTTTTTATACTTAAAAGATGTTTTTAAATGTATAAGGAGATTGTTTTATAAGAACCAGGTATATGAAAAAACAAAATTAACATCTGATCTAATATACAGAATGTTTGTTGTATATAATTCAGACATGTCAGCTTGTCATGTAAAGGAACGTGGTCGTGTGCGTTAGAATTCTCCAATTCTGAATATTTGTGGGGAAAGATCATGCTGCAACAAGTCCAACCGGTCCTCCTATTATGGAGATTTGGGTCGGGAGATTAAGTCCTTTGGAGTGATCCACCAACAATCTAATGTTTATGGGTGCCACCAGATGATCCCCCCACCACCACCCTTTTCCTCAATATCTATCATGGAAAACCTGAACGTCTGTCCGGTTTCCCTATGACATAATCTGTGCCGGAGGTAAATGGCAGCCGCTTATCTCCCTGCAATATTCAGTCAGGGCATATTGAACATGTATGTTATCACGAGTGTCGCAGCTGATGGCTGCTCGTTCAGCTGTCAGTGTATGGACGGCTTTAGTAAACCGTGCAAATTTATTTAATCCCAAACGCAAATTCAACATGTCAGTCCAAGGCCAGGGGTTAAGTAAAAGTCTTTGTGTGAATTCATTTTGCACCCTACCGTACGGTGAGTGGAAAAACCACAGGTAGCCGGAAAAAAGTTAAGATCTTCTAGGAGCTATGTACCAGTAAACGAAGACGAACATCAGAATGGCCCGGACCAGGGCTGACTAATTTCAGGTAGCCGATGCAACTAAAAAGTTTTGCCACTGACACCTATTGTAACTTTTTGGATTGTTTTGTATTGATGTCTATGAAAGGTCCTAGTCCTGAGAAATTGCCCCCAGCAGTGGTCCGGTCTAACTGACTTGGAGTCTATAGATTTTTGTCCATCCCCAGAGCAGACTAGCTAAATAAAGATGAATTTGAAACGCATTATGGGGAGATTAATCTAAAGTGGTTCAAAGGAAAAGTGGTTTAGGTGCCGGGGCAGCGAATTAAGTTGCTGCTTTCGTTTTCCAAAGGGCCTCTAAAAAACAAAAGCTGGAATCTGATAGGTTGCTTCATTTTGATAAGTCCCCCTTCTGTATTTCAGCATCCCGCTTACACCTAAATCTATATTAAGGTTACCGTTTTTTGCTTTGGTGTTGAAGGGGACGTTCCAAAGCATCAAAAAATTTCGCCTTGAATCCATGGCAAAATTTGCAGGTGTTGTATGTGAATTTTTCCGTGGATGTCACCTTCTGCATTGCAAAGTATGAAACCCATAGAAAAAATTCTCTTCAAAAATGTCACATTTATTATAATCCATACTCCAGATTCCTTTCGCAACATGTGAATAAGCACCATTGTACTTTGTATTCGTGCAGGTTTTCGTTACAAAATTTGTGGTGAAAATCCGCGACACTTTGCATCTGTATTCAGCCCATGTAACATGGATAATGGAGCGTCCTATAAAGACTTGTGGTGAAATGACTTATTTTATCCAATCTCCTCCATAGCTTTCTCCTCTTTTACTTTACATATGCCTCATGAAAATAAATTAGTTCTAACTTTATTGGGGAATAAGCACAAATTTAGACATTTTTTTTTATTCCATTTTTTTTTGGGCTTGTTGTCACTAATACAAGTATATCAGAATAGCGTCTACTTTCTATAAAGAAGGGTTAGCGGCCCGTGATTTCTCCACTTTATAAATCACAGAAGTGAATCTATACACGCCAGATCATGAATAAGTTACAGACAATAAAAGACTATAAAACCGTGTACAGTCTTTAAATAACTAAAATGTATAATTGAAGATATTAATATATCCTGAAAAAGACACATGAGCCTGAGCTGTAAATTATACATGCGCCTGCGATATTTTAATGCAACCGGATAGGAGAAGGATCACTGGTTAACGTAGCGAGACTTGGTTCCTACAATCAAATGCTAGGAAAGCAGAAGACTATATCCAGCTCCTAAATATAACGGGTGATGCCAATTTTTGGATTGCAGTGCTGGTCTTTACTATTATATTGGGGGCTAGCGGTTCTGTTTTTTTATTTTTTTATTTTTTTTTCATCTCAATAGACTATTTTAGTATTTAATTGATGGACAAAAAGCATTTTTGTGGCATTTTGTTCAGCTAAATTGCTTAAAGGGGATTTCCCCATCAGAGACATTTGACATATTCACAGGATATGTCAAATGTCAGGTTGTGGGACCCACACCTATCTCCAGAACGGGGCCCCCTAAACCTCGTTTTATGGCTCTGTGTTGTGGCTGAAGCGTGTTAGTTCCGACCTTGAAGAAGAAAACCGTGTAACTTGCTGAGCTACGCGGTGTGTGGTCGTCCCCTTAGGCCTGATACACACGAACGCTGCGCATCTCGGACGTGGAAAACTGCCATTTTCCAGGTCCAAGGTGCATCCGTTCTCAGCGCTGCGGGACGCGATGTCACGCATCCCCCCCATAGTTGAGAGTCTGTGGAGAGATGCGTGAAGAGAACGGACATGTCCTGTTTTCCCACGGACCCTTCACACGGTCCGTTGAAACAACGGCTGTGTGAACGGCCACATTGAATTACATAGGTCCTTGGGACGGCCGCTGTTTCAACGGCCGTCCCACAGACGTTTAACACGTTCGTGTGAATCAGGCCTTAGTGGGACCAAGCCCTATTTCATTAGAAACCAGTAAAGGCTCATGCATTGACCCCACAGTCTCAACTGGGTTATATCATGGACCTGTAGGCACACTTAAAAAAACTTGTTGCTATATGGCAACGAGGCAGACTGATGGGCAAATAGGCCAGTTTATCCATCAGATAACTTTTAGACCCAATCAACCGCTACTTGGACAATTGTGTTGGTTGTCATTTTTCATATGCAGATAAAAAAAATAAAAGGGGGTTTTCCTAAATCAGAAAAAATTTCCTCTTAAAACCGCACCACACCTGTCCGCAGGCTGTTTCTTGTATTGCAGCTCATCCCCATTTACTTCAATGGAGCTGAGCTGCAATACCGGACGCAGTCCATGGACAGGTGTGGCGCTGTTTTATTGAAGAAAACAGCCATGTTTTTCGTATCCTGGACAATCTGTTTTAAATGTAATCAGTTGCCATGGAACCACTTTTATTTAAAAAAAATAAAAATAAATTACGTCTCAAATAGCCACGTTCTTCCGGGTTACGTGAGATAACGGAAGGACAGATGCTCGTTTGCTACATGAAAATATTGAGCCACAGAAACATCTGGTAAAATAAGTTTCATTCTCTGCATTTTTTACAGTATTTGTTCTGGCTTTAGAACAGTCTTCTTCTTTTCTGAGGCTGCACATTCTTCTGACTATCCCGTCCAGCGGAGTCTGAAGCGTTGCCACACAACCTGCGGCTTCTAATAATGTCCTGGTCAAAGACCAGGCCAAAGCCAGAGGTGGTGAGGAGGCAAGCAGCGAGGAGCCGGAAGACCGTAACACGTTGTGTCCAAACATTTTAGTGCACCTGTTATATCACAGCGGATCTATAGCTACATATGCAAGACAGTAGAATATACAGCATAATAAACGATATCACGTGTTCTGATCGGTTTATGGGGTCCTTTTAGTTTTAGAATACCCATTTTCAAATATCTTCTATGGCATTCAGGATTGTCATGTGGAGAGCAGCTGCAAAGAGTGTCTCTCAGTCTGGAGGACCCCACAAGTCCATATATTACACAGAAAGCCCTCTGAAGACTGTGTAATGCTTCATTTCTCCTGACATGGCGCTGTAGGAGAGCTAAACTCACATGAGTGTATCGCCGCCATATTTCTACACCCGTACTTTGGCCTGACCGTAGGTTTGATGACCTGACAAACGGCATCATGGGAACCATATCCATATCTTGGAAAATCCCCGCATTGTAGCCATGGGACCAAGTTAAAAAAAAGTCTCTAATATACCTTCTCTTCTCCATTAACTATGCAAATTTTACTCCCCTGCCCCTCCTGTGTCCTCACTGGTCCATTGCTCACTCTGATTCCGTTGCGTAGTGTCTCTAAAACGTCATGTCACACGGCCGGAGGACGTTACAGCTCACTACCACAAAGTAAACATTGAACTAGCGGTGGGACACAGAAGGGGCCGTGATGGTAAATGGGTCATAGTTACATATTGAGGTTCTGTAGCCAGAATTCAGAAGTTTTTGAATCTTGGAAAACCCAAACAAATATCACAAAATATTAGATTACAAAATGTTCCAATGGCCACACCCAGGATAAAAGCATTTAAGGAATTCTCTTAAATTTTATTATGTTTAATAAACTGATGTATAATAGCAGCCCGCCAATCCACATATCCAGTGATAGTCTGCCAGCTTGTAAACGAATTGTAATCTTGGGAATTGATGCTAGAAATTTCGACTTCTTGAGAACTATGCTGCTCCGAAATAAACTGTTCTACATTCTGTGAACATGTGACATTTTCAAGGTTGTGCAATCGCCACAGCAGGGTAAAGGTTAATCTATAATGGTCAACAAAAGCAGCAGTGTGGACCCCCCCCCCCCCTTGTATTGGCTCTTGACCTTTTTAGGCATTGATAACTAAACTCCCAGGGGGCACTAGAGGAGCATAAATCCTTTGATTGGTAGCAGGTGTCTTTGCCGGCAATAATTCTGTGGCTGATGTGTGCTTTAAAGGTAAAAGACTGGGTCTTAATGGCCATGTCTTGAGCAAATTGCCACTCGCCCTTCCCCCATTGTTTTTTGGTCATAGTGCAAAGTGCATACTAGTGCTCCCGGTCATACTGCGAGACAGATTCTCCGAGTCCGGACCATTCATAGCTTCTGCTGCTGTGTACCTGTACCTATTGTACTTTAAGCTGTGGGGGGGGGGGGGAAGCATCAAACATGTAAAAACAAATTTACGAGCTGGCCATAAATGCACGGTGTGCCCCCAAGATGACCAGCGTCCACTTCTAAGGCACTGTACGTTTAAAGGGACATTCATTGCAAAATATCTGCAATAAGGGGAATGATCTCCTATATATTGGATTACAGCCCAAAGAAAAGAGGGTTGTATATTACAGAAAAGTTTTTGTTTTTCACCAGAAAAATACATCATATTCTGGAGAAGATTTAGAGGAATGTGGTTGGATTTCATTTGATTTCACCATTAAGCCTCAAATGGGAAATTTGAGAGGCTCATTTGCTTGTTGAATCTTTTATAGAAGATCTTTTACGTGAGTGTATCCGTTTACATCTACTGAAAATCCGTTGCTGAACAGAGGGACTTGGACAAGTTGCTATAAACAATGACCACTTTCAGATGCCCTCAAAGAGAGAAACCTAAAACAATTAAGTGTACTGCGGTTGAAGGGCTTGTCTCGTACGGACTACTCATTTTTGGATTGAAGTTGGACCAGCTATCAGCTCATTGCCACCGGTCTAACTGCTGTTGGTGTCCGAACTCAGATCTGCAGTGATAAGCTGATCATTGGTCCAGCTCTGTGCTGCGGCTGGCCATACGTTTTCCCTGCAGTGGCCACTACAGGGGAAGTGCAGTACTGTATTACATAAATTTGAATGTCTGACTAATATATGGATGGGTCAGGTATGCAAAAATGAAAGCTTCTGTTTAACCACTTTCTGCTCTGGTGGGTCCCGAGTAGGGCACCCCCTTTATGTCCATATGCCCTAGTACGGCACAGTTACATGAGACAAATCTGATAGGCCCAGGAACAGCTTAATCAGCTCTGTAGTTTGGGAACCCCACTAGACACCTCTTCATATCTGTTTCCTGAGGGTTAAATGCTGTCATACCTACATTTTCCGAGTTTAGGTCTTTTACACAGGCCAATCAGTAAACGAGCATACTTTCAAACATTGGTTCCCAATCGTTGGCCCATGTAAACATGGCAGATCTTTTATGCTGCCTACAAGATACAAAATATTTGGGGCCTAATGATCGTGCGTCCTCCTACTCGCAGTCCTTGCTCCAAGTAAATGGAGCAAACGAGCCCTGAACGATATGCTGTTAAAACCACCTTTTAAGGCTGGATTCACACACGTCATTTTGCAGCGTTTTTGTGTGGTTTTTTTTTTTTATGTGTGGTTAAATGTTACATTAAAGTGTGTAGGAAAATATAGAAGGCATTACATACAACTGCGTTTTGATTTGTGCTGATTTTGGCCATTTCGGCTGACCATGGTTTAAAAAAAAATAATTTTAAATTAACGATCGTTAGAGAATGCAATCTTTGGTCTGCTGAAAATGTCATGGGCTAGGTTGTGTATGTGTCTGCTGTCATCGGCCGAATTTGGCTGATCGTTTGCCACTTCGAGCCGGCCCCAGGGTTTTTTTTTTTTTGTTTTTTTAAGTATTGCCTGATTGACAAGTTTTCGTTTTCTACTCGCAGGTAGAATTATGCGTACGAATGATCCCATGGTCGATTGATCGGCCGCATTGAAGGCAATAATTGTCTTCTGTCCGGCTGCTTTTAGGCTTTTAAATATGATTCCGACTTATAGCCCCGATTTTTTTTTTATTTTTTTTATTTTTTTTTTTATAGCTGAGATTTTACCATCCAAGCAAATTGAAAATGTTGTCATGTATTCTCTCACTGAAAGACCTGATTTTAAAGGATTTGACCACACATGGCAGACTCTGATCTTAACATAGTAAACATCAATTGCTACAGTGCACTTTGTATTGGCTGTTTTCAAGGAGTTATTGCTTATGGGGTCCTGAAACTTATTCTTCTTCTGCCTTCGTTCAGTGAATCATGGGCCTGGAAATGGATACTATCTAATGTTGTTGATCTCAGGGGGAGCCATTAGCATTTGGCTGTGACTGATGTTTGTAGAGTAATTTACTTCAGTCTTGATGCGTTATACGTTCTATGTATTGGTTGTGTCGCTATATACTATGTATCGCTGGGTGACAACAATACGAAGGACACTTGGCATCACAGCCAACAGATGTGACCCTAATCTTTGATTTTTTTTTACCCCTATTGATTAGACCGTAAATTCTTACAGGAAATCTGACGTCTTCAACCGTCAAGAGACAGCTGCCGGAGCCGTTCCATCACATATCCCCAGTAGGAGTCATGTAGGAGAAATATATCCCTTAGGGTTGTAATTTGAAATAGAACATTAACATAGTAGCATATTTTTTTTTTTTTTTATAATATATAGATTTTATTTTTTAAAGTAGACATTGTTACACCCACACTCTGTATAGTACATTTTTGAATGATCCTTAAAACTAGAATTGTTTTCTGGGACAATTGGGAGCCATGTTGTAAAGGTAATACAATTTGCTGTATTGACCAGTTGCAGATTTTCGTGTAATGTTCTTCGCTTTCGAAACTTTTTGTAACGGATAACATTTCCCTGTGATCTCTGATTGCCGTATAATCATTATGACAGGGGAATCGTTACATCAAGACGATATCCTTTTTCCCTCTTGTGCAGGAAGTCTACATCTTGGCACTGTGTGGGCTGTATAAATCATGAAGATAAGCCAAAGACAAAATAACTTAATCAACTTGCCAAGAAAACCTTTATAAAGATTCAGCTTGACCTAAGAATGTTTGTGGGGTGATCATTAAGTAATGTGATAGTAGAGAAGATGCTGATGGGAAGAACCGCGGCACAGCGGTTTCTTAGAACTAAACACCACATAAAAAGAATCAACTTCAATAGGAAACTTAAAAAAAAAAATTCACAAGCCTTGCTAAAGAGGGTTTTTATAAAATTTATTTCTTAAAATATTTGACTTGCGGGTCGCAAACTTTGTCCTCTCTGACGTAGATGTCCCATCCCTCGGTTGAACTTGATGGACAAGTGTCATTTTTCAACCGCACGAACTATATAACTATGTAAGGTGCTGATTCTCCTTGCAGAGATCCAGCTAGTACGAGTCTCTAGGGCAATGCTACCTGGGAAAATTTATGCAAAATAGCTCTTTTCCAGAAGGAAGAAAATAGTTTCTCTACTGCCACCTATAGGTTGCACTAGATTAAGTCTAGTTACTTCTGGTGGAGCGCTATAGAACTATGAGATCTTGTAGACTTTGTGATGGAAATGAAAACTGTGCAACAGTCACAGTGGCAGAGTAGTTGCAGCTAAGTTGCACCACCATGCTAACTTACAAGGCTGACCTCTATTGTGCCAGCCAATGTATTCCTATCGGATGAATTGTTGTTCATTGGCACATGCACCCAAAGGGTTGGCTTTCCTGATTATTGTTACACTTTCATCCATGTTGCATGTATTATAAGGCGGGGCCGTTTTATGGGAGAGAACTCTGCATCTGACAATGTAAAACTTCTCCGAGAATGTCATGAATGCCAGAGAAAACATGGTAGCCAAAGGTGTGTATTTCATTTAGACCACCAATGCTGCTACTATGGGGCCACCCAGGTTGGTCTCATCCTTTTTATTTTAATAGGTGGTGATAACCCTATGAGTGTCTTAGAAAGTTGTGATCTATTCCCTAATTTGACTAGCCTTGTAGTGTTCTGATTGTGAAGGTTCTTCATCTGCCCTGTTTTTATTTTATTTTATTTCTAACCTATAGTTGAAGTTCGAAAAAACAGAAGAAGAGAGTAGAGGGAATAGAGTAATACATAAATGCAAGTCAGACTACGCACACGTTTGTTTGTAGTCTGGAACCATAGCGATACCTAGATCTGCATAAGAGCTGTATACAGTAAACTATACAAATGTAGAGTCTAAAGGCATGGTGGACTGCTGCAAGCAATATCAATACAACAACCACAAAAAAATAACAAATCAAAGCCATAACCACATTTCTTCTGTCTCACAGAATACTATATTTAAGGAAAAATTACTGTGAAACTAGGCTAAATTGCTGACGTTCTTATAAACTTGAGCAGGAATATTCTCCTGGTATCTTCTGCATATACAAAAAAAAAAAAAAGAATTAAGTAGATTTGAGACCAGAGTCTCCAAGCGCTAGTAAATTCTATTCCAGCAGGGCAATGGATTGAATTTAACTGAACACTTAGAGGGTAATTTAATATATTACAGCTGCATTCTGCGTATATCCCCTATTGTATTGGATAGGCGTTGTCCACAATGGTCCAAGCTCTGAATTCAGGAGCCAGCCAGTGAACTTGAAGTGAATATAATATTTTCCGGAAAGCCTCTTACTCCCCAATTAGTGGGAACCGTATATATGATTCCAAAGCAAACGCCCACCACCTGCTGGCACAGTCTGTGTATTTTTGGGTCACATCTTTCCGTAGTCCTTGCCCAACACGATCTACTGTCTCCCTAGTGCGGTGTTCACCATCAGGCTTTGCTTAAAAAACAATTGCTAAACTGTTTTTAGCTTTTCACATCAGTTTGTAAGCAAATTTTGGGAAAATATACGTGTCAATCATGACCTTTTTCTCTTAGGTTTTTTTTTGCATACCCCCTATTTCTTGTTGGGAAAAAAAAGTAGATCAGAAGAGATGGGAAGAGGACCGATACCTATGTAATTTTGCTAGAAAATGGATGACTATTTCTATTGTCAACGGTGGCCAGAGATGTGGATCAATAGATGGATTTGTTCAGGACTCATAGCAATTTTGACTAGAGATTAAAGAATATGGAAATGTTTTTATGGTTGGGATTGGTTAAGGGGTCCCTTAAATAGTGGGGCAACTCCACCTGGTACTCGTGCTTCAGCCGCGATGAGATGTATCTATGCATGGAGCTGAGCACCTGGCTCAGTTGCACCAAATCGCTGCAGATGCGACTTCTTTAACGCTTGGCGATTAGCTGTTCTCGCTGGGGGATGCAGCATCTGGTCACTTGGCAAATGAATGGCCGTCCACATATTAATAACAGGCTTTCCATTATGGCTCTTAAAGGAGGTCCAGACTATGACGTCCATATGCCCTAATAGAGCACATGGATAGGGGTTGTCCTTATGAGACAATGCGTTTTACCTATTGAATAACAACCTTTTTAAGGGGTTGTCTCATTAAATGGGTTTTCAATCACACAAAGTTATCACCTATTGCTAGGATTTACCAGCGCTTTGTGATTGCGGGGGTCCGACTCCCGGGACTCCCATTATCTTGAAAATGAAGGGGCTCTAGCGCTGGTTTAGGCCTTATGCACACGACCGTAGTGTTTTTCTGGTCCGCAAATTCCCAGGCCGTGGTCCATATTTTGCGGATGAAATGTCATCCGATGCATCCGTGTGTCATCTGCGAAATGGGGATCATATCAAAAATAAGGGCAAGGAAAACAATGATGCTGACTTCCTGTCGGCGCTCAGCAACACTTCTGCAAATTACGGATGTCACACGGAGGAGTATCCGCAGTTTCCACAGACCAATTGACTAATATGGGCAAGTCCGTAGCGAATTTGCATGCCGTAATAAGACCTGTTCTGAGTTTCTGCGGCTCATATTTGCGGTCCTGGAAGGAACCGTGGAGACCACGGTTGTGTTCATGTTGGCATAGCAATGAATGCAGCTTTGCAGGTGAATTGTGGACGCAAAAACCACGTTCGTGTGCATGAGGCCTGAAAGCTGAGTTGACGTCCCTGTTTTTCTCTGCCATCAGCGCTCCCGTCCATGGTCTGTGCAGTAAATTGCAGCACAGCCCCATCATTTGAATAGGTCCGTGTTGCAGGGACAAACTGAGAAGCAGCGTCGCGGCCCCTTCTCATGGTACGAGCCCCCCACGATCACAAAGTGATGGCGTATCCTAGCTATATGCCATTACTTTCAGACATGAGGATACCCCTTCAAGACCAGCCCTGGCCATATGTTGCTGCCGTTACGATTTTTTATTTTTTCCCTTTTCAAGCGGTTGTCTTTATGAGACAATGAATTTAGTATGCCATTCCGGGTCTTTAGAAACCTGGGTAACAACTCGATTAGGTATTGTAATGAGGACATCAAAGGCCAAAAAAAAAAAAGGTGATGGAGATATGAGGATGAAAGCTGGAAAACTAGTAAAATTAACCTAAAGGGAGATGTCTACCGGAAAATAAATAGTTTTTAATAGCTGCAGTGCTTTCATTTGCTTTTCTAGCCAATTATTCTCAATATTGTTGTTTGGCCAGCTCGATCAACCTTTGCACACAATTCACGCACCCAGCAGAAAGTCAGAGCCATGCAAGGCATCGTACGGCGTGAAGAAACAGCACGGTGGCACTTAAAGCCGCTAATGAGCAGCGCATGAAATATTTCTCTTCTGAGCAAGTTTGTGCTGTTGAAATAAATTCTATTAGGTTAATAGCTCACTTTATAATAGCTAATTTATGGTACAATACAGCCCAACCACTTATGCAGGAATTTTGTGCCACCGTTCTACAGTAAGAAAGTTTTTCGTACATTTAAATAAAAAAAACATAGTACATAGAGGCAGGTGGGAGTCCTAAGATTAAAATTGCGGGACCCATTTGGTGCTGGCTGACACCACCACCTTGGACAGGAGGTCTTGGCGCTTTCTTGTCCTCTCCTTTCCATGAGCCATAGGTTAAACCTCCCCCAGTTTGCAAATGTAGGACCTTTAGAGGGAACACCCGCACAGGATCTTTCCATCACAGACCTATATGGCATATCCGTTACCAGTTGACTGTACCATATATGTTTGATCAGAGGGGATCTGACAGCTGGGACCCCCACTGATCCTGAGAATGGTGATCAGCTGCTGAGAAGCTCATTCAAAAATGACGAATATGGCTGCACTTATTGTCATTTTTTGCATAAAAAAGAAAAAAGGCTGTAAATATAATGTAATATTACATGCCAGCCAATCAAATGAATGGCTGACCCTGTATTTTATGGACAGGCCAGGTCTGCCAGAGCGAGAGTTGATGTTTGCATTTGGCTCTATTCTGTGGGTAATAGGGTGGTTCCCAGGGGAGGACACCCTATATTGTCCGTATACCCTAATTGGGCATTAGGGAAAGGGTTGTATCATGAGTACGAAGTAATTTTTTTATGCGGTATTCCCACATTTGACATCCACAACATCTTGGTCCCTCACTTAATTGGTCAACAGGATTCCCATGACCCCGGTTCACTTATTCACATCAGCAGTTTTCCTAATGGCAATCCAAAAGCCTCTCTCCATTAAAGCCTATGAGAGTTACAGAAAGTCGAGCAAGCAGAGGCCATCTCTCCATTGACATTTGTGGTGAAAGTGGCTGGCGCAAACTGGGTTCACAGGACCCTGGTTCTCTCCATAGGTGTGGCTGGCGCAAACTGGGTTCACAGGACCCTGGTTCTCTCCATAGGTGTGGCTGGCGCAAACTGGGTTCACAGGACCCTGGTTCTCTCCATAGGTGTGGCTGGCGCAAACTGGGTTCACAGGACCCTGGTTCTCTCCATAGTTGTGGCTGACGCAAACTGGGTTCACAGGACACTGGTTCTCTCCATAGGTGTGGCTGGCACAAACTGGGTTCACAGGACCCTGGTTCTCTCCATAGGTGTGGCTGGCGCAAAGTGGGTTCACAGGACCCTGGTTCTCTCCATAGGTGTGGCTGGCGCAAACTGGGTTCACAGGTCCCTGGTTCTCTCCATAGGTGTGACTTCCACCTCCTGAGACCATCTATCCCTATGAAATGTTTATGGCATAGCCACATGACCTGCCATAAATGTTTCAGATGGGAATACCCCTTTTAATCCTTTCATATTGAAATGGTTCTCTTATCTTGAGTCTATTTTAGAGAATATATTTTTAGGAAATACATTATTTTGCAGGTTTTTATCTGTTCTATTTTTACATCATTCACCATTCACTACAAGTCTGTTCCATAAAGGGATATCCCATATGATAAAATACAGATTTCTGTAGCGTTGGTACAATAAGGAAAACTGTGTTGACTCCTACAAATGTGCGTTCAATGTGACAGCTACCATCTGTCATTCAGGGCGGATTCCAAAATCCAGCTTTTGTTTTGAGAGAAACACCAAAATTTACTCCAGTCAATGTTTTCATGTTGAGTGTAGCGTGCAGAAGGCTCTTTTCGAGGTTGTGTGTGAGTGTGCTCCACATAGTCTCATTTTGGCGCACTCGTCTACAATATAATGAGGAATCTGTATGGATAGACACGTGGACGTATATTGTTCAATCTGATTACATGACCTTTTATTTGACAGGTTTTGTATGGTTGTCCATGTTTGCGTCTTTCTTGCCTGAATCCATCGTTTAATTGCTCCTGCCCCCGCAGCTGTCTCTGATCTTCTGTATAATTAAGCTGGTCAATTCTGGAACAAATGTGAAGTGGTGATTACATTTTCTTTTCTTTTTTTTTTTTTCCTTTTCTTGCCTAGTACATGGTTGTGGGACATCGTCTAGGTTTCCTCCAGTAGACCCCTGTCCTTTTGGGTTTATCTTCCGTTCATATACACAAGGGATGTTGCAATTAACACAGTCCTTTCAGCTGCATAATTCCAGCTCGAAATATTTGACACTGTTCCAGGAAATAAAGAAAATCTCTCTTCTGGGATGTATGTTTAAAGCACTTTATAGAAGAAGCTTTATGATATTCCAGGAGAACATGTCCTTACTGGCGTCTCCACTCCACTGCATAAGTAGAGCAGATGTAGCCATCTGCTAATATCGAAAGGCAGCTTATCGGATCCGGTTTTATAGGGCTGAATATAATTTTTAGGTTCGTTCTAATAAACTGTTGCCTGGGTCTCCACCATTCATATCTATCTTTTTGTGTACTTTGAACCCAGTGGTGGAAGCATCTAGACCTTTTTAAAGGCACCTATTAAATATGGGGGAACCTGACCACAGGGGCTTCTATGTTTGGAGTATGTCCTCGGAGAAGAAATGTGTTTGTCAAACACTATGCATTTCTCTTCAGTGGGAATGCTCCAAAATGTAGTAGCTTTATTTTTATGGTTCCTGACATCTGGGAAATACTCTTCATATAATTTGAGGAAAGAATGAAAGCTTGGTGGGTTCATGAACTTTGATAGTCCCAAAGAGCTCCTTTATGGACCATTCTACTTGAGCTGTGGGTTATTGGATACGCCTTTCACTTTACTCTGAGGGAATTCCTTTTTGTATAATTGTCCTGGTTGCACAACCTTTTATCTGTTGTGTAATTGGAGTTGCGTCATGCAGTTGTTTCCGTAATCTTTTTGTGTATACTAGTCAATCGAACGGAGTCACCCTTGATGCATTCAATGTGCATTTAGCTACAATGTGTGTCTGAGTTAACTTTCTATCCACTGGATCTGGTTTTAGTCTGGCTCTGATTCATGGTGCTTTAAAAAAAAAAAAAATAATAATAATAAAGTCCACCAAACCCCCAATCTACTGTTTTGAATAGAGCACCCATTGAAATCCGTGAATGTCTCTGCTATTCATTGTTTTCAATTGTGTTTCTACGTTCCTCCAGTTCCATGAGATGGAAGAAGGGGGAGGCAGGGGTTGTTATAATGCTAGGTTCCATCCTACAAATAACCATTCTGGGACATATAAGTTGTCTCAGAAAAGTAACTCGAATACAACTTTTTCATGATTTTAAATGCTGTTTTTATAGTGCATTTTTATATTTTATATTTTGTAACCCCTTGATTTATTTTATTTCATCCGTCGCTCCCACGATACTGAAGTTTTATTAAATTGACCGTTGGGAATCGCAAGCTCCAAATGCAGCCTGGTGTTTTTACTTAGAGGCCAAATGTGATTATCTTCTGAGATGTGACTTTCAAGATTATTTCGCAGTCGAATGCTTTTATTTATTTATTTGCAAATAACATTTTTATATGTTAGCGATGCCCTTAAACCATGTCATTTATTGTGGAACTTAATTGCTTTAGTTTGGAAGTTGAAATTGAAAGACTCGAATTAAAAGGACAGGAAGTTTGAACTGGTGTACAAAAATTTTAGGAAGGATGACTTGAAAGAGAATATTTCGGGTTTTTTTCAAAAATGAAAGCTAATAATTTGCTGTAGTAATGTTATTTTTGTCTGTAGAGTCTGAGAGGTTTATGGTCTGCATGCCTCAATAATAACGTCTCGTGTTTCTCATTGGTCCCCTACTCCTGGTCTGACCAATTCTTGACTGGCCATCCAGTTTTTTTGTAGTAGACAATGCGATGACAAAGCCACAGACCCTACTAAAACCATTAGGAGAACCAGCACGTGTGTTCACGATGATCTACTCCTATAGACCGGTGTGCCAAATATGTTTATAGGACTCTTCTCGGACTGTTGTGGGCGAAGGGAAGAATCGTGTAACCACATGGACTCTTTCCATTGTGTTGGAGAACCTCCCATGTGCGATATCACGTGTTTCTGATAACTGGCCATAGCCAGATATCTATAGTTGTTGTTGTTGCCCCTTATTGGGCAACATTGGCAGCAATTGATAAACCTTGTGTGACAGCTGTGATTAGTTTAGGTTGCCACATATGGTTTATGTTGCAGCAGTCTGCCGTATTGCCCACCTAAGGCTTTGTTCTCACCCCCATAACAGCTTGGGTTTCTAATGGAGTAATAATCAGTTTGGTGGACCCATTTTCCAACATCCCAATATATCCTGATGGATCCTATTGACTTATAAGGAGGTCCTATAGGTTTCCAGTTTTCTTTTTTTTCATGAAAAGCCACTGCAGACTGCACTCTTCTGGTGTTTTTGATAGCAGAAACACTGATAGTACAAAGCCAGTGCAAGTGTGAACAGAGACTTAGGCTGGGTTCCCAAGTAGCGTAAACGCTGCAGAATTTCTGCAACAGATTTCTGCATGGAAATTCCGCAACATTTACAGTAGCAGCAAAGTGAATGACATTTTGAAAATCGTATTCCCACACTGCAGGAAAAAAACGCAACGAAAACTTTAATAAATTTACCTGCGGTGCGGAGTTTAAATCCGCATCATGTCAACTTATGCCTTGTTTTCGTCACTGATCTGTTGCGGGTTTTCCCCATTGAATTCAATGATGCGACTTTTGCGGCAGACTTGCGGTGATTTTCGCTGCAAAAATCGCAGCTCGGAAAACAAAAAAATAACTCCAGTTTGGCCTCCTGGGATGATGTTTCATCCCATGTGACTGTTGCAACCAATTACATGCTGCAGCGGTCGCATGGTCTGCAGCGTCATCCAGGGAGGCCAGATGTCGAAGGAGGGACGCATGACAATGACAATGGCCGGGGTATGTATGAACGGTGTGGTGCGGTTTTTCGGACGGAATCTGCTGTTGGTTCCAGGTTGGATACGCGGTGTAGTTTACGCAGCGTATCCGACCCGTGGGAACCCGGCCTTACAGGGCAGGCAAAAGTGTAAGGGTATGTTCACATGTAGTCAACAAAAACGTCTGAAAATCCAGAGCCTGTTTTCAAGGGAAAACAGACCCTGCTTTTCAGACGTTTTTTTACCAACTCGCATTTTTCGCTGCGTTTTCACGCCGTTTTCGCGGCGTTTTTTACGTCCGTTTTTGGAGCTGTTTTCATTGGAGTCTATGAGAAAACAGCTCCAAAAACGTCCAAAGAAGTGTCCTGCACTTCTTTTGACGAGGCTGTATTTTTACGCGTCGTCGTTTGACAGCTGTCAAACGACGACGCGTAAATAACAGGTCGTCTGCACAGTACGTCGGCAAACCCATTCAAATGAATGGGCAGATGTTTGCCGACGTATTGTAGCCCTATTTTCAGACGTAAAACGAGGCAAAATACGCCTCGTTTACGTCTGAAATTTGGCCGTGTGAACATACCCTTACTTGGACACCCTTATCTGAATGAATCCCCCGTAGCCCTTACCTAAAGCACAGTCAGCAGTCTTTACCCATCTAAACATCTCTCCTGGAGAATCTTATTGCACCCAGTAAAACAAAATGAATCTGTCCTTGTATCCGCTTATTATCTAATGTCATATTCATCTGTGATTAATACAATATGCTGTCATATAAATATTCACACCTAGCAGATTTTTTAACTGTGTGGACGCAGGGGAAACATAGACTTTGCATATAAAGTGCCCGTAACATAAGGTAGTTCAAGGGCAATGAGTTTTATGCCAGATGGAGCATGCCTGCATTATTTTGCATTAGTCACTTATGAGGATTTTGCTCTGAACATGTCTTTGGGCATTGTAATATGGTGTGAAATAATAATGTCATAGGATGAATATGCGTAAAAGGTCGTCTGGTAATCCATTCATTTTTATAATGAGTTTGGGTGACTGTTGTGACTGCATGAAGGATGGGGATTGCTTATGTAACCGTATAAAAGACCCAACTTAAAGGGGTTGTCCAATTTGTAAGGGGTCTGCTTCTTCTTTTTTACCTCCCAGAAATGGCACCACAACTCCATGGGTTGTGTTCTGGTATTGCAGCTCATCTTAATTAAGGTGAATGGGGGTTGACTGCAGTACCAAACACAACCTATAGACAGGGGTGGCACTGTTTCTGGAGAAAAAAAGGCAGACGGTTGGGTTGTCCATCTAAAGGGGATGTTCACTTTGTCCTAGGTAACCTCCTACCTATAAAGATAAGTGGTTTACATCTGCATTGCTGGATAGATATTAGGAAGCTGAATGGGACCTATTCTAGGATGACCACTTCACCTTGGCTGCTTCCCGAAGGAAAGTCATATTACCTATGTGATCACATTGGGACGCTTGTGTCCGTACTTCTGCTGGCACCTATTGGAACATTGTCTAAAGTAGAGGCTCAGACTCGCCATATTCCACTTAGTTGCTTCTCCGTTTCCTTAGAAACTGATTACAAACTGTTAATGCTGCCTGACCTCTTATGGTGTGTTGCTAAGGAAACTGTGAAGCAATAAACTTTTTTTTTTTATTATCTGGTTTAAAGTGTAGCTAAACGTTTGACAAACTTCTGACATGTCATAGTGACATTTCAGAAGTTTGGATTGGTGGGGGTCCTAGCACAGAGACCCCCACCAATCGCTAGAACGAAGCAGCTGAAGCGCTCATGTCTGTTCGGCTTTTTCCAGAAATAAATGTATCGTGTACGGACTCAATAGAAAGTCTATGAGCCCGTACTCCGATACATCGGCTTTCCAGAAAAAGCCAAACAGACACGAAGCGGTTGAGCGCTCACACCAGCGCTTTAGCTGCTTCGTTCTAGTGATTGGTGGGGGTCTCAGAGCTCGAACCCCCACCAATCCAAACTTCTGACATGTCACCATGACATGTCAGAAGTTTGTCAAACGTTTAGCTAAACTTTGAGTCTGAACATGGGCTTTAAATCTGCTGCGGTTGACACAATTTAGTTTTAAGCTTGGAAATCCCCCCCCCCCCCCCCCCCCAAAGAAAGAAAAAAAATATTCTGGTGCCCATGCACACGACCGTAGAATTCATCTGTAATTACAGACCCATTCATTTCTATGGCCAACTGACACCTTCCCGTATATTCATGGGAAGGTGTCCGTGCCGTAGAAACATTCTGTAAAAAATAGGACGTCCTATATATTTTTTATTTTACAGACCTGTGATCAAGTGCATGGGGCCTTATGTTACCAGTGTTTTTTTATTAAGTTATAGATCTGTGTCCAGACTGTAATGCAAACAGCTCTCTCTACCCTCTCCCAGCAGGAAGTCCCAGCACAATGAGCAGCTAAATTACTCCATGGCAGTCGGCTGCATGTAACCAAACCCTTGGCTTCAAACATATAGAAAGCTGAGGGAACTCCCTTAGTGCCAGTCATAAACTCTCACATAAAACAAGCTTTGCCAGTCAGCAAATACTTTGGTGCTGAGAATGGATGATTTTGATTGGCAGAGCTTCCAGGACTCTATCAAAGTAAGGTGCATACAAGCTCCTATATATATATTTTTTATTTTATGATGGAGTGTTGATAGCCAGCTGTACCCTAATATTCAGTTTTGCCAGTTTATAGTTTAAAACTCCTTTTTGATGAAACTTTCTTTTTACTAACCGGGTTTCTAATAAAATCTGGGGGATAAAGCATTGTTTGAACTTGACTGACTTCATCGAGTTTAATCCTCGTCTGTATGGAAGATGCATGTTGCTTGTATGGCCTCTTCATAGTGTACATCGGAGCCGTGTTTAATCTCCGTGAGGCGTTCTTACCTGCACGTGAAGAGTTGTTATGTGCTACAAGCGCCTATTCATGCAAGGAGGTGCGCTGTGGATTTCATGGAAGGTGACTGATGTAATCGCTTTCAGGCCTGCACATCGTTATTAAGTTTGATTTTAAGGATGCGCGGTAAAAGGGTGAGGCGGCCATGGGTGAAATTTGTTTGGCCTGGTGCTCAGTGTTTCGTGTAAGAAGACTAGAGACCGTCTTGGCTTCATCATAAACCGT
Source organism: Rhinoderma darwinii (assembly GCF_050947455.1). NCBI lineage: Eukaryota > Metazoa > Chordata > Amphibia > Anura > Rhinodermatidae > Rhinoderma > Rhinoderma darwinii. Next base: position 24,640,153 of record NC_134696.1, read on the forward strand.
TCTTGCAAAACAGTCTGGTTTACTTAGACATGCAAATACTTTAACTATTTAATAACCATAGTAACCAGGCTCACATTCTAAGGCCCCATGCACATGACAGTATTTTTCATCCGTAATTACGGTCCTTTAATTACGGGCAGATTCATTTCTATTGGCCACGGACACCTTTGAGTTTATTTACTGATGGCTGTCCGTGCTGAAAAAAATTATACAACCCGTCCTATTCTTGTCAGTAATTATGGCACAGACTCTCCAATAGAAGTCTGAGAGGTTCTGTAATTACGGATGTGTATCTGTAAACAGTCTGTATTTACTGAAGCATTGCTAGGCAACATCCTAATGACATCATTTGCAGCCCCCCCCCCCCCCACTTTTTTTTTTTTTTATTAGTTTATTCTGATGCGATACGGACTGTATTGACGGACACCCCTCAGTAAATACGGATGACTTACGAATGCCTACAGATCCATTTTTACGGATCGTATTTACTGATGAAAATACGGTTGTGTGCATGGAGACTTGGCCGTAGACCTATTGGGCCTTACGTATCAGGATAGTCACATGGTCACTATGGTTAGTTCACACCCAGCGTAAATACTGTGGATTTTCCGCAACGGATTTCATTGTGGAAAATCCGCAGCATAATACAGTAGCAGCAAAGTGGATGAGATTTGAACAGCTGTCATCCACACGCTGCATAAATGTTGAGCGGAAAAAATGCTCAGAAATGGACCAACTGTATTTGCGTAATCGCTGCTTTTTTGTTGCGGGTTTTCTCCATTGAATTCAACGGAGAGGTAAAACCCACAACAAACAGATGTTTCAATTTTTGCAGCAGAAAAGCTACGATGCCACAACAGAAATCGCAATTTAGGGGGGGGGGGGGCGAAAACAATTCTGTGTTTTTTCATCCAGGCCGGCTTCCTGGGATGATGTTTCATCCCATGTGACCGCTGTAGCCAATCACAGGTTGCAGCGGTCACATGGGGTGATACGTCTTCCCAGGAAGCCGGTCTGCAGGACGTCAGGGTAAGTATACGTGTTTTTTCCTCTTCTCTTTCCTGCAATGGAAATTCCGGCTAAAAAACTGGACTTTGGTGCGGTTTTTCGTCCGGAACTCCCCTCTGCAAACCCAGGCGGATACGTTGTGTGCCTTTTACGCAGCGTATCGGCCTGAAAGTGTACTTGGAGTCCACAGCTTCCAGTAACAATTTGGCTTTTTGGTTGTTGTGTTCCACAGACGGGTTTGATGTGAGGCTCATAGCAATACGTTAGCTGTTGAAGGGCTACAAGTTCCAGCTTATGCTTTGTTAGTGGCCTCCGTCGCAGATCCGGCCGAAACGAAACCAGCGCTTCCTGTATTTTCGTTGTTCTGCTCCACTGATGGACAGAACGACAAGCACGTACATGGATGTAAACATGCCCAGAGGTTTCTTTTGAGGTCCCCAAAGATAAACTGGTCATAGGACCCCCAACAATAAGCTGTAATTTGTGGGAAAATCAGGTATAGCGCTTCTACAGGAGAAATTAAGCATTACACTAGCTTTGATTAGACATTTTAACAGTGCCCTTAATGACTGGTTGCTTTTAGGGGTGTTTTTCTGAAGGCGGCCATTTCTATTTTTTACTAATAACATAATAATAGTTTTAGTTTCTAAGCAACACATAAACAGGATATTGGTTCCGCATTAAAATGGCTGCGAGCAAGTTAATTTAAGTCTTCCGGTTTTTTTTTCCTTTCTTTATATTGACGTTATTGAGTAGTGGTGTTGGTTTTTCTATGTATAATATGTGAATAGCCATGCATAATGTACTTGGTATGTAGGTCATCACATTTGAATGCGGTGTCAGAAGCAAGACATGTGGCTCTATGGCAGACAAACGCTCTGTCAGCGCTATTGTGTTTAACGTCAGAGAGCAAATAGTGCTCCGGTTGTTTAAGCATCTATTCAGTTCCAGGAAACCTTGTCGAGACAAGTTAGAGAAGGTAAAGGGGTACTGCAGTAAGCACGGATTTTCATGTAAAGTGAAACTCTACCTTAAAGGGGCATTGGGACATATGCTTTATTAGGGCATCTTCTGTGTTGTCACTATACGGTTACGTCCGCACGGGTTAAAAAAATGCCGCTAGACCCTCTCCTTGAAAGGAATAAAATCTGCAATACTTGAGGTTACTGGTATTTAAGTTCTTTGATACAAATCACTTCGAATGAACTATAGCGCAATCTGTGTTAGTGTTCTGTCCCCTTTAAATTACGAATCTCTTGTGACTCCGCATTTTATAGCGAGTTCACTTTAAAAATGTCCAGTCTTATCGCAGCTGCTGATACAGTAATAATGGGTCTGCGTGGAATCTGACGGTGGCTCCCTGTGAATGAAAAACGTCCGTCTGTGTTTTACACGGTGGGGTGCGCGTGTCCTGCAGATGCCAAATCTCCAGAGGTACAAAGAACAAATTACTTTTTTTTTTCTTCCTACATTGCACTAGAAATGGCCCGTCCTATAATCTGGGCGAGGCTGGCTGCGTTATTACTTTGAGTCATGAGGCAGGATTTGGTCTTGTCCCAGTTTTCCAAAGTTCAGAGAACTTCCATTTTGTGGGCATGGGGCGATATGGGGATTGACCTCTGTTGTAACAGTTGCTGTTGGCTACAGAAGGATTTCCATTTGCATCAACCATCAAGATGTAATGGGTGATGTTAAACGTAATTACTTATAGTGGTTTTCCAATGAGAAAAAAAATTGACCTATCCTCAGGATAAGCCTTGAATATCTAATCGGTGGGGGTTTGACTCTCGGTGCACACACCCCGATTAGCTGTTTTGAAGGGGCCATGGGCAGGGCCAATTCTAGCTTTTCTGCTGTCTGAGGTGATAATTGAAATGGCGCCCCCAAATTGATTGACATCCCCCTGTCTGTTCTAAATCACTAGCAGCCTCCCCAAAATAAAAAAGAATCATACCACCTATTAGCTCGCTGCAGATCATACAGTGACTACAGTACTGATTAGAAGCAGAATAAACATTTACATGAAGTGACTCACAGATGATGTCTCCATCCGGTCCAGACCTCTATGATGACTTCTCCCGACAATGGCACATTTCTGACGTTTGAAAAGTGAGAAGCTGAAGACATCTGCGCAGCGAACATTTCTGTACCTATAAACGATCAAATTCTCATGGTGCCACATACAACGCCCCTAAATATAATAGCGCCATACACTGCACCTCTAATTCTAATAGAACCATACACTGTGTCCCTGATTATAATAGCACCATATACGGTGACACACACACACACACACACACACACACACACACACACACACACACAGCCCTACATATAGCCCCTCCCACTTGCATTCCTACGGCACGCCAGAACGAGGAAAAACATGGAGTTCTTCTTTAATAGAGGGTTCCCCTGTTTAGGACCCTCATCTGTTAACCAGATATGAGTGGCTACAAAGAGCATCTCTCTCTTTGGAGGATTTAACATGTTTGTGAATTACACAGGCAGCCTACTGATTTAAATTGTCACCATGTAGTGGTTAATTTACCCTGTGGTGGCGCTGCATTGAAATTCAACACTTCAGATTACAGCTAATGGCTGGGGATCCCAGCATCGGAACAACCTGTGATTATGTAATATTTGGGGAACCTCTTAAGGATGCTTTACTTTGTGGTTGTCTATTAATTGTAATCTCTGAGTGGTGACCGCTATATTTCCACACTCTACAGAGCACCACGGTCCTCTTTACCAAATATTGTTCGTGATCTAATCACACAAAAGCAACTGATTTTATTTTCTGACTTACCAGGTGGTCACTTTTGGCTGCATTTCCCCTTTAAATATATTTGTACCTAATGGAGGTTTCTCTGTGGTGAGGATGAATGAGTCTGGATGTGTCGGTGAATCCGCTACCGGCTTTCATATAAGGTAGTTTATCCTTTTGTAAATAGCAAACTGTATAATTCCGTGTTACAATCGGCCGCGTCACATTTGTTAAAGCTCTGTTCAATTTTTCTTTTTGAAGATGTTTAATCCATTTCCATTTATGTAAGAACAATCTGAATTGCATTACCAAAATTGCCGGCTATTATCAGAGCGCTATTTTCCTGGATTATGCAGAGCTATCCGCAGCCTCCGTCTATGCTAATTTAGTGTTTCGGCTGTAAGGCGGTAATAATGCAATTATGTCGTTCAGCTTATTGACAGTTTATTTTCTTTTTGACTCATTAGGGAATGGGATTATGTCAGGTTAATCTCCTGTAGGTTAAAGAACAAGAATGTGCGGCAGACTATGGTGCAGTTTCAGAATTTAGAAGGTGGTGCAGAGATTCCCCTTCAAATCAAAAACCTTCCCCAGTACATACGTTTTTGAGTCAAAATGCTATTCAATTGTTTTATCTTTTCCTAGAAAAAAAAGTAACTGTAGCCGCCATTATAATAACTACTTATGGGGGCGTTGTTCCAACTTGACATCCCCTGTCTATATGTTCTGTTAGTGGCCGCTGCCGGGCAACTTCTCCTCTGGGTTGCTTTCTTTGAGACGGGCTGTCCAGTTGAAAACATCTTAAGGCTAGGTTCACACGCCGTTTTGATGGAGTTTTTGTGGCAGTTTTTGGATCTGACAAAAGAAAGAAGATGCATCAGTCTTTCCATTTTACACCTTCCTTTTGGAGCCACTTTTGGCTTTGGCTTAAAAAAATGAAGTCAAAAACTTCCGCACAAACTGCATCCAAACTGTGTGTGATCCTGGCCTAAGGAATCCTGGACACATCCTTGTCAGCTGCAAAACACGGACCGCACACGGATGGCTTCAGTGTGCGGTGAGTTGTTTTTTTTTTGTTTTGTTCTTTTTTACGGACCATTGAATGGAATCCACAAAAACTGACAAAAATAGGACCTGCTCTGAGTTTTGCGGATCGGGCGCACGGATCCGCAAAAAAAACACTTGTCAGATCCGCTCCTGAGATGGAAACGCAAGATAAATTGACATGCTGCAGATTTTAAAATCCGCAACGCAGGTCAATTTACGTGCAGAAAAATTCTGCAACGTGTAGCTGAGAATACTTGACATCTCATTTACTTTGTTGGTACTGCATTAGGGGGAGTTCAGTTTTTTGACGCGCAAACCGCGCTGCAAAATGCGCCAAAAAAACGGCAGAAAATGCCTCCCATTGATTTCAATGGGAGGCGGAGGCGTTTTTTTTCCGCGAGCGGTAAAGCAGGCTCGCCGGAAAAACAAGGGACATGCCCCATCTTCAGGCGTTTACGCCTCTGACCTCCGATTGACATCAATGGAAGGCAGAGAGTGTATTTTGCAGCGTTTTATGCCCGTGGCGCGCAATGGCCGCGGGTGAAAAACGCTGCGAAAATCGCCGTGCAGGCAGAGGGAAATCTGCCTCAAATTTCCAAATGGAATTTTGAGGCACATTTTCCTCCTGCAACAAACTGTGTGAACCCAGCCTTATGCTGCAGGAAAATCTGTCTGGCAAATCTGCAGGTAATACGCGTTGTGTGCATGTGACCTAAGGTCTCATGCACACGTCCGTAGTATTTCTCCGTAATTACGGATAAAATACTGACCCATTCATTTCTATCGGCTTCGGACACATTCTTGTATATTTAGGGTTTGTGTCCGGGCTGTAGAAATGAGCTGCAAAAAATAGGACTTATTTTTCGCATTTACGGACCGTGCTCACAGTAACAAGTATACTCGTCCATAAATACTGCACGGACGTGTGCATGGGGCCTTAGTGGTTTTATGTGGTAATGCCATCCAGAAGGTATTCATATGGGGATGCAATCATCGTGCATCTATAAAACGTTGTAGCCATAGACATGGCGCTTTTTTTGTCTAAAGACATGGTGCGTTTTTTGTCTACAGATCCCACCAATAATTGTCTATGGTTGACAGGCTTCCCTATTTCAGCCAGTTCTTTCCTATTCCTGATGTAAGCGACACTAGAGATGTGCGAGTGCTGTTAGTCTGAGCTGAAGGGGGGAGTTGGGTGTAGAGAATTGTCAGCCAAATGACTGCTATCTTATGTCCAGTTTTAGGGGGCATTACACAGCAGTAAAGAAACTTTTTTTTCTCTTCATTTACATAACACCCGAATAAAATATCTTGCAATCAACAACATTAAAGGTGATTGTACAGGATTAGAAGCATAAGGCTTCTTTCTTTCAAAAACCGCGCCACACCTGCCCATAGGTTGTGTCTGGTATTGCAGGTCCGTTCTATTGAAGTAACCTTTTTATTTTCTGGCCTGGGCCTTGAGATCCTGACTATTGGATCAAAACACAGAGATCAGTGACAGGCTCTTTTATGAGACCTCATTGACATTCTGTGGGAGTCGCAGAGGATGGGGAAGTAGTGCCAGAGTAAACTGTCAGATATGCTGCATTTCAGAGAGGCATCATTTGCATCTGGCTTAGTCCCAGCGCCCAAAACCTTCACTCTGCTACAGGAAATAAACCTCCTCGGCCATTCTCAGATCCTTTTGTCCCTCTCAGGACTGTGCACAGTGGTTTGTTACCAGAGAATGAAGCGGAGCAGTCATATGAAATGTCAATGTATCCGACTTGTTTTACATCTTGCAGCTATGATCAATCCGGAGAGGGAATAACATTGCTGCGGACTTGTATGCTGCCCAAGCCCCCCCGCCCCCCCCCCCCCCGCTTTAAATCTTGTCCAGTGAACTGAACGGCATCATGATGCATACCAATAGGAAGTAGCCTTTTTCTGCAAAAAAACAAAGGAACAAGAGGGGCTTATTTTCTGCCTTATGGGATGGGTGCGGAAGGCCAACGAGGCAGATCGTGTAATAATATTAGTACTAAAAGTGTAACTGCAACAAAAAAAATGGCAAATATGTCGGCCTGTACAGAGCCCAACCAGGATGTAGCAGCTGAGGGCTCGGGGGTATCTGCCCCGGGTGCTGGTGCCAGGAGGGTGCCATAAAGCCTCTCTGCCTTGACCCGGGTATTTAGATACATGACTACGGCAACTACTTGAGCTTTTCCCTAGTTGAAACTCAACCAAGCATAAATGATCTAAGCATACCAATGTTGTCTGCGTTGATAGGTTAAAGAATTACGGGAAAATCCAGTTAATCTGGAATCAATAGGACCCAAGGTGTCAGATTATCGAATATTGTGGAAGGTCATTAAAAAGTCTTCTGATCCTGTAAAGCTTTAATATATTGCAGTTCTGTCAGATTATCAGAATGATTATAGGATGCCGATATTCATTTACTTCTTGGGTTTTGGGTCATAATTTTTCCAAGATATTTTATGACCCATTGAACCGCAAAGGGGCTCCCAATGGTTTCCTTTTCCCTTCCCTCAACACGGTCATCAATTGGGATTGCGCACTGTCCTGGTCTTCCTATGCTCCTCCCAGTTTGTGAATAATTTGAAAGAGGCAATTGTCAGTGATGCATCATGGGATATTACAAAAACTATAAAAATGATGGTGTTTGTGAATGTTGACGCTTTAAGGGTCATTGCCTTTTAATGCTACAGAGGTGTTCATGTCAAATTTTATGATGACTGAAGTTGTACCTTTTAATGGGAACATGTCCGCAAATTCATGCTGCCCAAACCGCGGGCCTAACAATGTCGTGACCGGTGCCGTGATTACATGAAACTATGTTTTACTCTAAAGTTCTGCAGGATTTTAGAGAACGCATCGAGAAAAGGTCCCGGCCTTGGCATGCTATGTTTTGGCCCAAAACCAGCACTAATAGCGGTGGCATTAAGTGGGTACAAGTTTATATATGAGTTAAGATGGAAAAACAATAGAAATACCACAGCAGAGTGCTGCTTATCTCTACCTATATGATTTAAGATGGAGATGTATCTATATTTGGAAGTCTGTTTTTCTGTTACAGAGCACCAGGTCACCTACATAGACATCGACTGATCTAATTGCAGCTGCTTTCAGGGGAGCTTACTGTATTGAGTTCAATGTATACATCATTTGCAGTAAGCTTTTAAGCTCCCTCTAGTGGTGGCTCCAGGCAGCTAGAATTCTATAATTTACCTCCACGTCTATCCATGGTATTCAGTGCTCTGTAGCAGAGCAACAAAACATTTGTACAAATATTTATTTTTATAGATGACTGTACATATATTCTATGTTTTTTTAAATTTTTATTCCATTTAATATTTAATGTCTAGTATCATATAGTAAATCCCTGCATTATTGACTAGATTTAACTAAATTATCACCAATTACTAATACAAACCTATTGGTTCCGATTGCTTATCCATAGGTCTGGAATATGGCAACATGAAGCTGAGCAGATCTGGTACGCTACAAATGCAAGACAAATACACGAATGGCTGTAAGTAGCAATGGAGTTTCTTCCAGCTTTTCTGAGGGACTTTTTTGGGGGAGGGTAAGCTTGGAGGCATTGAAATGTTATTCATGGCTAGAAAAGTGCCCAAGGGCCAGATAGTCGGTGCATAGCAAGGGATCATTTCTGTTAAAGTTAATGGATTCCCTGGTTTTTCTCCGGCTTCTTGTCTCTACTCCTGGCTCCAAGATTTGACTGTGTGCCCCTCGGGCTCTATATTGTATGGTCCAGCATTATTTTACTGTTGTGACTATTGTTTTGGTGTTCTGCTTGTTGTGGGGCATGACCTTCATTGTTTCATTCATTCATTCATTCTTGATGATAGTTTAGATTTTCACATTGAGTCTTCATATTTGGACTTTTCGCACCTTTTGGATTAGAGTGAGGATTATAAATGTAATTTGGGTAACCATAGTCTGTTTTGCTACCTGCTTACTATACTTCATACTCGGGTAAACTAGGAAAGCGGGGAGAAAAATGAGCAACTATGGTTGACTTGCATTTTATTACACCTCGGCTTGGAGAGGGTGTAAAAATAAATAAATCTGTGTCTCGCTTTTTTTTTGTCATGATCTTTCGCTCCCCTTCTCTTTGTCGTTCAGTTGTGGTCTTTCCCCCTCTTTGTCGCGCGCTCTCTCTTTCCCCCTCTTTTTCCCCCTCTTTGTCGCGCTCGCTCTCTTTCCCCCTCTTTGTCGCGCTCGCTCTCTTTCCCCCTCTTTGTCGCGCTCGCTCTCTTTCCCCCTCTTTGTCGCGCTCGCTCTCTTTCCCCCTCTTTGTCGCGCTCGCTCTCTTTCCCCCTCTTTGTCGCGCTCGCTCTCTTTCCCCCTCTTTGTCGCGCTCGCTCTCTTTCCCCCTCTTTGTCGCGCTCGCTCTCTTTCCCCCTCTTTGAATCTCTAAAAATGTTTTTGCCATAATGTAATTATGTGTCTATGTATATAAAGAAGGAACTATTTTTCTCCATACTTTGCCTGTTTTCATGCCTGTCATGTATACGTCGTGTTCCTACTTCTATACTGAAGAGAAATTCATAATGTCCATTGAGTCTCTGTGTTAATTCTCTTCTTAAATGAAACATGTTTTTCCGCTTCTCTGACATCTTAGTAGAGACGAGGAACATTAGAACCTCGTCAGTTTGACCGTAAAAGGCTTAAATTGTGTCCCAGCCTGTCAAGAGCAATGCATGTCTCTAATGTCTGCCAGCGTTCTGCAGAACCCCCCATAAAGGGTCTCCGCTCGGGTAATCAAGCTGAAAACGACCATTGTGTCTTTGGCTCCGCCCCTCCTGCCACCTGCTGCATTCTTTTCACGCTAAAGTGTATGTGGCCAAGTGTATGATCTGCTATGCACATTAACCAATGCTACTATTTTATAAATCACCGACAAAGGCCATACTTACAAATGGACACAGCCAGGCCAGAAATGCTGATGAAAGGGCGAGCAGGTGCTTTAAATAATAATAGCCACTCCCACTAGTCTTGAGGGGAGTGGTGTGTGGTGCATGGGATGTGTAGTAAGGAATAATAAATGAATAGTGTGTGTGCAAGTGTAATACTATAAGTGAAATATAGGGGGCAGTAATAAATGAAGTGCCTCAATAGAAATAAATGGATAATGGGGTGCAAGTGAGTGAAACATGGAGGGATAGTGTGTACGTCATGAGGCACAACGTGTATAGCCAGGTAGAAGCCTATTTGTGACGCCTTGATAATTCATAGAGCGGGCTACCCTGCTTGCTATGCCAAACAACAACACACCATGCTCTCCCAGCATCAAAGACCCGGCTGTGTCCAAGAGAAGCGAATATACATAATAATGAAAAATACCTGGGGTTTTGGTAATCATTTTGGCCAAAAGGACGCAAGCTCGCAATCCACGACGAGGATCCCCAGACTTGCGAGTCCCTAACTCCTAAACTGGAACAGAACGTTCCTGATGCACAAACAGAACCGATAAAAACACAGGGACATATACAAAAACACCGACAAAGGCCATACTTACAAATGGACACAGCCAGGCCCCAGGCCAGAAATGCTGATGAAAGGGCGAGCAGGTGCTTTAAATAATAATAGCCACTCCCACTGGTCTTGAGGGGGGTGGTGTGTGGTGCATCGCTTCTCTTGGACACAGCCAGGTCTTTGATGCTGGGAGAGCATGGTGTGTTGTTGTTTGGCATAGCAAGCAGGGTAGCCCGCTCTATGAATTATCAAGGCGTCACAAATAGGCTTCTACCTGGCTATACACGTTGTGCCTCATGACGTACACACTATCCCTCCATGTTTCACTCACTTGCACCCCATTATCCATTTATTTCTATTGAGGCACTTCATTTATTACTGCCCCCTATATTTCACTTATAGTATTACACTTGCACACACACTATTCATTTATTATTCCTTACTACACATCCCATGCACCACACACCACACACCACCCCCCTCAAGACCAGTGGGAGTGGCTATTATTATTTAAAGCACCTGCTCGCCCTTTCATCAGCATTTCTGGCCTGGCTGTGTCCATTTGTAAGTATGGCCTTTGTCGGTGTTTTTGTATATGTCCCTGTGTTTTTATCGGTTCTGTTTGTGCATCAGGAACGTTCTGTTCCAGTTTAGGAGTTAGGGACTCGCAAGTCTGGGGATCCTTGTCGTGGATTGCGAGCTTGCGTCCTTTTGGCCAAAATGATTACCAATACCCCAGGTATTTTTCATTATTATGTATATTCGCTTCTCTTGGACACAGCCGGGTCTTTGATGCTGGGAGAGCATGGTGTGTTGTTGTTTGGCATAGCAAGCAGGGTAGCCCGCTCTATGAATTATCAAGGCGTCACAAATAGGCTTCTACCTGGCTATACACGTTGTGCCTCATGACGTACACACTATCCCTCCATGTTTCACTCACTTGCACCCCATTATCCATTTATTTCTATTGAGGCACTTCATTTATTACTGCCCCCTATATTTCACTTATAGTATTACACTTGCACACACACTATTCATTTATTATTCCTTACTACACATCCCATGCACCACACACCACTCCCCTCAAGACCAGTGGGAGTGGCTATTATTATTTAAAGCACCTGCTCGCCCTTTCATCAGCATTTCTGGCCTGGCTGTGTCCATTTGTAAGTATGGCCTTTGTCGGTGTTTTTGTATATGTCCCTGTGTTTTTATCGGTTCTATAAATCACTCTGCAAATTTCACAGTTGAGTTGAAGTGCATCATGCCAGTTAAAACATTTTTATATTGTAAAATATGACTTTTTCCATTGATGCAATGATCTTTTTTTAATTTTGGAAATCACTAAATTTACTTATTATATAAATTTACAAATACGATAGAACAGAAAATTGTATGTTATTCTTAAAACATGCCGTTTTTTTTATTGTCAAATATACATTTTGAGATATATATATATATATATATATCGTTCTTTCAAAAAAATTACATTATCAATCTTTTTGGTATTTTGTTACACAATTGTTAATAAATAAATAAATAAAATATTACAATCTAATAAACCTTTTATTTTATAAAAAATTTCACTCTAAAATGATGGTAATTATATATTTTCTGCTATATTTGTATTCAGTATGCATGCTGCTGATTTTTGGAGACCTAATGAAGCCTGAATTTGTACAATCTGTGTGGTCAATTTAGAGGTCTCCCAGGGTGCGTTTCCCAGGCAAATGCTGTTTTAATTCTTGCCAGATTACCCGTGCCTTGGACAGTGTTACCGAGGATTATATCGAAATAACGAATGTTTGCTGAAATTATGCAAATTAACACATAATATATTTATCAAATTTAAAATTGACGTTTGGTAATAGTTTGTGTGGGTTGCTAGACATTTGTGAATTTATAGACCGTTAAGAAATTCAATGCATGCACTAATTAAAAAAATAAAAAATAATAATTTTTATCAATTAACACAATACACAGTGAATGAACAGAAGAAAAATCAAATCAAGATTTGGTGTGTCCACCCTTTGCTTTCAAAACAGAATCAATACTTCTCGGTACAATTACACAGTCATGGATTTTTTAGGATTATAGTTCGGTGTATGATTAACTAATTATACCAAACAGGTGATAGTAATCATCATTTTCATGTAGGTTAAAACAAAGTGATTAACTGTAACAGGAACATCTGTGTAAGAGGCTTAAAACTGGGTGAGGAGCAGCCAAAACTCTGCTACAATGGTGAGGTTGTGGACGACCATTGCATGTCCACTACGGCAGGACTGAGAACAGCAACAAGACACCAGGTAGTTAATTATATTGCATCAGCAAGGTCTAGATTTCATAGCAGACTAGGGTTTCAAGATGTGCTGTTCAATCTCTTTTGAAGAAGCACAAAGAAATGGGCAATATTAAGGACTGAAGACTCAATTGTCGGCAGCAGATTAAAGACACATCATGCTATATTCATATACGTTCTCGCATGCTCTTGAATGCTCTGTGCACTCATTTATAGCTATTATACAGTGTGTCAATATTAAATTGAAATGTCATGCCCTATCAAAGCACATCCAACAAGGCCTCCATTTGTAATGGCATGCCATGCCTGGACCTGGTGTGTAGTGGGCCAGAGGGCTGTTATTGCACGTGACTATGCTCACTGTGTTAATATCGGTCACAAAAATACCTGACTGAACTGGCAGATCAGGGACATAATAAAAAAAAAACGAACTTGCGCAAAGTGGCACATGCATCATATACATATTGTTTAAGCTGGAAATCGGACAAAAAAAAACAAAACACCAGACAATCAGTGGTCGACCATTACAAACAATCGTTCACATAAAATTTCAAAACAATGATTGGCTGAGTTGGTAAAACGTAGTCATTGTGCCCTCCTTTCATCTAATGTGTATGGCCAATTTTCGATCGCAAGTGGGGGAGGTTTTCTGCTGCTACCCAACTATGGCCTTATACCACAAACCCAAAATTCTTACGCGATTATTTCCCTCCCTTTTCGGATGAAAAAATTTGCGCGTGTAATTTATTCACTGAAACACATTCATATGTGCCCTTAATGCCAAAATAATTTGCTCTTGGCTGAAATTGAGCATACTGATAACTAACATGAGTCACTGATAGCAGCAGTCATACAGAGCAGGAGATCATAGTACTATGGGTATTATGTGTATTGTATGTTTACCCGTCTCAACCTTGCAAACAGATAATCTGAGAGGCATATAGCCTCCTGACTTTGTACCGTGATATGTAAACATTTTCCTGAACAGACGGGCAGGCCGGGTGCCTTCTTTGAGCTCTCCATTCGTCATTATTACACCTGTATCCAGGTAACCGCTGTTAGGCTATAATGTAGTAGCCCTGACTTAGTTATTCTGGTTGCCTTAAGGTTAAAGGGAATGTATAACCTATCATTTTTTTACTAATTAAAGGAGTTGTCCACTACTGAACAACTGAGGACCTATCCACAGACTTAATCCTCAGTATATCATCAGTACGGGTTCGACACCTGGACCCCGCACCGTTAAGCCGCTCTGGCTGTTTCAGGGCATCGGCTGTTATGGTCCATTATGCGGTGTATGGAGCCGAAAGCAGTTGGCTCGGTATATAGCATAGTAGCTGTGAATAGGAGCAGAGCTGCAGTACTTCAGCTCGGCCGCTATTCAGTGGCCGGAGCCAACTGCTTCCCGCATGTACGTCCGGTGCTTGGAGGCAACTGGAGCACCGTCCGGTGCGGGGACCGGGTATCGGACCCCCACCGATCATGTACTGATGACTTATCCGGTGGATAGGTCATCAGTTGGCCAGTAGTGGACAACCCCTTTTAGAAAAATATAATTTATGTTGCATTATCTGGTTTTAATCTGTTTTTAATTTTATTGAAGATTTTTTTTTTTCTATTTTCTGTACATAATTATGGAGGCAGCCATCTTGTCTGAGCTGTTAACAGCATTTAGAGATATGCTTTACAGCAGCCACATGGACCATAGGATATCATATTCTGGAGCTGACCCATTCACTTCTATGGGAGAGTTTTCTAGGCATGTTCAGACGTCACTGTGCAGGAAGGGATAGGAGGGGAGCTGTGCCCATCACCTATTGTGAATGGTGGATTCTCTGTTATCTATATAGAGGGGTTACCTTTCATTGTAATAATGCCTGTGTCCGTCTATAGGTTTAGTGGCTGGTATGAAAACTGCAAGATTTTATTTACTATAGATGACAGATTAAAAAAAACAAAAAACAACGAATTGTTAAGATAAATTAACAAAATACATTTTACTTTGTGACCCGGGTGGAAGTTAAGTTATCCATCTTTTAATACCAACACAATAATGTGACTCTAAACTGTTCAATGTTTCGACCATCTCTAGAAGCACAAGGGTCAAAGAATAGTAAATCCGGAGCAGCCAAAGACACAAAGTTGGGTGAGAAATCGGCCCATCCTCAGACCTACCTACCATTTTGTTTTTACATTGTTAAACGTACAGTCATCCATTACCCCCTGCATGCCCTGGTTCTTTGTCACTCGTTATATTGGGACGTAAATTGGCTTATACCCTACTTGGGTTGACCTTCCTACTAAGTTAGCAATGGTAGATAGACTTCTAGTAACTAGTTTAATTGTACTATGATTCTTGCAACGTTTAAGTTGCCTATTTAAAGGGAACCTGTAAGTAGGTTTGGAGTCACTAAACCACCAGCATGCTCTTAAGTAGCTGAGGTTTAATGTTCCAAACCTGCCCACGTCAAAAACGGCCATTCCGGAATCGTTTAGTATAAAAAATTACAACTTACCGGGCGGAGTCCGTCGCATTGCGCCCATGCACCTCGCTTCACTGCAATTATGCAGCATACTTTCTTCTGCTTCATGTGTGCAATGTGCAGCACCTGATGCCGCTTCCGGTTTGATCTCGTTAAATTTGAAGTTACCTTAATGACTATTTCCAAAACTGAAGTTTTTGGTATAGGCAGGTTTGGAACTCCAGCTTCATAACAGCATGCTCGTGGTTTAGTGGTGGTCTTCATCCTAAAGCTTTCCATCTGTTGCAAAACTACAACCCCTATTGTGTTAGGAGTTGTAGTATTGCAACAGCTAGATAACCACAGGTTGGAGACCACTGAGGTCAGAATGGGAAACCAGGATTATAGTATTACCCATTGTCCTCATCTATCTTCTCTACGTTTTTCCCCAAACTAGTAAATATGTCCAAGCCTCCTACCAGATCCCTCACAATCCATGCCAACTTTTTAGTTCTCCGAAGTTTGGAAGGCAGCTATCTACTTCCTGCTGTTTACTAGAAGGTTTGAACTTCAAAACACCTTGAACTGGCTGTTTCTGAAATCTGAGGTTGTCCCCTTAGGGGTTCTGGACAGCAATCTCTCTTTTCTCTTGCACATATTGGAGCGGTGTGAGGCTTTTTCTGCTGAAATCAGAGTGAATTTGAATAATAATCATCGGTCAGACCTCAGATCAGCATGGACAGGGACCATTTATCAGCTGCGTGCTTTTTAAGCGAAGCCCTACAAGTGCTTCTGTTGCTTCGGCAAATTAAAGACATGACTGTAATGTTAATATATGGCCATCAAACATGATCTCTCCTTTAGAGAATTAATTAGCCTGTTTTTTTAGTTGCGCCTTTTCTTATCTCTGATGTCTTGATAGAAGGGTCCAAGAGCGGATGGATGTGTACTACATAAATCTTCAGATCGCATGCTGGTTGAACAGCGTGGGCCATTGTTCTGTGTTAGAGTATCCGTGTAGCTTACAGTTCTCGTGCAAATATCTCATTATCAATGCTCTTGAGATGCTATGAAAGATGGCTTGCAGTTATTAGGAATTCAGGCGGCTTCATCTACTATATTTTGGTTTTATACTTCTGCTCGATGAAGAGCTAAAAAAGTTTCTGTGGTTTCAAGCAAAAGTTGAACAATACATTAAACTTCCAGGGCAGAATTTTTTTTTTTAAGTTTTTACAACCCACCCACAAGAGGCCCCTGGTGTAATGTCAAAGATGATCGGAAGTGAGATTTTAAAATATATTTATATATATTTATTAACCTGTAACTGTACTTAGTGTACACATACCTTGTAGGGCTAGCCACAAGAGGTTGTCTTCTTTGGACAATCCGTGTTAGGTTCCCAAAACGATAAGCAGAGAAAAGGGTGCACACAATCGTAATTACGGATGAAATTGTGGAACCTTTCATTTCTATTGGCCACGGACACTTTACCGTATGTTTACGGATGTGTGTCTGGGCAGTAGAAATGATCCGTAAATTAAAGAACATGACCTATTGTCCTGTGGGCGCTTCCGCATTTGCGGATGGCTACGGATGTGTGTTCATAGCCCTCAAATCCATATTTGCGGACAATAAAAACCCTTACGGTCATGAGGCCTTAGACGCCTAAACAGCGGACCTTGCCTATTGACTCAGAATTCCCTAGTTGGTTTACAAAATTCATTTTCAAATACCCTAAAACCAGGGAGTAAAGTCGAACTAATGTTATATGTGAGACGAGCACCCTGGTAAGTATATGTTCTCTAAGTGAAATGGTTCAGTAGCATTCTTTGGCTGTGTTTAGAGATCGGTCACTGGAGATTCCTATCACTGGCAGCGTGCTTCCAATGTTGTTAGATGTTCATAAATCTGAGCAGCGTCATCCGAGTCTGAGCCCTTTACAAAATTCTTTCTTTATAGAAGTCCTTGGTGGTCTCAGATCAGACTACATTGATGTGATTTAATTTCTCAACCATAGATTTATTCACATAGATCAATTTTTAGGGGTAATTTTAGGAAAATCTCGTTCTATAGCACTACTGGCTGTATGTGTTAGAATTTTTTTCAAAGCAGATATGGTCTAGTTGCCCATAGAAACAGTCTTCGTTTCCCTCACTTTTAAGTGTTACTGGAAAGATGAGACGTGGATTATCTTTCTCTACCACTTAAAGAGGGACCTGTCACTAGGTCCTAGAATCTGATTTACATACGTTACCTTTTAGCGTGCTTCCTCCGTTTCCATAGGAGCTTCTCTTTACGCCCTGTCCCCCCCCCCCCGCCACCCGTTCCAGACTTAAGGCCCTTTTACACCGGCCGATAATCGCCCGGTGTAGCGAGCACGCTGTCTGTTACAAGTAGCTATGTATGGCGACGAGCGGTCGTTACTTCGAACACTCGTCCCCATACATTATCATCATGTCTGCAGCGGAGATGTGCTGTCGACAACGATAATATTTTACTTTTTTAAAACTATACGATCAGCAGATGATCGAGCGTTTGCTCGTTCATCTGCTGATCGCTGCCCTGTTTACACAGGGAATTATTGGCAATGAGTGTTCTATGAATAGATAATCACCCAGTGTAAAACCCCCTTTATTGTCCCCTGCTCTTTTGGCACCCAATCTGTAAATTCACTGTAGTTAGTTAATGGGGAGTGAACTACAGTGAATCACCTCTGGTGGAGCCGTCTTCAATCTCTGACAGTGTCCAATCAGCAGAGACCACTTATGACCAGCCTTGCCCAACGTGACCTCGTGAGATCACACTGGGAGAAGTCTTCTCATCAATCAGATTTGTCATAAGCTGCCTCACGCTGATTGGACGTTGTCAGAAGCTGTGAGGAAGGCTCCGCCCGAGGAGATCCACTGCAGTTCACACCCCGTTAACGAACTACAGTGAATTTACATATTGAGCGCGAAAGAACAGGGGACACAAATTCCGGAACTAGGGGGATGCACAAAGGAAAAAAAAAATGGCGATGGAAACACGGAGAAAGCAGGCTAAAGATAATATATGTGAACTAGTTTCTAGGACCTTGTGACAGGTCCTCTATGGTCAAATCTTCTGTTTTTTGGTTTTTTCATTGGCACCTTCATAAGATTACTCATTGAGATAACAACTAGTAATCAGGAGCCTCCACTGTAACTGTAAAACTTGGCATGACACAAAATCCACCTACCAAAATCTTTCAACGACTGAAGATCCGGCAGATTCATGAAGGTTCATCTTTTTTCTTCTGCTACCACTGACATTCAGCAGTGGACAAGCAGTCGATGGAGAGGTGGTGGTTGAGAACACTAGCAAACCTTGGTTTCATGCGATGCTGACTCATGGTTTATGTATTTGACGATCTATCTCACTTGGAAACTTGCCCTCGCTAAATGTAGATATGGGAGTAAGCCGTTCACGTCCTCCCTAATATAATTTGTTCTCCTCCAAAAAATTCAGTTCCTATTATTAAGAAGTCCCTTTCACATAAAAGCTCCTTGACTCTACAAAGGTCTCCAAAGTAGCACATCAGTACAATGTCGGTGTTCTAAAAGGCAGTGAACTCTCAGTTGTAGTTCCTGTCAATAGAAAAATGCAAACCTTTTATTGGTAACCCTTTTGAGTTATTAGAATTTGCTGTTTAAACCAAAAATCCCGTGTACAGACAGGTCGCTGATTAGAATGTATCGGGGGAGATGAAAGGCTCCTTTTCTGGAAAGCTTGCTTTATTAATACAGAGACCTCAGATGATGGAAGTGGCGTTTGGTTGCCCCAGGCCAAATTTCCATGCTTTGCTGAGAGCTGCTGCTCGAAGATTTGTGTTGTCAGTTTCAGAATTGAAATTCTGTCTGGCTCGTCTTTCGTGATATTACCTCTAGTGCCCAACTTAATAACAAATCTCATTTCCTTGGCGGTGTCAGACAACTTTTTATTTTCTTTTAATATATGGAATCTGCAATTATAACCCTCCAGGCCCTTTTTATTCAATAGGGAAATCTAAGAGAAATCTAAAAATAATAGCTATCAAGGCCATAATACCGGCCAATGATTTCTAGATCCCAGAGGAGTTCTGGTTGCCAGAATTAAGGCTTTTCCTTCGGAGCAGGTGGATGTTGTGAAATGGTTAAAACTGTAATGCTACACTGAATGCTTGGACACTTGGTGATCCCTGAAGAGATCTTATAATGTAATTTATTGGTGATTAATCAATGACTATAAGAGCCTTGCTACAGAGCCAGTTCTATAGAAAATGGGACCCCTAGCAACGTAAGGCCCCACTGCTCAGTCTTTAGACCGTTCTTGTCGTCATCGTCCACACTGCCATTAAACGCCCAAATAATGCCGCTATACAAGGTCTATAGATTGAAGGAGTTACAGGACCAATCACCTCTCCTGACATGTCTGTTTTAGTAAATGCCTGTATTCCACATGAAATAATTCTGGAGCGTATTTTCTTATTACTCTGCTTTGAGCCATTCTTCAGTTATTTCTCCTAGAAGTTTATGAATAAATTGAGAATTGGGTGTTCCCATTCCCCTTGCCAATGGGGTGTGTATCTACAGTGTCAATCGGTCAGCACTTATTGGGCAGTGACAGTCTGTAGGGACACCTCCCCTACTGGTAACACCCTGTTGTCCATTTATTCATACATTTCGAGGAGGAATAACAGAGGAATGGCACAGCACAGAGTTCTAAGAAAAGGTGCTCAAATTGTTGTTTGATGGCGAATATAATTATTTACTAAAACAGACCTGTCAGGAGAGGTGACGTGTACTCTTTAATGGTAGAGTCCCTGGTGGTCTAAGGGAGTGAAAGTTTTTAAATTCTCCACTCTGATTGCACCTGGGGGCCAAGTCTTTTGGGGCTTTAGCCAGTTGCCCTGTTTGCCACACACTAAAACCAGCCCTGCTGTGATATGGTTTACTTGGCTAGCACGGTCCTGGGTTCAAATCCAACCAAGGGCCACATCTCTATGGAGTTTTTTTGTATGTCCTCTTCATGTTTGCGTGGGTTTCCTCCGGGTACTCCGATTTCCTTCCACACCCCAAAAACATACCAATAGGGAATTTAGACTGTGAGCCCCAATAGGGACAGTAAGTAAGGACCTCTGTAAGTATCAGAAATAAATGGCTTTGTTTAAGGTTTTTTAATCTTTCACCTGTGATAACTGTTAATGGCGGCAATTGCAATTCACTAAGTTGACGTCATCCAGCTTTCCACAGACAGGGAATGGCATATAAATTTGACGAGTTCAGTGTAACATTTCTCACCTTCTTTTAGTGCTTTTGCGACTAGTAGTACTTCTTTAACAGCATGATTCATTAACTTCCCTCATAATGTCACTAGGAAAGGTTGGTTTACTTAGATGTGGATACTCTCACACATGAAAATTTGTCTCTGTGCAGTGAGCAACGGGCCCCAACCACTTACTGGGAATGTCATTGATCTTCGACATCCACTATGAATGGTAGAAGGTTATGGTCTATTGAAGATGTCTAAGACTACCATGGTTCTTAATTGAAAGTCATCAGAAGAAGAACTTAACGTAATCTGTTCCCACTCCGTAAGACTCAATACTGCTTGTAAGTAAAGACTTTACACTAAACTAGAGCATTCAGCCATAGCTCTGAATCCTGATGATGGTGATACTACTGCCTGACCGAGTTGAGCTACAGAATGATGGACAGAAGATTTCCCTCAACGAATAATCTTCTGTCTTGTCGTTTATGAGATGGGTCAGGTCTTACAGAGCGGATCTCTGGTTCATAGATGGGGGCCCCAAGCCTCTAAGCCTAATAGGGCATATGGACGGTAGTGGTCCTGATGGCACAACCTTTTAAAAGTAGTACCTAAGGTGAGGCGTGGCAAACTGTTGCTGGAAGATGGCAAATGCCTGTAAAAGAGAGGGCAAGGGTGAAAGATTGCACAGGTCAGATGAGGGGAAAAATCTGTAGTCGACTGAGAGACTATAGAGAAAGTCGGAAAAAGATACCATTACAGAAATTGTAGAAGAAAACTCACTGTAATATACATGTTAAATCAACCCTCAATCATTTACTGCAGCTGCCAGGGGTGGAAATAATTACAAGTGGGGCCCCATTCAAATTTTTGCTATGGGGAACCATCATTACTTCTTACACCCCTGAACTGCATTAGAGGTACTAGGATGTGTGACAACTATTAGTAGAATTGTGACTGCAGCTCTGAAGTATAATACAGGTTGTAACTCTGGATCGGTACAAGATAAGTAATGTATTTACAGAGTTACTTAGCTGTTTATCAAGATTAGATTTATAAATAAAAGAAAATAGTGTGGTCATAGGTTTTTAAATAAAATTTAAAAAAAACAGGGAGTCTCTGTGCTGTTGCTTAGAATAGTACAGCCCAAAAAATAATTAAGAAGTATAAAAGACTAATGAATGATTACAAGTTACAACTGGTTACTAGAGTTTCTCTTCAACCCATAATTGAAAAATATTTTGATATCATTGACTAAAGGATGCGGACGCCTGCAAATCACTCCAAACATAGGAAACGGCAAATGCATCTGGTTTATAAAAGCAACTTTTCCTCGTCCACTCATCAGCAGGATACTATCTCACATCCAGGTATAAACTTCCAGATAGAGTGGTAGACTATATAAAGAAAATTATGCTGTCACAAGAGAGGTCCCCAGGGCTTCACTTCAGCAGTGACATCACGGGAAAACCACTCATCACTAGAGAAAGTTCCTGGAAAAAGCCAAATAGAGTAGGAAAACAGTGTAAAAACCATGACAGCCTTGGGTGACGGAGATTCCCCCAGGTTCAGCAATATGTGCAAGTGCTGTCCAAAGGCTCAGATGCTTCGAATTCTTGACCAATGATCCGGTAGTTTTTAAGAACGAATAACGTGGAGCCCGCACAATTGGGCAACCTGCAAAAGGAGGCCATTGATTTGAGTTTTCCCCAACTACAACTAGCCCAAAGTCCTGTGATACGACACATGCACACCACTGTACCTCCAAGTTGCACAAAGCGTAACATGGCATCCATGGAGGTCTATGGGGTCCTAGTGTTCCTCCGTATGCCTACGTTTGCATAGTTTTTGCATCGAGTGCCCCCAATCAAGTTATTTTTCATTTCAAATTCCATATGAAGCATTGTTTCTAGAGATTTATTTAAAACAGCAATACATGGAGTACCTATGGCTCCATAGCTTAGAGATTCTAGGCACCTTTCGGATTTTATTTGAAGGTCCTCTAACTAAGCAGTGGCCGTCTTCTCAAACTCCTGGCGATCAGTGTCCATGTATATGTAGTAGTATACATCGGCCATTCAATATAAAATTACTGCCGATGTAACGCTTAGATGCACCAAGTCCACTGACTGGGAGCTGCTCTTAAGTAGTGGTTCTCGGTGCTGGTTCACAGATAGGCCTTCCGAGAAGAGGATCCTCCCTCTACGACCTTCATACACCCTACAGGCATATAGGCTGGGGTTGTCACCATAAGCATTATGTCATTTATCGTACGAGCTATCGAGTTGTGCCTAACAAGGTGGCAGCTCTATAATAAACTGCACAACAGGTTTCATCGTCCTCATTTTCTGTTGCAGGCAGGCATCCTAAAAACTTAGTCCTTTGGTCTGGCTGCCAGGGGTTTAGCAGGCACCAGATTGTTCGAGTCTCCATCTCCTGCTACCAACTAGCATATGGAGGAAGAGGAAGCAGCGGGAGCGTGGGCTGCTGGTGTCTGGTCAGACAGAATTCCAAAAAGATGCTTTTGATGTCCAGGCTAAATTGGCAATATCAAATTTTGCACTGTCACTGCCCTGCCAAGGGGTTTCAGATCGAGCTGAACTTTTCTCCTGAATGATCAGGGCGCATTGCTGAAGGTGAAAAGTACAGAGTGTGGCACTGTGCTATTAAGCCAGGGTTGGCTCATATCGGAGTCTGTTTTATCCCTGAGCCAAATCCATCTACAGAGACTTACAGCAAAGAGGAAATTAGACTCAGTGTAGAAGTTATCTAGTTGGATATACACCAAAGCGGGGGAACAAAAAAGGAACTCACTAGGAGCATCCCTTAAAGCAATATAGGCTGCTCTGTGGTAGCATCTGCTGCTCGGATATCCAACATTACTGCATAATGTCGCTTAAGAGCCCTCTGGCTGCTGATTTATCACCGTGCAGACTTTAATGCGAAGCTGTGTGTCACTATATACTGTACCATGACATGAAGGACAAAGGCTGCAATTTACCATGCTACCAAATCATTTACTGTTGTATTGCGGCAAATAAAGTCCTTGACATCCCAAGTGTAAACCTTCATAGGCCTTTTGACACTTCCAACGCCAGTAGATCCTGTTCAGTTTCCAATTAGGATCTTAATTATTGTAAACCATGGGCATTTTGCACATACGTGTATGTGCTCTAAAAGCACCATGTATACAGACTCTCCAGTGGTACCTATATAGGAAGTAGATTTCAGATTTTGACAGGTGATTATTGCTCTAGTGATGCCTTTATGTACCACCTTCTTCAATTCAGCTGACCATTTATGAGCTTCAGCACATCACACAGCCAGGAGATGGCACTTTAAAAAAGCTTCTCCTGGACTAGAACATTGATAACCTATCCATTGGTGGAAGGTCTGACCTTGGGAAACACCTGTTGATCAGGAAGGGGCCGCAGCCCTCCCTTTCATGGTTTACATTGGCTCATGTGCAAGTATCTGTGCCTAGTACTACAGCTCCTGCTGAAGGTTGATGTGCCACCGATCCAATATTGATGGTCTATCCCAAGGTCAAGTCCTGGAAAATCCCTTTAGGGGACTATGTGTATGGTACAATAGAGCTCTGGTGGCTTCAAATGAAATCATTCTGGCTGTCTTATGGGAGCACAGTGTGGCACGAAAGGGTACCAGGGTCTGTCATTAACATGCCTTTATGGCAAGTACACCAAAATTTTACATAGAAGAAGCTTGATTATCATTTATTACTCCATATACTCATGGCTCATCTTAAACTTGCCAAGGAGGAGGTGGAGGTTAGATTACAAAAATCTTGAAGCTAATTCTACCCAGCATGTAGTCAGGGAGTGTGTGATAGCCTTGCATGTGAAGGGTCACCATGTAGTGCTACATTATCCCCCTAGCGGCTGTTGCTGGGGATTAGAGAAGCCGGACTAGGCGTCTTTTTAAAAAGGGGCTATCTTTCTGAGACCACACCTTTTTTGGGGGTCTGCTAACCTCATAGTTACTAGAGGAGGAGAAAAAAAACACACGGCGCCACATAGTGCAATTATATACGGGTCATGAGAAACCAAAAACTAGGGCAAATTATGCTCACCTAGAGGGGTTATGCTGACCAGGCACAACGCTGTTAAAAGGTATGAGTCAAGCCTCCATGCAGATCACCGCTATAGGGATGCGTGAAGAGGAGACACACCCAGGGTGTGTGTAGACAGATCCAAAGTATAGCTGCTGCCCAGGTCCAAAAGCCAGTGAACGGAAATTCACCGCCAGGAATGAAGTCAAAGAGAAAGGAAAAATAGAACCAAATATGCTAGGCGCTGCTGTACTAATTTTGTTTAATGAATGAATTGAGAAACAGGCTGCGCGTTTCGACGCAGGACATGCGTCTTCATCAGGCCATAAATATACAATAAAACTTTTATTGTATATTTATGGCCTGATGAAGACGCATGTCCTGCGTCAACGCGTAGCCTGTTTCTCAATTCATTCACTAAACAAAATTAGTACAGCAACCTCATAGTTACACCATTGGTGCATTTTTCCTTGCTGTATCCTGTGAGATAATAAACCAATAGATCAACTTCTGTGCATGCATTTTTCCTGCAGAGACTGCTGGGAGATTTGCGCTGAGCAGCCTGAGAATTGTAAATGCCCTTCGATATTCCAGGCATACTAGTCACACTTATGTCACAGGGTCACTCGAATGGCGTGCATTTGGCCTATAAAAAGCTATGGGATCGTAACCGTGTACCCACGTAAACAAATATATACGTCCTGAGATTTGGCACAAGCGGGATATGAACAGAGCCTTTCTTTGTTTATACTGAAAATAAGTTTATGCCTCCCCAAATGCAAGTTTAAAATAAACCTGACCTCAAACTTTGAACTCTTGATAACTTTTTTTTTTTTTAAAGTTCAAAATTTTGTGCGGATTAAATTCTTATTTTATAGGGGTTGGAGCTCAGTTTTCCAAAGAGCTCCCAATACCCCACCTACATACACAGAATCGAAACAAGATATTTCTGCCTATCTGCAACCACCACTAGGGGGAGCTTACTGCATACTGTTTATACATTGAACTTAAAGGGGTTTTCCAGTCCCGCACAACTGATGACCTATCCAGCGGATAGGTCATCAGTATATGATCGGTGCGTGTCCGACATCCGGACCCGCACCGACCAGCTGCTCGGCTGCCTGTGGGTCATTCCACAGTATGCAGTGTACGGAGCCGGAAGAATTCGGTTACGTACTTTAAATAGCGTTTGTGCTGAAGTACTGCAGCTTGGCCACTACTCCGCGACTGGAGCCATCGGCTTCCGGCATGAACGTCTGGTGTCGGCTGATCTGTGTGGATGTCTGACATGCACCGATCATATACTGATGTCATCAGTTAGCCGTTAGTGGAAAACCCCTTTAACAAATAAAAGTCTTCTATAAGCCCCTAGTGGTAACTGCGGGCATCCAAAATGTAACGATTTATCTTGGTCTTTACAGGGGATCTTGGGCATCTGTATTTAGGAAAACAGAGGTCCAACTGTCATAAAGATAGAGATATATATTGCTAAGACAGAGATGGCGTTGTTCAGTTTACTAACCACCCCTTGCTACATTTTTAGAATAGTTGACTTTGAACATACTGGGGAAGATTTATCAAAACTGGTGCAAAGGAAAAGTGTAAGGCCGTGTTTCCATGTAGCGCAAACGCTGCGGAATTTCCACAATGGGATTCTGTGCGGAAATTGGATGAGATTTTGAAAATCTCCATGCACATGCTGCAAATAAAAAAA
This sequence comes from Rhinoderma darwinii, assembly GCF_050947455.1. Classification (NCBI taxonomy): domain Eukaryota; kingdom Metazoa; phylum Chordata; class Amphibia; order Anura; family Rhinodermatidae; genus Rhinoderma; species Rhinoderma darwinii. The sequence continues at coordinate 24,666,286 of NC_134696.1, forward strand.
CACAACGAAAACGTTGATAAATTGAAAAAAAATTATACTTCCTCAGAACTCCCTGCTTCCTCCTCCAGTCCGGCCTCCTGGGATGATGTTTCATCTCATATGACCGCTGCAGTGGTCACATGGGCTGCAGAATCATGCAGGAAGGCTGGATCGGACGTCAAAGGAGGGATTCATCACCCTGACTATGGCCGCGGTAAGTAAAAACGGTTCTTTGTTTCTTTTCCAGAAATTCTGGCCGAAAACCCACACCACAATGTGATGCGGTTTTTCAGACCGGATGTGCTGCGTGTTCCAGGTCCGATACACTGCATAGTTTTTACGTGGCGTATCTGACCCGTGGAACCTTGTCTCGCAGTTGTTTACAGCAATCTGAAATCTTAATGGTTGCTAGGGGCAATTGCTCCAGTTTTTATCTTTATTTTGCACCAGCTTCCTCTTCAGAGTAGTTTGATAGCGAAGTCCAAAAGGGAAAAATTTGTAGTAACTTTTTTTTTTTTCTACCTATAGATTTTGATTCTCTGAAGATGCAATAAAAATTTTTGATCCGAACAAATAGAAAAATAAACGGCTCTGCGTGGTGGAGGTTGATTGTTCTTCATTGACAAAACTGTTTAAATTCTATTCACGAACAATGTTTTTATAACCTTTTATTGTTTTGCTCATTTACACGGTTCATTTGTCATGGATCTGAATGATAATTACTTATTATAAACTGTCTTTTTAAAGGGTAGATACCCAGGGAGAAAAAGTAGTTTCCAATTGTAACTATTCATTATGGAGTGCTTCATTGCCTTTAATAAAAAAAAAAATTTTCATGCACATTTTGAATGTTCAGGGCTAAGTTGCTAAGCAACAGACCATATGGAGTGGGGAGTATGGTCCAGTCTCTACTCCACTATGAAGAACTTTCATGACTACCCCTGAGCTAGTGAAGGGCTTGAGGTGTGTGCATATATATACTCATTTTTGTTTTTTATTAAAAAAAATTCTGTCTCCTTAGCTGGAGACTTTCTTTCTTTAATATAATTTTGTCAGTCTGAGTGAGTGTTTCCTATTCTATCTGTGCCCTGATTTTATTCATTTAAATCACTAGATAGGTTGCCTGATTCAAAAAATCATACAGTTTTTAGTCTACAGCTCCATAGTTACAGATCACATACAAACACTGTGCAGTCCTGCACTCCTATTCCCTTCCTTCTGTCCCCTACTTACCAAATGTATGTTAGCAAAACTTGGACCGATAGAAGGCAGTATGAGTTCAGGATCAGACTACACAGGGTGTGTTTGTAGTCTGTTTCCATGGAGACACACCGGTCTGTTTTGTAGCTGTACTCACAAAACCATGGAATATTTTTAATCAAGGTAGTTTGCAAACGTGCTTTTTTTTAATTTTTATGATTTGTGAAGGTGTCAATAGGCTTTGAATGCGTATTCCCACCACATAGACTTTTATGGCATATCCACAGGATAGATCACCTCTGGGATATACCGAGAACAGGGGATCCCCCGACCCCTGTCCCGCCTGGTGAGGTTGTCGCCGCATCAAAACAGAGATGACTTTCTTAGCTATTTCCGTAACTGCCACAGAAATGGAGCAGGCAGCGCCGGAGGCCAACTCACCAGACGAGACTGGGTACAGGAATCCCAGATCTCTGCATAATCACATATCAAAAGGCAGAACCAGCATCTAACCGACAATTATAGCATATCCTCCATTTGTGGTGAGACTACCCGTGGCGCATGCGTAAATGTAAAAATAATTTTCCACCTGTTGTTCAATAAATTTTTATAGTCCATAATTTATATAAATAAAAACTAAAACTCGATCAACGGAAAAATAAAGTTTGGGCAATTGGAATCCAGCGACACAAATTATAGTTTTTTTAAATAAAACTTTTATTGTGCAAAAGTACTAAAACGAAAAAAAATCTATCAATTTGGTAGCGACTCAAAGCATAAAGTTAACATGTTATTTATACCGCACAGTAAACGACGTAAAAAAATAATTGCCAAAAACAATGTTGGAATTGCTGGTACTTTTTGCCACCCCCACCCCCCTTCAAAATATTTTTTGAAAAAAGTTAATTCAAGGATTTATATGTACCCCAGAATGGTGGCAACAACAACTACATCTTGTCCCGCAAAGAACAGGCCATCAATCATACAGCTATGTTGGCAGAAAAATGAAATAACAATGCGATATTGAAAATGCAAAAAAAATATATAGCTTGGCCCTGAATGCCCAAAACAACAAGTAATTAAAAGGTTAGACAAAAATTTACAAAAGTACAGTACATGGATTTTAGAGGTCCATTGTTGCTCCCTTTTGAGTAGTAAGGAAACTGTTCTACACCTCTGTTTACCACATAAATAAGGAAATTGTCTTCTCTATCACTTTTCTAATTAGCACAAAATAGTTTTTGTTAGTTACTTGAGCAATGCAAGCTGTGCGCAAACAGTACATAGCACTTAGCACCTAACTTCAGCCTGTATATTCAAGGATTTCCCAGCCCTTCAGACCTGTGTGCCCGTCTTGCTTTTTAATCTAAATGCTAACGCGGGCCGTACACAACTGGAGTTTTTGGGCTGATCTAACAACTAGTATAGAATTGGGCCACACATTGGGGTATTGAGTGAAAATATTGGCCTCAGATCATGGGAAGCAAAGGAAAGCTCTGTTCCCAACCTTTGCCTGTACTAAAGGTATTGTTCGTACCCCCGATACCTCGCTGACGGAAAATAAAAAAAAAGTACACCGTTCAGCCATAACATTAAAACCACTAGTGAAGGTAATAACATTGATTATCTTGTTACAATAGCGCCTGTCAAGCGGTGGGATATATTTGGCAGCCAGAGAACAGTCTGTTTTTGAAGTTCAGGGGATCATGGGCAAGTGTAAGGGCCTGAGAGACTTTGACATGGGCCAAATTGTGATGAATGGGACAGAGCATCTCCAAAACAGCAGGACTTGTGGGGTGTTACTGGTATGCAGTGATTAGTGCCTACCAATAATGGTCCAAGAAAGGACAGCTAGTGAACTGGTGACAGGGTCATAGGCGACCAAGGCTCATTGAGGTGCGTGGGGAGCGAAGGCTAACCTGCCTTGTCTGAACCCACAAAAGAACTAATAAAAGTTGCTGAAAAAGTTACTGTTGGCTATTATAGAAAGGTGTCAGAACGTGCAGAGAATCGCAGCTTGTTGCTTTTGGGACTGTTGCTCCGGACTCATCAGAGTGACTATGCTGACACCTGTCCACTGCCGAAGGCCCCTACAATGGGCACGTGAGCATCAGGACTGGACCATGGAGCAATGGACAAAGGTAGTCCGGTCTGATGAATCACGTTTTCTTTTACATCCTGTAGACGGACTTGCTTACCTGGTGAAGAGATGGCTCCAGTATACACTATGGGAAGCAGGCAAGCTGGCCGAGATCTTGGTATTCATGTGGATGTTACTTTGACATGTACCACCCACCTAAACATTGCTGCAGACCAAGTACCTCCCTTCATGGCAATGGTATTCTCTAATGGCAGTGGCCTCTCAGTACCATAATGCCACTGCCAAAAATTGTTCAGAAATGTTTGAAGAAAGATGACAAGGAGTTCAAGGTGACTTGTCCTCCAAATGGATTTGGTAGTATGTAGTTATACATCTGTATTCCTGATAAAAAGAATATTTACATTGGAAATTTGTTTTGTCCCAAGCATTCACTTTAATATGGCATCCGCGGGGCCGATTAGCAGTCAAACAGCTCATTTTGGCGAGTGAAGTTGCTGTGAGCTACTCCTATTCCCTGCAGCGGCCTCCTATTCCCTTTTTTTTTTTTTTTTTTTGCTTTCCAATTGGTTTTATGACACAAGTTTATATTGTGTTGCAGGTTTTTTTTTTTTTTTTTTTTAATTGCTCATCGCTGGTGTTTTTGTTATTATTGGCACTGAATAACATGACAAACCTCTCTAACTGCTTTTCTGGCTTTGTTCTGGCACTTGTGGTTTCCCAATGAACTTTCTTTCCAAAACTCTTTAATGTTTAAACCGGGACTTAACAAACCACAGTTCCCAATAACAGTCATTCTCCAGGACGCACTGTCTAATGTTATGTACATATAAAGGAGGGACTATTGTCAAGTGGAATTTAGCTTTTTCTTCTCTCTATTGTATCTGCTCCTATATTGTGTTATATTAATGTCTCTTATGGTAAAATTATGTGGGTCTATTCTAACACTATGAACCGTTCCATTATGCTGAAATATGATGGTAGTATTTATGGCATGTCTCTTTGTGAACAATGCAAGTGCCTTCTGGTCTTACTGCTATAGAGTCATCAAAGTGTAACTCCGGTCAAATGCTGTTAAAGCACAACAAAAACCTTTAGACCTTCAGGCCCCATGGACACTACCATAATTTTGATCCGCAATTACGGATCACAATGCTGATCCATTCATTTCTATGGCCTACAGATATATTCCCGTGTATTTTCCGTAAAAATGACCCGCCAAAAAATAGAAAAAATTCTATTTTTTTGATTTTTGTGGACCGTGCTCCTATACTTTAATGAGAGCACGGCCCGCAAATGTGGGTGACCATCCGCTGCCGGCCTTGCCAAAAATGACGGGCTGTGCACCCGGCTACGTCCGTTAGCATGAGGCCTCAGCCTTGACTGGAGTTAAAGGGTTTGTCCAGTTTGAATTACGGCTATCGATCTGAAGGGTCCCTGTCATTAAGCTGGTAAGCAGCAAAGATTCAGGTTGGAGCCGCCAAGGTGGTCCGTTGTTTGCTGAAGGATCCAGTTTCCTAACCTACTGATCAGCTGGCCTTACATTTCCGCTACAGGGGAAATGTGGAATTACATGTAGGCAATTCAAATAAATGGGCAACCATGTAATATATGGATAAGTCAGGTCCACCAGCATGAGAGTTGCTCTGTTAGCGGCTCCTTACTCTGGGTAATACGATATATGGAGGTCCTGACCTGTATGACATCCAAAGTGAAAGGGGTTATTTTCATGGGACAACCTGAATATCCAACTCTTTCAAATCCTAGTCAAAGGTCCAGGAAACTGAGACCAGCTCTGCAGGAAAGACCACTGTTTAATTAGAACCATGCATACAGCAGCGGACATATCGGGGTCTTGGACCTCTGAGTATAATTTGGTGTGAGGGGGAAAGATTGGGATTAAGTGCACTCAGACCTGAATTTTTCCGCTGTAACTGAAGATTCAGGTGTAATGGGCCATCATAGAGGAACTTTTCCCTGCTCCTTTATTAGCCAGATCAGAAAGCCACATCAGAGGTTTTCCAGCTCTAAAGCACTCGACCATGTAGTACCGCATTTCTCCAGCAGTGGCCACCAGCTTCCGCTGGTGAGAACACCTGATTGCCAGTGGTTTCAACAGCGGGACCCTCAGCAATCAGATGATCATTAGCAAGTCCTCAATGAGAAGGATAGTTCAGATGGAAGAGACCCTTTTTAATTGGGGTCCTGCATAGGAGATATTAGAAGGCCTCCTGATCTGTTTCCTCCAGAACGTGACAGCTGTGCTATCCAGCAGCGGGAGTTCTTCTGTATGGAGATCATAACAATTCCAATTGAATGTGATAGTCCAGGGTTGGGTCATATAGCCAGTGCGATGAGGGAGATTTTTCTCTATAAGAAATTTCTGGTAATTAGAATGTTAACCCTATTCTCAGTCTATTTTTAACATTTATTATGGGCATAAAACAATTGGGGCGTTGGTCACCGGGGATCTAGTTGATCGGAAATAAAATAAATTGATTGCTTGTGTTGAAAATATTTTTATAAAGTCGATCTAAAAATATTTTTTGGGCTGCTTCCATACTGGATAGGTTGATATGTAATTCGTGGTAATGATGAATATTTATCCGTATTGAGGTTGATCTTTTTAAAGAAAAATCCCTTTTTGCTACGATCTGCTGTAATCTACAGGGATACATGGCAGCAAGTGTTCAATTCCCCTGCAGCGCTACAATAGGAGAAATAAAGCATTACACAGTACCCGTTGAAATCAATAGGCTGTCTAAAAGGAGACAACCCGTTAAGAGCAACTTGTACCCGTATACCAAAACAAAAAATTATTACAAATTGAATGTTTTTTCTAAAATTTGGTGGTATTGATAAGACATTTCACAGTTCTATTTCCATAAATACTTTATTAAGCTGTAAAAACGATGTCTTTGCTTTTCCTTGATGATCGTCCATACTTCTGTTCATCGTAGGTCTTAGTATAGTAGCTGATACCAGAGTAATGCCCCTTTCATTCTTCTAAAATGTAAGGTCCACCCAGAATTTTACCTTTACATAGTTAAGCGTTATCAGCGTTTGTTTGCTTTACCGCCCTGTTGCACTGTTCTGCTTTATATGAAGGCTCTTTATCTGTAATGGTTAATAATAATTAGCCAAATGTCTACTCCAGGTATTTATAACAAATCATGTGAAGAGCTCCTAGGTGGGAAAGAGGATCTGTCACAAGTTTATTAATGCCCTATCTCCTAACTAATCTAATAGGCGCTATGATGCTGATAACTACTGTTAATTTATTTTTTTAAAACTTTTATTATTTTCAAAGTAATGTGCATTTTTCTAAATATGCTAATTTGGCTATACTAATGGTAGGTTACTCTTTCTTTCCACTCTGGGCGGTGTAATGTTTTCTGTATGACGCTGTCCAATCCGCGTCATACAGTTCTCCTCTTCCCAGCCCAACAACACAGCGTGATCATATAGTATACAGCTTCCGTTCCCGACTGGTTTCACCTGGTGATCCCTCCCAGTTGTTTCACAGCTAGAACAACTGCGAATCTCATCTTTCATATGCCACCAGAACCACTGTTCTAGGTGGTCCACAGCTGGAGATATGGCTATTTGAAGTGATCCCCCCCGCCCCCCTCTCCAGCCTCAGTCCCTCACACTGTGTGAAGCAGCTACATTCTGATAGGACAGCTCAGAGGTGGTGAGGAGGCTCCACCTCAGGAGAATCGCTGGTGTTCACACCCACTTGAATAGGCTCCTTTACATATTTAGAAAAAGAGGTCATAACTTTTAAAATAATAAACATTTTGGGACACAATTTTCACTAGTATTATCAGTGTGACAGCGCCTATTAGATTAGCTAGGAGATTGGGCATTACTAAACTAGTAACAGATCCTCTTTAAAGAGGCTCTGTCACCAGATTTTGCAACCCCTATCTGCTATTGCTGTAGATCGGCGCTGCAATGTAGATTACAGTAACGTTTTTATTTTTAAAAAACGAGCATTTTTGGCCAAGTTATGACCATTTTCGTATTTATGCAAATGAGGCTTGCAAAAGTACAACTGGGCGTGTTGAAAAGTAAAAGTACAACTGGGCGTGTATTATGTGCGTACATCGGGGCGTGTTTACTACTTTTACTAGCTGGGCGTTGTGTATAGAAGTGTCATCCATTTCTCTTCACAACGCCCAGCTTCTGGCAGTGCAGATCTGTGATGTCACTCACAGGTCCTGCATCGTGTCGGCACCAGAGGCTACAGATGATTCTGCAGCAGCATCGGCGTTTGCAGGTAAGTCGATGTAGCTACTTACCTGCAAACGCTGATGCTGCTGCAGAATCAAGTGTAGCCTCTGGTGCCGACACGATGCAGGACCTGTGAGTGACGTCACAGATCTGCACTGCCAGAAGCTGGGCGTTGTGAAGAGAAGTGGATGATACTTCTATACACAACGCCCAGCTAGTAATAGTAGTAAACACGCCCCGATGTACGCACATAATACACGCCCAGTTGTACTTTTACTTTTCAACACGCCCAGTTGTACTTTTGCAAGCCTCATTTGCATAAATACGAAAATGGTCATAACTTGGCCAAAAATGCTCGTTTTTTAAAAATAAAAACGTTACTGTAATCTACATTGCAGCGCCTATCTGCTGCAATAGCAGATAGGGGTTGCAAAATCTGGTGACAGAGCCTCTTTAAGATGTACTGAGAGGTTTGAAGGAAATGATGATAAAGATTTATGCGACTTTAGATGTTCTCTGTGGGACAAATGTCGAAATTTTTTCAATGGTCGAAAGGTTGGTTGCGACTATCTTTCTCGTAGTGGAGTCATCACTGTGATTTTATTGCAGTTCATGTTCAACTTTGTGTTGTCATGCAGCCTTAGCCATAGGGGCAACCTCTATTGTTACTCGACCACCGACTACAACAGCAAGTAGAAAATGTACAAAATAAATTAGTCCGCTGACCACTCATTCGAAGTAAGGACGCCACATTCCATGTTTGATCGGTGCACGGGAAAGAGAGCTACGCCGGAAGTAGGTGGAAATCCATGGAACAAAGTTAGAGGTCTTATGATTAAGAACTGAAAAGTTCGAAACGCGTAGGCGTTCTCTCCCAGGGATTTTTAACTTCTTGTTTTAATTTTGACAGTTTTGTATCTTATTATTTTATATTGTGTGCTGGGCCTCCTAACTTTGTTCTATTGTTACTCCACTGTAATGAAAGGGGTGTCTTATGACATCTGTTTCCATACCATCTAAGAGCATATGGACATCATAGAGGATGCAGCCCCCCCTGAGCCAGAACGAAGTGCTGTTGTGGCGGACCCAACCCATCCATGCAGGTCATGGTTGCCCATTCATTTGAATGGCCTGCATGTAATGCTACATTTTCCCGATGTTTATAGTCCGGTGCACCTTCTCTCGCTGATAGCCACGGGTTCCACAATTCCCCGGTTATCAGTGGTTATCTGCTTGTATCGAAAAGGATTCTTCTTCATGAATCCACCAATTTAAAGAGCATTTTCCACACACGCAAACAAAAAGTTGCAAACAATAAACTTGTGTGAATTTGTTAAATATATTATTCAGCGTTTGGTCTACTAAGGTAGACTTTCCATTTAGGAACCTAGGAAAGCTGGAGTTGATGGTTCTCACTTCACTGAATGACAAAGGCACCTACACGCTGCGTTAAGGAGATCCACTATTCTGTGAGTTTTTTGTCGCAAAAAAAAATGGGAATAGATGCTAGTGCAAAGGAGAGGGGAACATGTCCTAAATGTTTAAGATTGTTTTGTTCTCCATTTTGTTATAGGATCTATTGTCTATAAAACAAAATATTTAACAAAATAAATGATCTCCCAAACTGACCAACTCCTGCAGAGGTTGTCATCCAGCTTTCCAAGGTTCCTGATAGCAAATTCTGCTTAGTTATACAGTGATACTTCCCGCACCCTCATATTAATGCGTAGCAAGGTCAATTTAGCGTGCCCACGATGCGCATTACGTGCGGATTTGCCATATGAGTTTTCGCAGCGTAATACAGTGCCAGCAAAGTAAACAAGAAAATCTCATCTACATGTTGCAGAATTGTATCTGACTGGTTTAAAAAAAAAATCAAAAAAAAATCTGCAGCATAAAAACCTATGCACCTATTTCCACATCAAAGTATAAAAAATACACTATTGGGTGCAGATTTTACCTGCGGAATTAGCTGCGGTTTTGATGCAGATTTTCTGCACCAAATTCCGCAACTTGTGCATGTAGCCTAAGAAAATGGTAACCATACTGGTGGGTACCCAGCTTTTCCAGACATACTGTTTTAGTTTATTGGCGCTATATGAATAGCCTGTATTACATAGGCATTGCTGTGCTTTTTATATTGATCCTTTCCAGCGCTGCAAGAGTAAAAGGACTAAGCTTCTAGCGCAAATTGGGTGAGATCTAATGAAGTGGCAGCTCGGCTGGAAGGCAGATCAATCTGAAAACCGAGCCTGCTGCTGATACTCTAGCAGGAGATCAGTCCCCGCCCGATCCTGTTGGCTTGCAGTGACATCATGCCTCCTACTACTACAGCAACCTGCGAGCGGGTCAAATTCCTGGCTGCCCAGGTAAATGAAAAACAGCACTTCCTGTAGAGCAGGGAGGAGCTGAGAGCCAACTGTGACAGAGCGTTCTCCAGCTCCTACAAGGATTAATTACCATCATGAAGTCAGACCGGGAGGAAGGGAAACCTGGTAGGTTACTTGTCATAATATTTTTTTTAACCACGTCTCTTTCCCCTCCTTGCTTCATTCAGATGTAGCAAAGCTTAATTTGTAATTTAACTCCTTGGTGCTGCATTGTTTGTACGTTGTTTGCTCGCTTTAAGATAACGTAAACTTAGCTGCAGTCCTATGTAAAACCACATTGTGATGTCACCGTGAGTTGCGCTCAATGACAAATTTAGCACTGCAATGTCGTTCAAGCTCAGCTCTGCTTCATCTACGTTTACAGAGATGCATGCTGGTTAAGTAGAGCGAATCACTTGTACTTTTTATTTTCTTTACGTCCCCAGTTGTGTAAGCATAAGCATAATGGTATGGGAGAGCAGCCTCTTAGCAGAGCTTATGTTATGTGAGTGGCACTCACTTTGCGGAGTCACGGTTTGCTTGAGAAGAAGTCTTTTTGGGGCAGACCTCTAAGGATCCAGTATAATTATCGTAAACCGGTGCTTCATTGATTGGCAGGGGAGCGGAAAGTGCTTTGTGTTGGTGATGAAAGGTCTAATAAATAGGGGTGTACGTGTCTGTACAGGTTGGATATGAAATACCATTCATTCATTAAAGGTTTAATTATCTCTAAATGAGGTATTCGGAAAGGCGATGATCAAAAGGACAGGGGGGGGGGGGGACGCTAACATTGCATACTATTCGTAGGTAAGAAATTTTATATCCATGAGGTACGAGGCAAGAGGTGGCTCTTGTATGGTGTCTAGCTATTAGGGGGACATGCTTTAAATGAATGACCGGTCACTGGGCTGACTCGAGCCTTGCACATATTCTGTGGGTAATGTGTTATGACATTATTTGCATGTACACTATATTATACCTGTACTATAAATGTCTTGTCCGTGTCTGGGAAAGCTAGGCAACAACCAATATGGCTACCATCACAGTGGTCACCCAGGGTGGCCGATCAGTTTTAAACTATTAATGAGTGGCATACAGAGGGTACAGGCAGCGTGGCCTGTGTACAGGGGCAGAGCTATGGGGGTTCAGAGGTAGCAGTTACAATTGGGCCCTGGTGCCTGAGAAGGCCTCCTGCCACATGGGAATATACCAGTGTTATAAATCGCACATGGTAGGTGGGTGGGTGGGCGGGGGGCCCTGTTACAGATTTAGCAATATATGTCTATGTATATCTCTGTGCTTGCCTACGCACGCAGCTTCATAGTGGCCAGTGGTGGAAAAGTGACCCCCATTTAAAATGTTAACCTTTATTCATTCAATAATTAGCGATTTGGCCTGTGACACAAATATTCCCCCTCCCCTACAAACTCTTCAGGACTCCATTGAGGGTACAGTCCAACGTAGTTGTGGCCAAAACTGTGCTCACTTGCTGTGGCTAATGGTTTTACGGTTTTGCTGGTAATACCTCAAAAAATCTGACGGTCATTGGCCACCACAAATGGGCCTGGTTTTAGCTGCATGTGGCCACTGCTCAACAGAAGATACCCTAAAACTGGGTGACCGTATTGATTTGTTACAGCTGTAATGGTGGCCATATTGTTTTTTTTTTTTACCCGGCCACGGACAAGACATTTACAGTACAGGTATAATGAAGTCTATATGTCCTGACACATTACCCACTGTGTGTTGGTTTGAGTCAGCGTGCGGGGCTCTCGTGTCAGCCCAGTGAATGGTCATTTAAAAGCAGTTTTACCGAATATCTCTATGGGAGTAAAGTGCCGTACAAACTTTTAGAAACTTTTGAATCAACCAGTCGGCACCTACAATTCCCACAAACAACGCTGTTATCCATGTGCCCCAGTATCTTTCTTTATTTCTGCAATTTAATCCTGAAGTTTGATGTCCGCTTTACAGTTTCGTTCTTTCGGTCTAGATCCTCTAATTTAATGTGTTGGACTTCATAAGACTTTGCGGTATGGGTTTACAAGGAGCATTGCTGGGTGCTGGTTTTTCTTAAGTACAGAGATTGCTTTTTTCTCTTTGAATCGGTATTCTGCTAACCCTTTTCTAAGGTGACGATTGGGCCTGTGATTATTTGTCCAGCACGAGAGGTTTGTATTTTTCCCTCTGGTTTCTCGCTGTTCCGATTGTCCCATCATTTGTTTCATAGAAGTAAAAATGTGTGAATATTTCCCTTTGCTTTTTGTCATGTTTTGCTATGTTGCCCTCCTTTTACACAGCACCCACTTATTCCATAGTGCTGTACAAAGTTTGTAATCCATCTCGTCACTCCCGATCTCCAGTAGTGGATTACAATCTGATTTCCCTTTTCAAACAAACACTGGGGCCAGTCGCATAGAAAGCCAATCAACTAGGCAGAACCTGGCGGAAACCCACGTAAACGTGAGAACATACAAACTCCACGCTGGAGTGGATCTATTTCAAGACTCACTCGAGGGCCAATTTCCAGGGCTAGAGAACCTAGACAAAGCGGGAGAAAACCCATAAGATCAAGAGGAGAACACGCCAATGCCTTTTTGCCTTGTTTGCATTCAGGAACAAATTTCTTCAAGGCAATTGCACTAACCACTGAGCCACCAGGTTGCCCAATGGCATCATGATATTGTGACACAATGGAGAATACTTGATTGTACTTAAGTTATTACTACAACAACAACAAGCAGCTAATAGTACTGAAGTAGTTAGTCTTCAGGCAACACAGACCACTTTGTACTGTAGGTTTGATGACTGAAAACTATGGACAGATCAGTAGGAAGACCCATCGTATGACCCATCGTAACTAGTTCCTCAACGTTGGTGTGACATTTAACTTTTACCATAATGCTATTTTTATATTCGAGGTGTGGTTGTGCTACCCAGGTAAACCAGGCTGTCAAAAAATGGAACGTGCCCTATTTTTGACCTGTCGCACGGCTCCCTTAGAGGTCTATGGGTCCATGTAAAGCACGGCCGTCACTTGAATGTGCTCCGATTAACGGCCGTGTCTACCACCACTCACTCCTCTAAACAGTGTGAAGTGCATGTGAAGAGAAGGAGAGTTGTTTGCTGCCACAGCCCCTTGTAGATGGAAACCCCCGTAGTTGGCACCCCCGATCCGTAGATAGCGCCACTGTAGCTCCTTTAAGATGCTCTTTTGGCCCCATAATTGTCCATAGAACTTTTAAGGCTCTTTATTAACCAGCATTGTATTGTCTCTAGGGCCTTGTACACTTCTGCCTATGAAAAGCTTTATTTTATCTCCATCAACATTGATTTCTAGTGTACTTGAATAGTCCTCAGGCTAAACACCTTTCTCTGCAGTGAACAGAACAGATCAGATAAATTCCTACATTTGCTTTCCATCTAATTGAGCGGGTTCTAATAGAAAGTCATTTCACCTTGTTTCTTGAGGAATTGCTGAATCCAAAAACCCTTTATAATAATTTGGCAAGCCAAAAACGGTTAAAAATATAAAGCATCTGCACAAATTCCCATCAATTTGAATGTACACAGGTTTTAGGTTATAATCTGTTGTATGGGCCAAATTGGTTCCCTCTATGGCCGGCTTAAATCAAGTAATATATTTGTCACGCACATAGTTTGTGTAGATGTCCAGAAACTGCAAGGAGACCTAATAAAGAACTGTAGATTCCTAGGAATCACTGTAGTGACGTGTCAATGTTTTACAGTCGGCCTGCCTATCCATTAGTGTATGCCATAGTATCCCAAAAGACTGTAAAATGGGGACATATAAATTGGACCCCATTAGTGTTGTTTCTTAATTGTCTGTAATATCACATAAGTCATGCATTGGAAAGAATACCACCACCATGTTCTTGACCTAATGCAAAAAAAAAAATTTGTATTATTCAATCAAGCCTCGAAAGCTTTTCTATAGGATTTGTCACCTGACTGAGGAATTTTGCTGTAAACCTGAAATTTTAGAACAAAAAGAGGTCATGTAGACTTAGCATTAGTCTGGTAACCCAAGAGCTTAAAGTAATTGGGCTTTGGATTCTCTTACTGTACCCCACGCAGACTCCGTTACACAATGTAGAGCGGTGCGGACTGTTCTATTGGCATGACTTTACAAAGTCAAAAATTTACTTTCTTGGGAGATCAAGGACATGGCTACATCTAGCAAAGCTGTGGAAATTTTTGGCTGGTTCCTAATGGCTCATGATGTCCAAAATTTAAAGGGATTCTTCTCTATTGAACCCTCCAGGCTCACTTTGAGGAAACAATCAGATCTCTCTAGGATATGATTCCCTGTGTAGGTACATATGTAACTTCTTACTATGTGATGGCCTGAGTAAAAATAGGACACCTATTCAAGTGTCTGGAAGCATTAGTAAACTTTTTATGTAAGGACAACCATTTTTCATTTATTTAGAAAAACTATCCAATTTGGTTCCATCTAATGGAAAGTTTTGGTACCAGACTTAAAGGGGTATTCACATCATAAGCATTTATGGCCTGTCCACAGGGTAGGCTATAAATGCTTGATTGGTGCGTGTACCATCTCTGGGATCCTCGTCTATTTGGGGTGCTGTGACCCCATTCATTGTTTCAGGCCGGCTGCGCTCCATTTAGAGCTGGGGTTTCTCCGTAACTCCAATAGACGTGAATGGAGGGGGCCGTGCATAAGCCGCGTCTACACTTTGTATGCCCTAATTCGTCAAACAGGTTTCACGGCACTTTTTTTCTCCTGATACTTGAAAGTCCCATAAGTGGGTCCCACACCTATCAGGAATGCATGTCATATAACTCTTTTAAAGTAAATTCACTTTTAGGTAGCCACCCCTCCAGATTATACTTTTCTGGCGCTCCGTGCATTGCAGAGGTGAAGTGGAGATTTTTTTTATATTTTACTTTTTTCCAAGCAGAGATGTCACTGGATGAAGTAGGTCCTAATATTTTTCTTAATTTTATTATTTGGATAAAAAAAAAAACTGCATGTAATGGGATTTTAGTGTGGCTCCGAGTTGCTTGTCACCATTTTGCCAGAGTGGATGTCAGTGGTGACAGATTGTGTATGGGAATCGGTTGACTCACTAGAAGAATTCACTTCACGGGAATTTGTAAATTGTACATAACATCTGATATTTATCTGTCTAGTGAGAGAAACTATGCCAAATCAAAAATACAGTATCCTATGTTGATAGCTAGTGGTCTGCAGTCACACAGGAAAACTTGGTCTTGTGTTCGTCAAGACCAAAGATCAAAATCTGGCCATACACTCATGTAGGCAATAGCTTTTTGGTGGACCACAATCTGTATGTGTGTAATATCTACCCGCTTTCCTATTAGATACAGTTCCATTTAGCAACTATATAACAGCAGTCTCGACCATAGATTCCCAAATGTGTCCCTATAAGTAGTTTTCCCATTAGGGGAACATTTATGCTCATTCTGCCTGCTGCTATCTTTTGTGTATGGCCAACAACTATTTGGCTTTAACTGTTTTGCTGTCATCTGAGATGCACCACACTCTGAGAGAAGGCAGCAGAATTCAGAATGCAGCTCTGGATATGAATCGAGTGGGTACACTATACATAGAGCATGGTATTTAGATATGTAACATTTTGCGTAGATTTACACTAAAATGCTGCATAAATATCGCTAAAAGTGGAGCTTACCTGTTAAAGATGTAAGATTTTTGTTATCTACAGGCAGTTTACTAAGTTGTGTCTCTGGGGCATGCAGAGCTGGGGTAGGGCGTATGATGCGTGCTATCCAAACACCACAGATATGCAGTCACTGCATTCACTTTTGACCCCGTTTATGTTGTTACTGTCTCGCTTTGAAGCCTTTGTGTAAGCAGGATCATTTGTTGCTTTGAGGAAGTTCTATGGAGCTTTTCCAATACCTCGGGTCATTCCCTTGTACAGGGATGCACTTTTTTGTTTTCCTATTGTAGTATATGTTTGTCTGGTAAGCAGTGCTTTCAATTTTGCTAATTCTTTGCAATGATTGAAGGCACACGTAGGTAATGCTTTCATCTTGGTAACCGGAGATGTGATTTACATTTCCACCCCAAAACATTTCTGGACCTGGACAATGCAGTAATCTTAGCCAGGGGTCGCTTGCATACTATATATCTGATAAAAGCTCCGTCAAGGGGGCAGAGCAGAAGTGTCTTTGGATATTTATCCAGGCCAGAAATTTAAGGTTTCTCCCAAAATGTAAAATAGTGGTGACCTCCACCAATCTCAAGAGGTGGCTGGGCATCAGGCGTTCCTCTCCATTTGAATGAAAATATTGGAAACCTATATGTGCATAATTTTCATTTAATTTAAAATGAGCGTAACCAACGTTGTAGGGCCCTTAGACAGAACTCATTCTGGTGATCAGCTTGAGGGGTCCTTCATCCATCCATCCATTTTTAAGTGGAACAGTAAAATAATAGGGGATTCATGTTACTATGAAATAGGCATTCGTAAATAATTGTGCAAATCTTTTGGTATTGGTTAGAATGTAATCTGTCTATAGACATTAGTCTGGGAATCCGTAGACGCGGCCAGTCTACTGGGACCGTAAAGGATCTGTCATGTTTTTTTTAATCCAGCCAACTTTTTTTATTTTGCTCCATCCTGGGATGAGGAACTCTGCAGGTCCATCAGCTGCTTACTCCTCCGCCATCCATAAAAGTGACGTAGTTGTCCGGCCAGCAGTTCTCCTACTCCGATTTTTCTCCTCCATTATCTAACGTGCATGGACAGCTTTGGTCCAACACAACGACCTGGCAAAATCGTTGATATTCCTCTGTTTCACAAGCAAAGTGAAGGACTGATGGAACGCAGACAACCATTGAGTCAGAAAGAAGTCGCACACTGGTCAAATACATGTCGGGTTGGAGTTTTTCAGACCATAGTAAGCCATAACATACTTATGGGCTGTATAAAAATATATATTTAGTTTTTTATTTTATTTTTAGTTCTTGCCTACTCCAGAATCTGACAACCTTTTTATGCATGGTTACAAACTATGCATGTTTTTATTAGCATTGGCCATTTCAAATCTCGTGTATGGCCAGTTTAAAGGCAATGTCATAATCGGCTAAGTGACGAATAAATGAGTTAAACCGACAAATTGCCAATTGATTTTTTTTCTTCTTGATCTTTGGCCAGGTTTGGACTCCTATTGATGGGATACAAATCTGTTGTTTGGCACAAATGACTTTCCAAAGACTGCACCCGACAATGACCAAAAAAAATCCAACACTGCAAATAAACTGTTTTCTATCGGTTTCTGTCATTCTTGTTCATGTCACAAAAAGGTGCCGATTATCGGCAAAAAATTTACTAAATCTGCCTTTTCCACCATCCAAAATCTCTAGCGTGTGGCCGGCTTTATCATCTAGGAAGGTCAGGGTTAGATGACCAATTCATGTGAAATTCCCTTCTGGAATTCTGTAGATCAATTACAGCCTGGGTCTGCATTTTTGAGCCAGCATGACCATCTGAGATGAGCTTTTTCGCAGGAGTCCTCTTTAGACCACATTTTCAGCCTGCTTCATAATTTCTCTATTTTTTCAGGGTTTTTTAGTTGGCCAATTGATTGTTCTGAACTTGAATAATGCAAGAGGACCGACACTGCTGTTGTATGTCAACAATATAATATATTTTAATACCTTGGGAAATACGTTGGGTTTAGTCTTCATAGAGGATCTGAAGATCTTTTATCTCGCTCATCTCTGCTTTGAAGCAGTTGCCCATAGACTGAAAGCATATTTTCGATGTTTGAGAGTGTGGAATGTTGAGACGGATTGACTTGTCAAGTTAATAAATTTCATAAATCCATCTTCTTTTTTTTTTCCGGTATTAAAAGGACAGATTTGCCAACATAACACTATATATTGTTCCAGAAAATTTACAGAGGACTCAACTAGTTGTGGTTTGGCTTCAACAATAGCACAAAATGTCATTCTTTTGGATGTCCTGCCCCACAATCACTTGCTCCCCATCAAAGCTATTGGGGTTGCCAATGGCTTCTATTGGTTTTGATGCCACAATGCAACTTTGTGGAGAAACATCAATAAGTCACCTTGTCCACCAGTCATGTAGCCCACCGCGTTATGAATATATAAGCAAAGTGAGAGGGTTTTTGGGGTTTTGTTTTCTCATTCTTGCTCAACTACTTCCTGGACCTATTGTCTTTTACCTTGGAAGAACAAACAAGGAGTTTAGTGGTTTTGACACATTGAAGAATGGAACACAACTCCTCTGAAAGTCCTTAGACATCGAAAAACATTTACACGTAGACCTTTTGAAATTTACAAGGAGCTTTCTTAAATAAATCTCATATTTTTAGCAGGCTGGATGTGTCAAGGATATTGTGATAGTAATTTAGCTATTGGCTCCTTCCTTAGCACCCTTGTCAGCGGATAAACCGTGTGCCAAGGTCTTCGCAGACATAGCTGTAGCAATATCCGAATAGCGTGACACTTCCCCCTTGGACTTAATGCAACTCAGCATTTATTGATCCTGTCTGCACGTCTTTGTTCAGGGCATATTGTTATACTGAAACCTTGATCAATACGGTCCTGCTTGTGTTTAACGCTGGGTCCATCAACATTTAGTTTGGTCATCTTTAGTCATTTGAATGAGAAGACTAGTAGATCACATATCATGGTGATCTATAAATGGTTAACAGAATCTCCTCTCATTCATGTCATTGATGTAGCTTCCCCGTTTGACCAGAGTCCTATTCACACTTTTTTAAGGCTTCGTTCACATCTGCGTCGGGACTTCGTTCATGGGTTCCGCCGGAGCTTTCCGTCAGGGGAACCCATGAACGGATTCCAAACTGAAACAAACTGAAAACATAGGCTTTCGTTTGCATCATCATTGATTTCAATGGTGACTGATCTGGTGCAAATGGTTTCCGTTGGTCATTTTTGTGTAAGGGTTCCGTCGATTTTGACGGAATGAATAGCGCATACGACTACGGTATTGATTCCGTCAAAACGACGGAACCCTTACACAACGGTGACAAACTGAAACCATGTGCATCGATTACGCTATTGCTTCTGGCAAAACTACGGGTCCAGTGCACAACAGAGACAAATGGAAATCATGGGCACCCGTCACCATTGAAATCAATGGTTATGGAAACGGAAACCTGTGGTTTCCGTCTGTCAGTTTCTGTTCAGGGTCCCGTTCTGATGGAAAGCTCCGACGGAACGCCAGAACGGGACTCCAACGCAGATGTGAACGAGGCCTTATGATCTTTCTGAAAACAAGAATCTAACGATTTTTGCCCATTATAAATAAAGTGTAAGGTCATGCTCTGACTACCGTACCTCGGTTTGCCTCCGATTTTTTTTTTTTTTTTTTTTTTTTTTTTTTTATACAGAAGTTTTATTGTACGATTCAGATAGAAAAAAAGTGTGGCATGTTCTGTCGTTCTCCATATATACAGAGATATTCTCCCCTAAAAGCATTGAATTAGGGGAGAATATTTCCGTACGTACAGCGTCTGATGGAACCCGAACGGCAGTGCATGGTGGCCATGAGTCTCTATTCTAAGGGATCGTATAATCTCAATGTTCTGCTGTACAGGCTTCGTGCCCTTGTGAATAAGCTTTTTCAGTACCATCAAATTTACAAATTGTCTTCGTACATACGCTGGTTGTAATGTGGAAAATATCAATCTTGAGGTTGTAACTATTTTGTCAGAGTTGTTGGTTTTGACCAATTGTGATGTATAAATGGTCCTTTTTACTATTTGTAGTAATTAAACGACAACGTTTCTGTCCCAGCCGATCAGACCTTGTAATTGATCTACCGTATACACATGCATATGATTTAGTATGTTTTTTGGAACCAAGTAAGTCTCTGTTCACACCTTGTTTTCTTCCTTTCCTTCATCGGAGGTATAAGGCCTCATGCACACGACCGTGCCCGTAATTACGACCCGTAATTACGGGCACGGCCGACCACGGGCAGCCGGATGTTTTTACGGGCCGTGCTCCCATTATAAAGTACAGTAGCACGGCCCGTAAAATAAAAAAATAGGACATGGTCTATATTTTTCAACGCCACGGGCACCTTCCTGTAAGCAAACGGGAAGGTACCTGTGGCCAATATAAGTCTATGGGCCCGTAATTACGGCAGTTTTTACATTCGTGTGCATGGGGCCTAAGTCTGGAGTATTTCTTAAAGTATACCTGCGACAGAAGCCTATGATGTATGCCACTGTATGGGCATGTGTCACCCAATTAAAAAAAAAACAAAAAAAAAAAAAACGGAACAGTAAATGTTCTTTTACTTTATCCCTCCATATAGGAAAGCATAACAGACAACACTTTCCTATACAGTTTAAAAAATAAATAAAAGTATGCCGATGCATATGCCAAAATGATACTTTTTTGGCATGTGTCGGGTGTTGGGGGGTCCTATGGCTACGTTAAAATAACGAAGTGTGAACAGGGCCTAAAACGGGAAGACTTGATAAACCTTTAGCTTCTTTTCTGCCATCAAATTCTAAGTTTCGTTGTTAACCTGCAGATGGTATTCAAACTGTCCTTGCTTTTAGAAATATTGTCACTGATGGGTTCTTTGAGCTTCTGTAGATTTTTTTGAGTTTCTTCTATCATTAAGGGGTTGTGCGATTAGAAAAAGTGTCTCTTTTTTCCACAAACCGCACAAATTTTGTCCATGAGCAGTGTCTGGAATTGCAGCTCAGCCCCATTAACTTTAATCCGGCTAAGCTGCAATACCAGGGACCGTCCATTGAAAATGGTGGCACTGATTATGGGGGGGGGGGGGGGAACAGACCCTTTAAGATGCCAGTACATTAGATTAATGCTGCCAATTTTATAGTGAGATCTGCAGACAATCTAATGTGCTTAGGGGTCTCCCGACTGTACCCCTAACAGCAGATGTTGGGGAAAATTAGGATTGGTAATGTTGGATGTCAACATGCCCGATCTTTTGTACTGCCTCGAAATAAACTGCTGTCAATTGTCTAGCAGCCACTTTTCTTCCTCCTCCTCCTCCTCCTCCTCCTCCTCCTATAGAATAAATATGCATGCGCTGGTGGACCAAGCTTGCATGTTTATGAGAAGATTATGGAAATGACTGAGTGTTCAGGCCAACAACTACATTACATGTATGGCCGACATTCATACACTGCAAGTCATCTTAAAATGTGGCTCATGGAATACTATTTCCTCATAAGGAGCACTACCAAAAAGATGTGGAGACTTCGGGCGATGCTTTCTGAGAAATATGCAAAAAAAGTTCCTCCAGAAGGATGAAAGCTTTCTCTCTATTTCAACATTATATGAAGATGACTCGCTCAGTCGGTGCCTCTTTGATTTGACTTTCAAGGTTTGCGATCGATAGATGGCGCTATAGAGTTTTTGTTTTTCCTCCTGAAGTGTAGGAAGAAGCGACGTTATCACTTCCTTTGCCCAAATTTGAGAATCTCCCCCGTGGTGTTGCTTAATGTAGGACTTGGAGGTTTGTATTATGAAGCATCCTAAAATTTGGAGGTAGACTACCATAGTTGCCTTTTTGTTTTGTTTGTTTTTTGTTTTTTTCCTTTTTGTTTTTTACATCCTATGCCCAATAATTGTGGCTCCGCATTACATAAAAAATGCTTAGACTTTTTAACAAAAAATATAATCTCTTACCATTCACAATTTTTGTTTTTCCATTTTATTGTCCTTTTTATGGTAAAAATTTATTATTGAACCAAAAAGTGTTTTTTCACTTTCTTTGATTTTTCCCGCACCTTGCTGGGTGTCCATGGCTCTCAGACTGCACATGACATTATAAATTCTGAATTACAAATGTGTGTAGAGATATTACTTGTATTGTGATTAATTCCTACGTCTCTACTGAGCCACAGGCTGCTCCGCTGGTTTTATCGAGTGAGTTAGTTGGGTTTAACTTGTAATAGTCAATCTAATAACCAGTTCTTGTTTGGATGCCTCATTATTCAGCTATGGTCAGTGATTAACACTACAATTAGATTACTGCCTCTAGGATACAGGGGTTGTAAGGTTTAGAAAACCCATTTCAAATACCCTATTTGGAAATTCTGAATAAATAAAAGGGGGTCCTCCATTCAGAACCCCCTCATCTATTTGTCAAAGTGGAAAGTAGCTTCGAAAAGTGTCTCCCACCCTGGAGGTCTCCGCAGGTCCATACATTACATAGACAGACTATTGATTTGAATGGGGAGTATGTAATTCTTTATTTCCCCTCTGGTGGCGCTGCAGTTATATTGGTTACAGCAGCAGGACAGCCTGCGATCATTTTATTGATGGGGAACTTTTCTATCAAAAAATGGATTGTCGAAAGCACACTACACTTTTTAAGTATTGTTGATGGCTGTCCTTTTCAAATGCCATATCCCAGCGTACGGACGGGGAAAGAGTCTGCTTGGGACTTCTCATCAACAAGAACGGAGTAAGAGCCGTAAAAAAAGCATGACCATAGTTGCCCATCCATTTAAATTGACACAGAGCACTGGTAAGGTGAGATATTAAGGCGTGGCCAGCTTATCACTGGGGTGACTATATTTCGAGAGGGTGGTGGCCTTCGCTGTGTTAGTACTTTTTATAATCGCCTATGTATCCTAAGCGTTTTAAACAGCTGCTTGGTTTTCAAGGTTCCTTGACAAAGAATCCGAGTGAGTAATATTTTACTTTACACTTCCAAGTATCTATTTTTTTTTATTCATTTGGGTGGAGATGGCCTTTAAGTTACGTCTTGGGAGCTGTAATTTGGAAAGTATGTAGGCAGTGAAGGTTTAATGTGTTTTTACTTTTACTTGCTTTTCAGACGTCCGTTTTGCAGCTACCGTATATGTTTTAAAATAAAAAATAATTGTGTCTAGTGAAGGTTGTAAGATTTGGTGAGCAAACCTCTTCAATATCAATTATTTCTAACCAGCTCTCGGTCTTTTTCACTTTGGTTTAGTTTATCGTTTTGCTGTGATGTAAATAGTCTCCTCATGCACTGAACTTGTGGTGAGATTGTCATGGGCTTGTGCATATACACAGAAGCCAATCTGCAAAGGAGGAGCTGCAGTGTAAAATATTAGGGAAAGAGCAGCAGATTTCGGGTTGTCTGCCTCTATTCTGCCTAATAGGAGTCTGAGATCAACATTACCCATAGATCTAGTTCTCCCACTTTCGAATTCTAGCACGGGCACAATGCCCTTAAATTCTGCCTTTTCTTTTTTTAATTTATAAACGCCTATATTGATTTACATGTAACCATTGCAATAGAGACCATTTACAAGGAAAATTCTTGGTTTAGGTTATCCAAGAAAGACTGCAGAATTACTATGTCCTGTATAATCCAGGCGTCCTCACATAATCACTAAATTTGAAACCCTTCTTAAATTTACTAAGATGTTTTAGAACGTCAGGTTCTCTTTAAACCGTGGGCAGTCCTGACCCTTAATTGCCCGTGAGACCTATAATTTGTCATTAGGCGTCTTTGATCTGTGAAATCTTTTTACTGTTGCCTGTGGCTACTGCAGAACTGTTCTGCACCAGAAGTACAGAGAGTCACTTGGTTTGACCCCTTGTCAGAGCCGTGCACAAGAAAAGCTTGGCGTATGCAGTGAGATGTCATTTTATTCTGAGCTGGAGAAAACAATTTTTTTCTGTTCTTTATTTTAGATAATCCATTATGGTTGAATCTTAGGGGCTTACTATAGTCGGGAATTGTGTGCCTAAAATAAACTAAAGTTTAAAGGGTGTTATGCATAGAATTAGTTATGCAATGATGGATCCTCTGCAGCAGTATCGTTGTTTCAGTAGGCACTATCATCCTTCAGGGCTTTAGGACAGTGTTTCTAATCTCCAGTCCTCAAGTACCCTCAACAGATCATGGTATGAGGATTTCCCTTGAGGGGAACCCCTTGGCAATTACGAATTTACTGATCCTAAACAGCCAGCGAAACAATAACAAAAACTGTTGGGGGCACTAGAGGAATAGACCAGAGAAACTCTTATCTAGTAAAGCTTCTGGGCAACCCCAATGGATGCCGTGATGTCATCCGTATTGGCCATCGACCTCCTTTCCCGGATTAGACAAAAGTAAGCTGTTGTAGGGGGTTACGGGTGGGTGTCTTATATGTTGCTCAATACCATGTTTATTTTTCTCATTTCGGGTTCATTGATCTGTATATTGGATGGTATCCAAATGTTGAATGTATACCTTTTGTTGACATGCTAAAAACATAAAGACATTAGAAAGAAAAATTTTTTTTTCGCATTTTATACAACTGCCATTAGTTTTCTTAGTTCTTGATCCAAGAGACAAGTGAGGAGGATGAGGAGGAGGAGCATTGTACATCTTCTTCAGGGTACTTCTTTGTCTTCGTAGTCTGTATGGTCTGCAATTTTTGTGGTCCAAGTGTTAAACATACTTGCCAACTTTTGAGAAGGGACGCCAAAAACATTTCAAAAAGCTTTACATAAAGCTGAGCGCACAGACCTTGCTAAATACAGAACCCCTAAATAAATACAGACTTCACACAAGATCACCTAATATATAATACAGAGCTCAAACCCCCTTAATTAATACAGACCAGACGTGCAGATACTCCCCTCTCCCCATTCCTGCAGTCCTCTTCACTCAATGTCCCTCTAAAATAAATTCAAGCTATTCTCATCTAAGACATTTGTGGCATATTTATGGGATTCCAGCTCTAGGACCCGCACCTATCTGGAGAACCGGGATCCCGCATTACGGTGGAGAACGGGGACGGGAGATCCTGGGTATTTGCCA
Source organism: Rhinoderma darwinii (assembly GCF_050947455.1). Lineage (NCBI taxonomy): Eukaryota > Metazoa > Chordata > Amphibia > Anura > Rhinodermatidae > Rhinoderma > Rhinoderma darwinii. The sequence continues at coordinate 24,690,987 of NC_134696.1, forward strand.
TTAATGTCTTAGATAGGAATACCCCTTTAAGGCAATTTGCATATAATTCTGTGACGGGTGGAAATTAAACTTTTTGAGTCACCGTAAATTCTTGCCAGATGTTCCTCCGATGTCGTGAATTGTTCAGAGACTGAATAGATATGGGATTGTCCCATCAAATCCATAAAAGATATTCGTGTATACAGGGATTATAAAGTAGGGGTTAATTTGCCTCTCGCTTATTGACATTTCATTGTCTCTCTAATCATCCAGGATTATCATTGGTACAAATCTATGACTCGGAGAGAATGAATTGACCGGTAATTTATGCTGAGTGTACACACTTGTAACATTACCCGTCCAAACAGGTTCTACCGGAAGCTACAAGATGTTTAGGACGTTGTCCCTCACCTGCAGAGGATTGTGGGTAATGGATTGATGCCAAGGATTTTATATAGTCTGGTGAGGTGTGAGAAATAAAAGCAACATAAACCACTATGTAGCGCTGTATTATTTACTCACGTCTAGAAGTAAACCCATGCTTTCTAGTTGTATCCAATCCATTGCTCTCTGGTATCAGCCATTTGAGGAAGTAAGAGTTGGACTCGCTACTTCTCACATATCTCCAGTTCTGGGAAACTGCAGGAACTTTTACATACGTGGGACTCTCGTAAGCTGCAGATTTTAAATGTAACGGCCCTTTAATTTTTAAAGAAACAGGTTTTTTAAAAATAAAATGATGTCTCCTCCCCTTTGTTATTCTGTGTACACTCTAGGGAAGCAGATGGGCAGATTGGATGAACTATTGATTAAGACGTATTCATTTTCTGTTGCATGTCGGTTTCATATTTCTGCAGAATTACAACCAGCTTCCTCCCTTGTAATCTTGTGTTTCCTTTAATTTGCAGTGCTGCTAAGGGAAGAGGTGTCACAGCTGCAAGATGAGGTTCACTTGCTCCGACAAATGAAGGAAATGTTAGCAAAGGACCTGGAGGAGTCACATGACAGCCGCTCGGCGGAGGTACTCTCTGTTACGGAACTCAAGGTGCAGCTGGCACAGAAAGAACAGGAGTTGGCGCGGGCAAAGGAGGCACTTCAGGGTAATGTTTGCCAGTCTGTGTACTTCCACATTATTTGTCCGGTATAGATGGGATCTACTGGTGACCGCTTTCCTCCTCTAATATAATGAAAATGATCGGCCTGAAGAAAGATTTGCAGCATATTCAGAATTCCTCTCCTGTATACCACTAAGAGCTCATTCAGATGACGTGATGTCCGTGTGACAGCCGTTAAAACCACGGCCGTCACGTGGACTCGTGTATTTCAATGGGGCCGTTCACACGACCATTGTTTCAATGAAGTGTGTGTAGGGTCTGTGAAAAAAAATAGGACTCTAGTCTATGGGGGATCCGTGACAACACGTCCCGCATGGGTGCACCTCGGAAGTGAAAAGCATCCATTTTTTCATGTCCGAGGTTGCCGACGCTCGTCTGAATGTAGCCGAAGGCATTGGCTACACATGCGACTTCTAATAGTGCCACAGAAATCTCCACTCCACTTGTCCAGTTTATGCCTAAATTCTTCCAATTTTCAAAAACTTTCCCTGCCGTCAGTGAAAGGAAACGGTTTTTTTTTAGGCTTACTTTCCTTCCTCCTTAGCTGTGCACCACCACCTAGGGCCTTCACCTCATGGGGACCTCCAGCGCACCACAGACATGGAAGGTTGAAAAGGTTTTCATATGTGGCAGAAGAAATATTGTAGGCAACGCATTATCAAACACCAATTTTTACAAGGCGGAGGGAGGCGGTGAACAAAGGAGAGATCAGAGAGTTGAGGATATACAGAGGTATCGTTGGGTAGGGCCAGACATTTCCCCTGCATCAGCTTTTACATGGAGCCCATTCAGATCAGTGCATGAATGGCTCGAGTCCACCAGAGTTGCCATAAATCTCCAATAGTTGCGGGTCCCACCTCTGGGATCCGCACCTATCTCTAGACCAGGGCCTCTTGATTCCCACCCTATCTACTGTCGCTAGGCTCTGGCCAATGAGTTACATGGTGGCTGTGTTTTCCGGAAATAGCAGAGCGCGTTGTGCTACGCTTTTTCCGGAGCTCCTATAGAAGTGAATGGGAATTGCAGAAACCGAGGTGGGACCCGCATCTATCGGACATTTATGGCCTATCTTGTGGATATGCCATAAATGTCTGACATGGGAATGCCCCTTTAGGTTAGTCACATATTATATGACACTATTACTCTGAAGCCTAACAATAAAAATTTGATGAGGAACCGCCGCCAACATTGGTCAGGCCTTGTCGCTACCAGATCTTTTCCGTGTCACAACCTCAGGTGGAAACTAATATCCGCTGGCAGCATCACTGTCTTCGTGACAACCCCATAGTAGCACTTCACAGCAATAGTTCTCCAGCACCACCACTAGTACAACCAGTAGGCCAGCAGTAATATTTTATCTTATCATTTTGTGCTAGATTTAGTTTTTTGTTTTCTTTCATATTTTCCTTCACCAACGTCAATGGGGAAATAACACAACGTTAAAAAAAAGTGCAGTTGTCTTTATTAATGGTACTGGTGGCATTTCGTGGCACTAGACATTAAATCACTGCAGCGGTTGTTTCTTTGCGCCATATTAATGCAATACTTTCACCTGTGTGCAGACATGGCCATACTCTTGGCACATGTGTTACTGATCATTAGTGGAATTCACCAACCATTGTAGATGTGTGGACGCCTAACCTCAACTCTTTCCTTTACCTTGGCATTCTGCCACCCAACAATTCCAAGGCAAACCGTGATCCCAGCTCCTACGTTATGCACAAGTACAAGCATCCAGCATGGCACCGATTTCTGTTTTGTTGATTTAAATGTCTTTTTGATGTATTGCAATATCTACCGTGTATATAATTCTGTGTGTGTCTGTGCTGCAGCAGCTGTTGGCACCATATACAAGTCATTAATAAATGTAGTCTCGGATTTTACCCTTTCCCAATGACAAATCCGATCACTTTGACCACACCCATAGTAACATGCTGTAATCATGTTCTGATTTTTCTCAACACATTACATGTGCATTGTTGTAGCGTACCTGGTATTACGATGGATGTACCCCCCCTTCTTCCAGTATCTAATGCCCCCATAAAACTGGATGTGTGAGCTCATCTACTGACAGCAGACGTACACTATACCGCCGCAATGCACCGGATTCGACTCTTTTTCTAGTTCATCATGACCATACAGCAATTGACCTCGTATTGACTTGTTTTGTGCAGTTTTATGATATTTTGGGGATACTTAGGTTTAATAAGGTGAGCAAGGTGATTGGAATGTCTTCACATACAAATGCGATGAAGCTGGCGCCAGGTATAAACCCAGTTTACTATTCAGCACATGCCTTATACATGCCAGATGTAGCTGGCACCAGTTATAAACCTGACTTACTATTTAGTTAGTACACACAATATACAGACGTGAGGGAGTTGGCGCCAGGTATAAACCCAATTCACTAATCCGGATATACCATATACAAATCTGATGAACCTAGCGGTAGGTATAAACCTGATTCACTATTTAGTACATGCAATATATAGACTTGGGGAAGTTGGCGCCAGGTATAACCCCAAATTACTAATCAGGATATACAATCTACAAACCGGCATTCGCTTTATCATGTTTGTACATGGTATATCCTTATTAATAAATTGGCTTTATAACTGGCGCCAACTTCCTCAGGTTTGTATATTGTATGTTCTGGATACTCAATCAGGTTTATACGTGATGCTAGCTTCGTCAGGTTTGTATACGGTATTTCCTGAATAGTGAATTGGGTTTATACCTCACCAGCTTCCTCAGGTCTGTATGTTGTATGTACTAAATACTGAATCTGGTTTATACCTGCCACTAGCTTCATCATGATTCACTATACAGTACATACTATATACAGACATGAAGAAGCTGGCGCCGGGTATAAACCCAATTCCATATTAAGCACAAGTCTCTGAATTGAGTATTTTTACTATTATTGTTTGCAAAAGACCAGCCAGATTGGAGGTTCTGATATGATCTTATAGGGAATACAAGAAAGGTGGGGGTGCTAATCGACATCCATGAGCAATGTGGTGGAATGTGATAACTACATGTAAAAAAAACACCTAAAATAAGATTTTAAGGCCCCACCATTAATATTTTCTGTTTGCCAAAGGTCGCCGGGTGTGTCTCCAGCCTCTACAATATTGAAACCCCTTTCTATGTTCACTTTGGCATATGGGACTATTTTTTTTTTTCCAGATGCTGGTTAGACGTCCTGAAGCACCGGCTGTAGAATACTTGGGTTTTAATTTTGAACTATAAAATGTTACATTTCAGTGGTGACTCCTCGTGAATCTTATGTAAAAATCTTAAATAAGGTTTTTGGAGTGCGAGGTTGTCCCTATGTGGTAAATGGTGTTCTCTGTGCCGTAATGTTTTGTGTAGATCGCCACCTGGTGGTGACATGTCCTCTTCTTCTCGCCTTTTGCTGTAGTTGAGGTCTGCTGGTAGGAATATCATTTTTGGCACATTATTCATTTGTTTCCTCCCCCTCATCACTGTTTCGGTCTGTTTTGCCAAGACTTTTACCGCTGCTATAAAATAACTTTTCTTTCTTTTCGCTCAAGTTTGTTTTGTCACCATTGATTGTTCATCTACCCTACTTATAGAGCACTAAATATAGTTTTTTATTTTTCTACAAGTAAGGCTCTGAATGTTATGGGCTCATTACCCAATGATGAGGGATGACATAAGCCAGAGATGTGAGCTTCCTGTTTAGATAAGGGCCGCGGTATTTAGGGATTAGCGACGATTATTTGAAGTAACATTTTATTTGAGGGAAGCTTTCATGAGATCCCCTCTCTTCCTGCGCCAGGTTTCTACACTGTGCTTTGTCCACATTTAATCTGACCTCCTCCCACTGTCAGGATAAGCTGTTCACTGGAGTACAGGGGGCAGGACGCTATCTGCTCTCCCGGGAATTAAGTGGATATAGGATTCCCGGCCATTTGTATAAATAGGCATTAGCGACGTGGAATTAAACTCCAATTATTAGAGCGCAGGGTATTGTCCCGACCACATAGATGCATTGTCCTTTGTGGGAAGCACCTGTCTCGGTCATTTATGGGGTGATCACAATGACTTATGTTCTGTATCAATTTACAGATTGCAAGGTGACCTGTACTGCTATTGTGGCTGCTATAGATGGAAATATATCAGGCCATAGAATCAGGTTATATGGAGTTCTTCGTTTAGACCTGAGGTCTGCGGTATATTGTCCAGACTTGGCCCATTGCAACTCTTGCTTTTCTTAAAGGAGATGTCCACCTTTGCAACCATTATTTTATCGACCTGCTACATCTAAAATAAAAAATCTAAAGCAACCCTGCAAATGGTCACTAAAAATATCCTATCGTTTTGTGTTTACAGCTCCTATACAGACCTATGTGTTTCCATGGTTACAGACTGCAAACCAACCCTTTTGTAGTCTGATTCTGCAGTCCTATTTTTCCCCATCTGTCCCTTACTTCTTGCTAATGTATATTCAATAGGTTAGCTAGAAGTAGGGGACAGGTGGAAGAGAATGGACTGCAGGATCAGACTACTCAGGGTTTGTAGTCTGTAACTATGGAGACACATAGGTCTGTATGAGAGCTGTAGAGACAGTGGTAGAAGATCTTTTTTCAAGACTATTTGCAAGTTTCTTTTATTTCTTATTAAAGATGCTCTGGAATAATAAAAAAATAAATTTGTTGTAAATGTAAACCTACTCTTATAAAGAAAAAAAAATATTCATTCACAGTGCAAAAGATGACCACCTGCTCAGGAGCGCATGGGCCCTTAGATCACAACGAATTACCCCCTGTATGTTTAATGAAGTTCCCCTATGTGGTTGACCGGATAATGCACAAAAAAAAAGGAAGCGACTGTCAGTTGATGGCCTCTCCAGATCATGAAGAATAGAGCAGCTGTTAAATGACAGCTGCTTTGTTTTTCCCTTCATACATTGGTTAGAGCCATATTCATCCTACTATAGAGACATTACTTTTGGTTCTCATGCTTGCCATTTTGCCATTTTGCCATTTCAGTAGAAATTTGCGATTCGTTTCAGTTTTGTTTAGATTTTATATTTGTTGTTTTTTTGTTTTTTTTCTGTCTATCTCCTAAACACTATGGTATTATTTTTTGTACACCTACCCCCTGCTTGTTTCAGAAATGCCTTTTAGGGTCAGTTCACACGTTCCGCAGCAAATACAGTAGCAGCAGAGTGGATGAGCTAAAACAAATCTCCTCCACACGCTGCGTAAATACGGAGCGGACAAAACACTCAAATTGACCTGCGGTGCAGAATTTTATTCCCCAGCATTTCAATTGTATTTGCGTAAACGCTGCTTATTTGTTGCGGGTTTTCCCCATTGAATTCAATGGAAGGTAAAACCCACAACAAATAGCAATTGCATTTTTTTGGCGGCGGGTTCGCATCGATTCCGCCGCAAAACACGCAACTCCGAAAAAAAAATTATCTTCTACTTCTAACCCGGGCGTCTGTTTCTTCCTCCTGGCATGACGTTTCGTCCCATGTGACCGCTGCAGCCAATCACAGGCTGCAGTGGTGGCCACTTTGGATGAAACGTCAAGCCAGGAGGCCGGCCGGCTAGCAGGCCAGTGCTGCAGTTTTCCGCAGCAGACGTTCCGGGAGAAAAACCGCACAGGTCAGATACGTTGCGTGCTTTTACGCAGCGTATCCACCCTGCGTGAGCTCAGCCTTAGAAAGAAGTTTATAATCTTGCCTAGTCTGAGGCATTTTGGTTGTCTAGAGTGGGCTGTTATTATTTCATATAGAAAAACTACATTTCCCATGAGCCTAAGCAAAACCTAGACGCTACTGGAAATCCTGGCAGTCACTAGCAGCCATTTCCACCCTTCTATGAGCAGCCGCTATTGTAACGCTGAGAACAGGTGCACAGGATGTGCGGTGAGCTCCCCGGAGGCTGCCGTAGACCTGGAACAATAACCTCACACCACCATTCATCTGGAGACTTTCCATCTACTAATGTGCAGCACATTGCGGATAGTCACTCTCACATGTAGATGGATTTCATTATTAGGGTCCAAATTCCTGTCGCCGCTGACTTGTCAGTGTTCAGTCGCCTCGCCCAGAACTATTACATAACGTCCCCGACTTTATTATATTATCCTGAGGGGATTTAAAGGGGCAACTGAGGATAAAGCCCTATACTATGTGCTATACAGAAACAGATGTGTAGACCTGTTCCTCTTAACGAAAGTTTATCCCGTCTTATTTGTGAGCTGTAAACAATATGTTGGCTCGGCTTGCTGGGACTGTTCGTTCTGTTATTTGGCTAAAATAGACTCTGAGCAGTTTTCATCCTGATCTTCCTAGGTCATAAATATAGTAGGGCAAATGGGTTACTTAGGTAGAGCGAAAGGAAAGCGGGTGCAATTGATATTCCATTCAGGGTCTCGGGAAAGTTGGGTGACAAGCCCTTTGTGTATTTTCATGGCTGTTATTAATGGTTATCCTCTTTGGAAGTCTATTAAATAGAACATTAAAGTGACACTGCCACAAATTTTAGAATTGCCAGCGGGTGATGCAACGTCAGAGGGTGGTCTGGGAGGTGCTGCACATTTGCAATTGGACCACTCTGCCTGATTCTGCCTCTCTGTACGATTTCGTAATGGCTTTAAGTGACATTCGGTTGCTTGCCTAAGCGGGAAAGGCGGCCACTCGTGTCACTTTAAAAGGGATTTCCAGGATAAGAAAAAAAAAAGTCTACTTTTTTTATTTTTTTTTGCCACGAACAGCGCCACTCCTGTTCATGGGCTGTGTCCGGTATTTCAGTTTTCCCCATTTAACTGAAGAGGTATGAGCTGCAATACCTGACTCAACCTTTAGACAAGAGTGGCGCTGTTTTTGAAAGAAAATCCTGGACCTCCTTTCTGAGACATCATAGCTAAATATCTCCATATTAAAAACGATGTAATTGTTAATTCCAGGTTCTTTTCCTTCAAAACTTTATAGACTGAATTCTGTACGGTGGAAAAAGTGGAGCGAGGCTGTCACATCCCTGCACCACAACCATGTGTATTTTATAGCGAGGTGTCCCTGAAGACCTAGCTTTAAAAATCGAAGTGCCAGCACAGCTTTGAGGAGCTCCGATAAGGGCAATAGAGAGCGAGACTTTTATTTCATTGAACAGAACTGCTGAACGGAATTTGGGTTCTAGCGCTGCGTCTAAAAACAGATGGAACGTCTGCGGAGTATTGTGGAAACGTAAAGGGCACGAATATGTTATAATGTATTGTCTTTCCTACACCGCTCTTCTCCAGGGGATGCCCCCAGGTTGCTCCCTCTGGGAATTGCTGATTCCAGCTCTGCCTATTTGCCTTGCTGCATAGAAGTGCACAGCCACCAGCTGGGAGGTGCAGAGCCTTACTGCAGTATTATTCTGATATATTATGAAATTTGACCATACTTTACATTAGTCCAGACCTGTATAATGACTGGTGGTAGCTATTGGGTTTCACATGTTATCCATGTATGCTATTCTCCCCCTAGTGGCTGTATATTCATAAAAAAAAAAAGAAAAGGATCAGATGCAAAAAAGGAGCCCTAGGATATAGTTTTGAGTTTGTCTGCTCCTGTGGATCAAGTTTGCACCGTGCAGTAAGATTTCTAGAGGCTTGAGAATTTTAAAGGGTATTCCCATATAAGACATTTATGGGATATGCATAAATTTCTGATTGATAGATGCGGACCCAACCCCCATCCTGCCTAGCAGACTCTGATTTTCTATAGGACTTGCGGAAACAATGAAGACCTCTCCCTTAAGTGTCTGGATGCAATGCGCCAGCGGGCACCTCACCAAGCGGTACTGGGTTGGATGACCGCCATTCTGGAGATAGGTGCTGGGGCCAAAGCTGGGGCCCGCATCTATCAGACACTTATGGCCTAACTCGTGGATGTCTTAGATGGCAATACCCCTTTAAGCATCAAGCACATGTTTTTTTAAATATTTTCCAGATACCTGGGATGATGTTCCCCTTACTGTGAATTGTAGGAGTCACCAAGGATTTCGGTGGCCATATAAAAGCACTGCTAGCGGTGCAATATTTATACTGGTCACAGAACTCTTAGGTGACAATATGCTTTATAATCGGTGATACATTATTCCTTATATTGCACACCTGAGCTGCTGCAGACCCTCTTTGGTGAGTAAGGGGGAGAGTTCTGTCCCCAGTTTATTGATCTGGAACTACCTCATCTTTCTCATAAGGAACGTCTGCAGCATCTGAGGTGTTTTATGAGGTTCTGCAGCAGCTGGACCACAGACCTATATAATATGCACTGCTTCTATTGAAGAGCCTCTTGGAGAGGAAACATTACATGTGAGTCAATCAATGGTCAGTACAGGGGAAGGAATTTCCTGAAAGTGATCTGTGACAGACTGTTTCTGTAGGACGAGATAAGCAGCGCCTATGCAGTGCCGCTCATCTCTGTATTATATAAGCATTATATATCCATCTGCTGGCCAGTTACGATCACGTTACGGACGATCTGTTTCATTTACTTATACCAGTATAGTACTTGATCCACCCATCCACCCGGTTTTATACCCTGTGAAACAGCCTGTCCCCTTATCTGATCCTCTGAGCGTCCATGTATGATATGAGGTCTGTATAATGTGGGCTTTCTGGATGCCGTCTGTTTTATGATCATGTAATTGTTTCCATTTTTTTTTTCCTTTTTGCTTTAACAAGTATTTTTTATAGACCAAATATAAACACATTCCAGGTTTGTGTCTTCTGATGAAATCCCGGAATGTATCTGCGTGTTAAGACTGGATATCAGAGGACGGAGATTTATAAGGGTTTTTCTGAAATAAATGTAGTGTGGGGCATGTGGCGTGGGTGCTGAAGTATGGGGCTGCCAACGTGCCACTCTGCCTTGGCCAGGGAATTTAGATACAGGGCTAGGACAGAATACTAAATCATTGTCCCAAGTAAAGGAAAGCCTAGTTACTACTGTCTCCTTAAAGGGTAACTACATTTTTAAAAGACTTTTTACATGTTAGGAAGATTTGATCGGTGGGGGTCCGAGCACTGAGACCTCCACCGATCACTAAAATGTAGCGGCAGAAGCGCTTGGGTGAGTGATGTCGCTTAGTTTCTGATCTCTTGGAAAGCCGGGCAAGTGAGCCCATACACCGCTCTCGAGGAAAGCCGATCAGAAACAAAGCAGCACAGCGCTCACCCAAGCATTTCTGCCACTTTGTATTAGCGATCGGTGGGGGTCTCCGTGCTCTGACCCCCTCATCAAAACTACTTACATGTTAAAAGTTTAATGGCAAATAAAGTACTTCACCCAGCATGTACTGAACCGAATGTCTAATGTATAATAATAATCCATTATTTCTCTTTCCCTTTGTTCAGCCATGAAAGCCGATCGCAGACGTTTAAAATCCGAGAAGGCAGATTTAGTAAGCCAAATGGAACAGTTATATTCAACGCTGGAAAGCCGGGAGGAGCAACTGCGAGACTTTATCCGAAATTATGAGCAACATAGAAAGGTAAGGGCAGTGGTTGTCTGCTGGTAGGAAATCCCCTAACCATTACCTTACAAATTTTAAAAGACCAAAAGAAAATTAAAAAAGGCTCTCTGATAATCCATACACCTTCCCCTGCCACATTAACGGAAATTGTGCTCTTTTTTTTTTTTTTTAGCCTTATAATATTTTTTTTTTACAAGGATATGAATTTCCAGTATCTGAGGGCCCCTACATTAAAGGGGTTATCTCCCGAAAAACATTTATTACCTATTCACAGGATAGGTGATAAATGTATGATCATTGGGGGCCTGACCCATCACAAGAATGAAGGGCGGTTCTAAGCCCACCGTTCTTCCTCACTTCATGAATGGTTTGAGTGGTGCAGTGGTCGAACATGTGCCCTGCTGCACCATTCAATGTCTATGGGGCGGACGGAAACAGCCAAGTTTGTTGGGCCCCTCTGTCTTACTGTAATCATGTAGGCACAGATAGTACTGTCTCTCACTGTAAATAATGCAGGTACAGGTAGTTCTGCCTCCCCCTGTAATGATGTAAGCACACATGTTACTGCTTACCTGTCTCTCCCTGTAAATAATGAAGCAACATATAGTACAGTCTCTGTCTTCCCTTGTAAATAATGAAGGTACAGCTGGTACCGCCTACCGGTCTCTTCCTGTAAATAATGAAAGCACAGATTGTACTTACTACCTGTCTCTCCCTGTAAACTGAAGGCACGGATGGTACTGCCTGCCTACCAGTAAACAATGAAGGCACAGCTGGTACTGCCAACTGGTCTTTTCCTGTAAATAATGAAGGCACAGCTGGTACTGCCTACCGGTCTCTTCCTGTAAATAATCAAAGCACGGATGGTACTGCCTACCTACGAGTAAACAATGAAGGCACAGCTGGTACTGCCTAATGGTCTCTTCCTGTAAATAATGAAGGCACAGCTGGTACTGCCTACTGGTCTCTTCCTATAAATAATCAAAGCACGGATGGTACTGCCTACCTACCAGTAAACAATGAAGGCACAGCTGGTACTGCCAACTGGTCTTTTCCTGTAAATAATGAAGGCACAGCTGGTACTGCCTACCGGTCTCTTCCTGTAAATAATCAAAGCACGGATGGTACTGCCTACCTACGAGTAAACAATGAAGGCACAGCTGGTACTGCCTAATGGTCTCTTCCTGTAAATAATGAAGGCACAGCTGGTACTGCCTACTGGTCTCTTCCTATAAATAATCAAAGCACGGATGGTACTGCCTACCTACCAGTAAACAATGAAGGCACAGCTGGTACTGCCTAATGGTCTCTTCCTGTAAATAATGAAGGCACAGCTGGTACTGCCTACTGGTCTCTTCCTGTAAATGAAGGCACAGCTGGTACTGCATACCGGTCTCTTCATGTAAATAATGAAAGCACGGATGGTACTGCCTAATGGTCTCTTCCTGTAAATAATGAAGGCACGGCTGGTACTGCCTACTGGTCTCTTCCTATAAATAATGAAGGCACAGCTGGTACTGCCTACTGGTCTCTTCCTGTAAATAATGAAGGCAGAGCTGGTACTGCCTACTGGTCTCTTCCTGTAACTAATGAAGGCACAGCTGGTACTGCCTACTGGTCTCTTCCTGTAAATAATGAAGGCAGAGCTGGTACTGCCTAATGGTCTCTTCCTGTAAATAATGAAGGCACAGCTGGTACTGCCTACTGGTCTCTTCCTGTAAATAATGAAGGCAGAGCTGGTACTGCCTACTGGTCTCTTCCTGTAAATAATGAAGGCACAGCTGGTACTGCCTAATGGTCTCTTCCTGTAAATAATGAAGGCACAGCTGGTACTGCCTACTGGTCTCTTCCTGTAAATAATGAAGGCACAGCTGGTACTGCCTACTGGTCTCTTCCTGTAAATAATGAAGGCAGAGCTGGTACTGCCTACTGGTCTCTTCCTGTAAATAATGAAGGCACAGCTGGTACTGCCTAATGGTCTCTTCCTGTAAATAATGAAGGCAGAGCTGGTACTGCCTACTGGTCTCTTCCTGTAAATAATGAAGGCACAGCTGGTACTGCCTACTGGTCTCTTCCTGTAAATAATGAAGGCACAGCTGGTACTGCCTACCAGTCTGTGAATGATACGGATGCATTGTGATTGTGTCTCTAATTGTGAAGGCAGTCATTCTGCATTCGCTCTTAAACAACATTAAGCAATGAAAGCAGAAACTTTCTGATAGAGAAAACAATGACTAAGAAACATGGCGGCTGCACCTCAATACTAAAATATGCATATTTCTAAAAGCAAGTTCATTTTTTTAAAATAAATAAGTACAGGAGGTTGCACAGCCATTGTAGCTGCTTGGTCAAAGTGTGGTCAGATGTTCTTTATTTACCCAGTATGTAGCAGAGCTGGATTTGTCATTGAAATGTGTCTGAGTATAATATTTCAGGACCAAAAAACGTGCTCTGAATTTTGTCTATCTTTTCATGCTGCCCACTCAACGGAAGCCCAAGTTCACTTTAGTGTTTATATAACGGTGGTATTGTTCGCGCTTTCTTCCCTCTGATTTCCCCACTAGCCCCTTCCATTCACATCTAATCAAAGAGGCGTATAGAACGCAGTGCAGCCATTGTTCACTCTGTTCCTGTACAAGATGTGTGCAGACTACAGTCACACAGAAAGGTTAACGTCGACTCCTTTGAAAACCGGCGTAATAAATCCAATTATTGCCGCCTCAGGTTATCTCTATTTTCTCCACACCCTGCATGATCAGATCACTGTGTGGAATTTCTTATTTTATGGGTTCTGGTTTTATTTAGTAAACAACTTTCCCATATTGAAATAATTTTCCACACAGAAAAATTGTGTACTGGACCGCAGTCCTCTTCTGTCTACAAATGTGTGGGTATATGGGTGATTGAGGGAAAACAAAATCTGCCCTAAATACCTTATTTCATTCTCCTGGGTGAGACGGCAATGTAGTGCGGCAAATTGCAAAACTCAAAAAACCTCCTAGCTGAGAATCGCCCATCCCATTAAGGATAAGGGAAGTGACAACCTCACTGAACTCCAATATAGCATCTTGGGGGCTTGTCCATATTTTACCAGTGACGGACCCATTGGAGTGGTTATGTAAAATTCGAGATAGCCGTACTGTTAATGGTATGTGATTGTTGGGGCATTGGATACTAAAGCTTCTTGCAATATCTCTGGATGGTTCCATGAGTCCACCTTAGATTGCACCAGGGGAGTAGCTTTAAGCTCCTGGGCCCCAATGCAAAATCTGTAACGGGTCCCCCCACCTTCTAGGTGCCATTAATACTACAGGTTTCTTATGTGACCAAGAACCATTTGGGCCCCTCTCGCACCCGAGCCCGGGTCTGACTGCTACCTCTGCAACCCAGGATTGCACCAACAAATGTATCATGGGTTACTGATGACAATCACTTGTTTTCTGGGGGTGAATTTTTTTTTTTTTTTCCCCTGCCCTCCTACAGTTTAAGGAATTCCATATCTCTAAACCTGACCTAAAACATCCTGATTTTTCTAAGGTATGAGCGGTGATGACTGATACTTACACAGGCAGAGCAGTAATTGAGAACAAGCAGGGGGAGAAATGTAACCCCTACATAACCATGCAGATTTATACGCCCCGCAGGGCATTCTACAATATTTCATCCATTTTTGACATGTGACTAGTTCTCTGTGTTCGTAATGGCCAGTAAAGGCGGCGCAGGTTGTCTGTGTTTTGGTTAGAACAGACTCTGGTTTTTGCTCCCTGCCAGGAGCTCCAGTTATCCGCCACATTAGGTGATGACACTTGTATCCATGTTTTGGAAAGCGGAAGTTTGCACAGGGTGTGTGAAGTTTTGTATAGTTGCAGGAAATAGAGAAGTAATGAAAGTCCGGAGCAGATTATAAAGGAACCTTGTTCTTTTAATTACTCGTTCCTTAAGTGAGTAATGTCCGCTGTTGTTTTGGGCTTTTTCTGCAAATCGGAATTATTATTTTTTATTCCGGATAAATGGTCTTTTCCACATTTTTTTTTCAACCCATTTCCACATAAGTGGGGGGGGGCTGTATTATCCCGCTTCCCCATGTACGTCATAATGCACTTGTGGGCACAGGAGCTGGCTATCGCACACTGGCACACATATTTGTAAAAGCCTGCGCAAGTTATTTAACTTGATTAAAATAAAGAAAACTCTAAGTAAATTATTATATATTATATGCTAAATGTACCCCAAAATAATGTAAAAAAATTAAAATCAAGAACTCAAATACAATTCGAAAGACGCACAGAATTTTTTGGGGATACCAATTCCAGTTAATTCTTCTACCTGTTCCAATCCATGATCTTGCCTATAGGGGGTGATATTGTGGTAGTGTGTGTGTGTGTGTGTGTGTGTGTGTGTGTGTGTGTGTGTGTGTGTTGTGATAGAAAGTTGCTACCGGCATCTTTTATTATAGGGCTAGGTAAACTATGATAACCTCCAAACTTTTGACTAGAAAGCTTTTCCATAAGCACTGCCGTCTCCATTGTGTGTAGAATGCAAATTACCTTTACAGAGAAGTCAATAGGTATTTATTGTAACACAAATGTTTAAGGACTTGAGATTGAAGAGCTACATTGTATGGCATACCAGAAGTCAAATGCAGAAAACTTCCCTTACTTGCTATTATGTATCACACGCGGGTGACAATTGGCTCTCATTGTATTTCCTCCGTTATTCCTGCCTGTACAATATAATGAAGCTTAAAGTGTCTAAATGGAGAAAAAATCCATTATAGCCCATCACTGCTTTGTCGGCATAATGTAATGATTTATATTCTCAACACAACATGTCGATCGTTTCAGGTATAAGTCTCACCGAAGCAAAAAATGAATATTGATGGAAATTAATTGCAGGTTTTGAGCAAAATCCCTTGTGGTACTGACAGGTGAAAAAAAAGAGTCCAAAAAGAGTCTACCGAACACCCATACAGACATTCATTCAGTCTCTGATGCCAAGTCATTAGTATATAATAACCCATAGGTATATAAAGCAAAATAATGCCCAACCTCACCAGAAAAATGTACCCTGAGCTTTGTAAATAGAGACTGACAACATACCGGTGGCTGTGATTGGAAAGTCCTAGGAAGGAATAGATGATGTACAAAAAAGCACATCTCGACGCGCGTTTCGCCTATGGCTTTGTCAGGAGGCCTAATGGCTAAAAAGACCAGAATATATAGGGGGAAGAGATAATGAACCGGTGCCAAAACACCTGAGCCACGAGCAACAGATGCTTGGCCCCACCTTGTTTGGAACCGCCCCTGAGCGCCGCAACCAGCATCATGACATGACGCCAAGATATCCATGGGACGTTGGTGGTCATGGGAACGCTAATGCTAAGCGGCGCCAGACCTCATAGCACAGGGGAGGCCGCAAATGAAGGCAGGGAAAAGGGGCATGGATAAAATATAGTGGGGTGGAATAAATGTAAAATGTTAAAATTGACAGTCATCATGACCAATCCGAACCTGATGCATAGCTCAAAAGCATATATAGTAATAGCAGCAATGCAATAATTATTTAAATACAGGTTTCAGGTTTCTGTCTGTAAGACAACTGGCTGCAACAGGAGCCTCCCCCCTTTTCTCTGTCTGCAGTAGGAGACACAGAATGTGAAGCCCTTCCCTTTTGTTAAGCCTTACCCCCTTCACCAATCCCCAGGCAAATAATAGGGTAGATCATAAGGAAATTAACCCCTGTTTTGTTTCAGGAACATGCGGAAAATCCTGCAGATTGACAAAAAAAAATCTGATTTATTTTACCATCCAGCTGAGTTTACACAATTCATTGCAAATAATGCTCTGGAATGTTTTGCTTTCTACGTCCGCACCAGATCAATTCTTGGGCCCTTTAAGGCGCAGTCACTTTTTTTCTATTGTTATTCTCTAGGGTTTGTCTTTTTAGCTGATGAATCCCAGCCAAAACCAAGGCCGTTCTATCCCTTGTACTCCTCTAAAAGCTCTTAATTGGTAAATGACATTAGCGATATTACCTAGCCGGCTTTGCACACCTTAGCCATTTATAATCCGTGTCGTCTACTCTTGTCAGTTTCAAGAGCGTAAACACTTGAGGATGAATTAATAAGCAATAAACAGCTGACGGTTTTACTTTTGTCGCATGAAACACTTTTATTTAAAAATTTTATGTTTAATTTTTTTTCTTTTATAAATCCAGGCTTACTCTATGTGGGATACTTTAAAGGCTTTATTTTTGTTTTCTGACACTAATGAATATCCAGTACAGCTGCCAGAGGGGGGAGCCACTGATACTTAGCAGCTTTGGCTGGAGGGGGGGGGGGGCTCGAGCAGAAAACCGTCCTCTAACTTCTTGGCGAAACAACCCTTTTAATCACTGTATAATGGAAAGATTTGCAACTTTCTAATCCTTTTTGGGGCTCGTTTAACAAAAGAGGAAACTGGCCTTGTTGCCCAAAGCAACCAATCACAGGGCAGCTTTCGTTTTTCCAGACCAGTTTAAGTAATGAGAGCTACACTGTGATTGGTTGCTATGGGCAACCAGGCCGGTTTTTCGGCATATACGGTTTTAATAAATGAGACCCTGTTTGTTTCACTTTCTCACCATATTTAAGATCTCCTCTTGCCGTCCGTCAATTAAAACATTCTTGTTCTTTCAGTGGGTGAAAACCCATCCTAATTTAGACCAGGCCACAACTGTGGCTTGTTAAAATATATTCATGTAATTAAGCAAAATCAACTTGGACTCCAGGACATGAATTTGCGCTGGCTATGTGTTTGACATTCGTACCCCCCCCCCCCCCGTTCCTCCTCACTGCTCAACCACAGTAAGGAGCACATTGAATAGAGCTGCGGTCCATTCAAAGTCTATTAGAATAACTAAAACAGCCAGGGCAGGGCTCAGCTGTTTCCGTAAACCACAGAGACTGAGAATGGAGCGGTGGGCGTATGCTCAACTGCTGCTCCTTTCAAGCTCTTCACAGTCGGGGTCCAGTGAGGAGGATCTGGGGGTTCCTAACTCCTGTTTTCATGATCAGTGGGGCCCTCAGCGATCAGAAAGTTCAGCCCTGCCATAGGGTTCTGTTCTGTGATGACAAGTTTGTTTCAGTAGAATGATGGGAGGTTCTCTGTTTTACACATTACAGCCTTCAAATGTTTCCATTTACTAACGGCAAGCAGAGGTGTCGTCTATATGATTGTGAAGGACCGGGGGACCCGTAATCGTTGCATGCTACATTCGTGCAGTATAATTTTCTTCAAATTAATATAGAATTTACTAATAGCACTAGTTTAAAATTCAGTGTGATGGGATAGAATTACGCCTGTACACCCCAATTAGTTTATAACACATTTTGGTAGCTTCAAAAAAGCCCAAGCTTGAGCCTGTATATTCTTTATTCACACGTCCGCTCATTCCGAACAGTGAATTAGCACATTATCTTTACCTGAGCATAAAATTGTCTGTTTGGGATTTGTCCTATTCTGTACATCCATGACGTAATTTACAGAAATTGAGGAGATGTTCATCAGGTGAGAGTCTACAGTGTATTAAATAAACTGTCTGCATGGCCAACCAGAGAACCATAGCGTCTTCTCGTTGCCCCAGGCACTCACATAATACAGGACCCCAGTGGTCTAGCAGAAGACCACCCCATTTGGAATTGCCCTTGGAGCCAACCACTTACCACGAAAGTCTATTTCTATTTGATGAACGTGGGCACATGTTCTGTATAGATGGAGGGTTGGCCCAAGGAGCCCCAGTCCAACACAGAATGGAAGGGTTCAGAATATTTTGCTTCTGCACTGGGTGGCAGTACTCTTGTTCGGCACTGACAATATTAACCTCTAGGCAGTCATTCACATGCAGTACGGCTTGTCCGTCACCCTCCCGACTCCTTCATAAACGTGCTTACTTGGAACGACCAAGTATTCTGGTCTATTTCAAAGGGGCAGCTGTTTCTCTCGGCGGAATAAAGGATCCTTCTTTCCCCTGAAGGTCCGACCGCTCCCGTTCACTTTAGTTCTTCAGACTCTCCCACCATAAAATGGCAGGTTCGGGCCAGAAATGCACATTCGTACCTACCATGAATATGTTTAGAGGCTTTTTGTCTTTGCTCGTGGGTTTTAATGTTTTTGTTTTTTTTTTCTAATCTATTGATCTGTAAGGGGGCAGCAGTAGTGTCATTTTCTTTCTTCTGGAAGTAGTCTTTAAAGGGGTTTTCTGGGACTTTATCATTGATTGGTCAATCCTTCGGATACGCCATCAATGTTTGATAAGTGGTGGTCCGACCTCCACCGATCAGCAAAATAAAGCGGGTCTGACCTGCCAGGTAGCCTAGCTCGTATTATTCACATCACTAGAACAAGCTGCTGTGCCTTTGTAAATGATGACGAGGAAGAGACGCTGTCCTTTCAGGCCCCCACCAATGTAACAGCAATAGTATAGGTCATCAATTTTAAAGTCCTGAAGAACCCCTTTAACATCCACTATAAAGATAAAATACATGAACTCTCATTATACCATAAATACAGGTCATTATCTTTACTACAACGGGATGACTAGACGAGGAAACTGAAAAATAAAAATCAGAATCCTGAATATGTAAAAATTATAATCGTGGATTTTACCGGTGATTCCAGACTGTATCCCACCATGCTTTGCAATAAAAGCCAGAGGCAAACAAGATTGGCTTCTCTGCATCCTAACAAGAGCAATAAAGAAAAAAAATTTATTCTATTGCTTTGAGGAGACTGTGAGGAGCGCACAGCGTGTTAGAACAGATTCAAGTTTTTTTGATGATGCTGTTTCTTGTAACATGGTCGTCTTTATTGCTTTTAAAGTAAAACACGGCGGTAAAAATCATGTTTGAAGCTCGATGGCGAGTTTTTCTGTGCTGGCCCCAACCTACATGTGTGTTGTGGTTGTATTACTATAGTACGTAATGCTGCCATGGGAGACCAGCAAGCCACCATATCCTTGAGTTGTTTTTCGTGCGACATTGTCCGTAACCCTGTAGTAGATCGCACCCTCGCTCGATTAGTTCCTCCACCCATCACACAGCAAAAAATTTTCCATGTTCATGTGAAATATGTGGCCTATTCTAAATATCTTTCTTCTGTTAGGACACATTTGCCTGGATGATGGTGAAGTTGTTTTTTAACTTCGAAAAAGACTTGTTGCTATGGAAACTGCCAACAGCAACATCCTTTTCTTTGGGGTTGTCAGGTAGCATTTCCTTAGCAACCAGTCTGGCTCAGAGTGCTCAACTCATGGCGGAACTAATATTGAGATAGGGGAAAGGAAACTTGGCAGGACTTAAACTTCGTCTTGTGCTGCAAAGCAGTGTTTACCAGAAAGTAGCAGATAACGCCGTCTTTATGTGGTCGTCTCAAAACTGAGCTATCAAAATAAAATGAGATCGAACATAACACTCTCATGAACAAGCAACCACATTTCCCACCGAAAATTACAATTACAATTTAGTCGTGGGAGACACTGCCTTAGACAAAGCTGAAGCTGCCCCCACAGAGATCTAAGGGGCGGCTTCAGGCATCGCACGGTTGTCCAGGCAACCGGACCGCCCTGTCTGATGCTCCATTTCCCGCTTTGGTCTAGTGTGGAAATGCCACTTTGAAAAATTGCATAGAAGAAAAACGGTGTGTGAATGGCATGTGTGATTTTATGCTACTTTTGTCCACATTGACGCCGTGGGTGGTTTTGTATATGAGACTTCTTGCCACCTTTAATGTATTGGGCTGCAGGCTGGCACCTGCTTTTCTACTAATGCATTCAATTCATCAGGCCGCCATGTTTAATGTTGTTGCCCTGGGATACGAAATGAGCCTCCGCGTTCTGTGTAATGGATAACCGAATATCCAGAGAGCAGCTTGGTGTCATCTCCCCGGGCAAAAAAAAAAAAGAGAATGAGCAATTCTGCCTGCGCCCGTGAATGCACAGCAGAGCAGGAAAATCTGGAATGAATATAGAAACAAGGTTTTTAATAAAAGTTGCTGAAGCGAATCCACAAACTAATTAAAGTTGTTTAAATTCAGAAAAGCCCCTTGAAACGCTAATGGTATCGCAACGTACACGGAGACATTTATGATATTATTGGCCTCGTCTGCTGACTCTGAGCACTTTTAGTATTGGCTTGCTTGATCCGAACTTGTTGGTCATTTGCAAGGAGTACCACAGCGTCTGTCCAAAATCATGTAATTCAAGGGGACCCGAAAAAAACGCAACATAATTACAATCCGTTCCCAATAGCGCAGAATGCAAAATAACAAAAAAAAGCTTTTTTTGCGAGGAAGTGGATACGTTTATTTACCCTATGCACAAAAAAAAATCACTCCTAAGACGGCTGTAGATACTTGATTATAGTGTAATGTAAATGAACATGAAGAGGAAGTCCACAAGTAGCATACTGTGGATTTTATGCAATGGATTTCATTGCAGAAAATCTGCAGCGTAATGGAGTAGCATCGGAGTAGATGGGATTTGAACAAATCCCATCCACACGTTGTGTGTAAAACCCGCTGAAGAAAACGTTCAGAAATTGTAATCCTCAACATGTCAATTTATGCTGCGGAATAGCTGGTTTTCTGTTGCTGGTTTTCCCTTCAATAGGGAGGTAATACCAGCAACATATATATTTTTGGGGAGGGAAAAGCTGCGATCCCGCTGCAAAAATCACAGCTCAGAAAAAAAGAAATTCTACTTATACCCAGAACTCTCTGCGTCCAGCCTGGCCTCCAGGGATGATGTTTCATGTGACTGCTGCAACCAATCACTGCGTCACTGAGTCATATGGGATGAAACCTAGGAGGCCGGGCTGCAGGACGTCAGAGGGACGCGTGGCCATAGCTACGGATAAGTCATTTTTATATATTTTTTTTAACCTGTTTTCTGCAGTGGACATTCCTGCCGAAAAACTGCGCCACAATTTGGTGCGGTTTTTCGACAAGAACTCCCTGGGGGCTCCACGGTAGATACGCTGTGTACCTTTTACGCAACGTGTCTGCCCTGTGTGTGAACATAACTTAATACTAAGGTACGCAAATATTTAGAGCCGGCCTTAAGCTGGAGGGCGCCCTGTGCAGGATTATTTTGGTGCCCCCTCCCATATTACATACCTTCCACCAGTGGTGTAGCTAGATCACTCTGTAGATGGGGCCAGACAGTCCCCTCTGTAGATAGTCGGTACTGTAGATAGAGGGATCCTATCCAGGCGTCTTATAGGCTTCAGACCTAATGTGGCCTTGTGAATG
Source organism: Rhinoderma darwinii (assembly GCF_050947455.1). Lineage (NCBI taxonomy): Eukaryota > Metazoa > Chordata > Amphibia > Anura > Rhinodermatidae > Rhinoderma > Rhinoderma darwinii. The sequence goes on from NC_134696.1 coordinate 24,712,869, forward strand.
GTGGAGCAGGGAGCTGATGGCTTCCTTCTCCGCCATCGTATTGTATCTACGTCCTCGGGACGCTTATACTGTTGAATGTGGCAGTTACCAGGGGCATTGGTGTGGCAGCGGCGCCCCCTATACTCAGAAACGCCCTGTGCTATCGCACAGGTCGTGTAACCCTAGGGCCGGTCCTGCTAATATTTTTAAAGAGTAACTGTTCTTTCTGAATACTTTTAATCCCCCACCGATCAAAACTCCTGATATGTCACTATGACATATCAAACGTTTTCGGATAGTACAGTTACTCTATGGGCTGCGAGTTGCCTATTAGCCATAATGTGACTAGTGCTGCAAGATATCACTAGAGCAGTATTCGCTATAATTACGTTTTGTTCATGGTAAATCGCTCAAACTGTTATGGCTTAGTCTAAATGCAGAAAAATGTTAATAATAAACCGAAAAAATTGATTGTTCATACATAAAAATGTAGCGGTAAATGTAGCTCGTCCAACTTTTACAGTCCATATGCTACTACTATTGAACTTCGCTTTCGAGCCCGTTCCATACTCATCGAGTGTCGGCTGTATGTTACAGCCGACACCTCACTGCAACGGCTAGGATTGGCTGTTCAACAACTTAGATGCCGTGCAACATCTAAGCCATTAGAAATACGAACAACTTTGTCTTATTTTTCACACATTTACATAAATCACATATCCGTAAAATGTTGGATTTTCAATGGCAGAAAATAATTTTTTCCTGAAATTCTCCGTTAAATGGATTTAGAAGCAAACGTGCCTGTACAGCTGTTGTGCTCTAGGCCATTGTGAATGAAGGCATTAGTACATCAGGATACAATGGAGCCATTCTCCTAAAATGGGCACAGAGAAAACCTTTCAGCAGAGCCTGGCCCCTCTTGTGCCATTTGGACGGCTCACGTTGTTGTGCCACGTACCGGTGGTAGCAGGTTAAGTCTAAATATCTCTGTGTATGAAATTCCCAATTACCTTTAAGCCATTCCTGTTGATGATTAGATGCCAAATATTTGCTCCTACAGGAACGTTCCATCTTAGTAAACCGTGATGACTTTGATTACGAGGTTTCAAAAATGTGTGTCTTATAACTTTTTAACCTGACATTAAAGAGCACTTTTCCTTAAATGTGTTGTCTCTTAAAGACAGCCCCTTTTACATATGCCCTTCAAGGGCACTTAGACCGTCATAGAGGGGGTTGGGCACTCTGAGACAGAACGGTGTGCCGCTATGTAACTTCTGTTCTGGTGGACCTAACGCTTCCATGCACTACATGGACTGCCATTATGTTCACCTTGTAATGTTCCATTTCCCCTGCAGCGGCAGGGTGGGCAGATGTGTCTTTCTCCGGTGTAAACAAATGATGGCTGTAGGATAGGAATCTGTAATGTGGGCAGTCTGCGAAGGCACTCCGCCTGAGAGGTACTGCTACTAGTTGGTGGTGACTGGCCAGGGTCACAATCTGGGGTCAGGTAGCTTAGGTTCTGTGCCATGCATAAAATATACCTGTCCCTGTCTTTTAGTACGGTTTGTGCACTACTCCACATTTCAGGGCAGTTGGAGGTGTGGCTTAAATATAACGGGGCGGGGCATATTGTATGTCCATTTTGGCAAATTTGGTCCGATGCGCTTCATCTGGCGCCTACGAATCTAAATTGAAAACCTTTGCTAAATGCAGATTTGTATGTATTTAGCTCTGCAATAATATATTCCGGCGGCGGAGATGTGATGGCAGCCAATATTGGTAGTCACCCAGCTTATCTATAGTTCTGAATGGCAATTCTGCAATGGAGTAGGAATGTGGGATGCAGTGCTGCACAACTGGGTAAATTTGCAGTCTATAACGATTATGGCAGCGGTCCTATTGAATGCAGTTCCGCTTTCAATGATCTCCTCCTTTTGTGTCTTCAGAATTTTTTTCTGTTTTTATTTTGTTTTATTTTAATAAGCCGGATACATATATATCCCGCCTCCCCCTCCCTACAACAATTTGCCGGATTCTTTTTCAATGTCGTGTATAGCAGCTGTTCATTTTTATTTTCATGACATAAACCTGGAACATCTGGAAGCCGTTCTGTTCACTTGCGGACTAATGTTTCACGGGTTGATATTTAAAGACTCCTTAGTAACATGAAATTTCCTTGACTTGCTGTTCTCTAATCCGTTTTCTAACATCTTTCATTCCACATTTTACACGCTTGGCATTTTACCACTGCAGAACTTAATCTTTACTGCACAGATTGGTCAGTGATTGTTTACCGTAGCCCAGCGGCAGAGGAGCCTATGGCGAACCTACTACCCGCACCCGGTACATGTCATCTGATGCATAAAAGGCTCATACTCTGGACATCCACGCCCATTTCCCTATACCCTATTAGGGAGTTCTGAGTTAATACAGGGGGGTCCCCTGTTCAAGATCCTCATCTCTTGGCCAGAGTGGGGAGCTGTTACAAAGAGCGTCTCTCGCTCTGGAGGACCTGTTGATTTAAATGGAGACGGTGTAATGCTTAACTTCTCCTGTGGTGGCGCTGCAGTGATATTAAACACTTACAGCTGATCGCTGTGTGTCTTCGCAGTGAAACAATTTGTCATCTGCTTATTGTTAAGAAAACCCTTCTAACAAGTAGGGATTGTGCAAAGCGGAAAACCCCTTTAAGTGTCCAACATACTTGCACATAATGAGTAGATCAGAACAGTTGTAGCCCCAATGTAAACCCTACTACTCTCTACATTAAAATGTGGGACCCCCAGAATTTACGCCGCAGTGTGCCTGAGCATCTAGCCTGTCCTTGTTTGGTTTTTCAGATGCCCGAATGGCATAGCTCCATACTCGTAATTGCCTTGGAAAATGGTGCCAACGCATTTCATGGTCCCATTTCACACCTGAAAATGACAATTTTTGCATTTGATTGCCTCGTGCCTCAATGATCTTGTCAATATTAGTGAATTTACATCTGTATTTTCCCGAATATCCGTTCGGCACAGCTGCCTCCTCGCTGTGACCGCTGCGCTTTACACAAGCGGTTGATATACAGAGGCCTCGCGTTCTGTTTATTGGCCAATCTGGGAGTATTCGCTCTCTTCATGCATCTTCTTGAGCTAAACTGGTAGATCGTTCAGAAGCAGGGAAAAATTCAAATTAAATGAGCTCTTTTTTTTTTTTTTGTTTTATATATTATTGATGGTTCTAACATGGTCAATTTGAAGCCAGTCATTGTCTATGAAATTACTGAGAACAATCGCTGAAGCCCGGCAATGTAATAGAAGGCACAATCTCATTCATTCTTCCTGTGTCACTTAATGAAAGAGGGACAAGTAATGTTGGAACGCTGTATACCCAGGAGCCCATCACCATCTATGAACTATCTGGAATTGAATGAGCGAATACAAGGAGCCCACAGGCCATGATGCTCTAAATTGTCCGTGTGACATCTGAAATCTGTCTATTTGCTTTTCTGATTGCCTACAATCCGATTTCTGTGTGTTTTTGCATCTAGATTTTTTATTTTTCTTAAGGCTAAATCAAGAGAAAAAAATGTAAATCGACTTAAATTTTCTCATTTTCAATTGCATGCATGTTTTTGCTACCTTCTATCAACCAATCTTTAGGTAGAGACCTTGTATAGTGTTCAATAGGATTACTGACAAGTAGTGCGTGAAAATCCCTGCCCCCATGATCGCTACTCAGGTGCTCCGAGCCTCCAGAAGCATATATATATATATATGTGTGTGGTGTGTGTGTGTGTGTGTGTATACCGTACATACTGTTCAGCCATAACACGAACATCACCTTCTAATATTGTGTAGCTCCCCCTCTTGCCACCAAAACAGCTCTGACCTGTTGAGCCATGGACACCACAAGACCTCTGAAGGTTCCTGTGGTATCTATAAGACGGTCACAGCAGATCTTTTAAGTCCTCTAAGTTGTGAAGTGCGGCCTCCATGGATCGGACTTGTTTTTCCACCACAACCCACCGATGATCGATCGGATTGAGATCTGGGAAATTTGGAGACAAGTCAACACCTTGAACTCTGTCATGTTCCTTTAAACCATTCCTGAACAATTTTTGCAGTGTAGAGGACGCATTATCCTGCTAAAAGAGGGCACGGCTATTAGGGAATGTTGTTGTCATGAAGAGGTGTGCTTTTCCGCAGGAATGTTTAGGTAGGTCGTACATGTCAAAGACACGTCCAAATAAATGCGAAGGTTTCCCAGCAGGACAATGCCAAAGCATCGTATTGCTTCCGCCGGCTGGCCGCCTTCCCATAATGCATCATAGTGCCATCTCCTCCCACACGCAGCTGGACGTCCACATACTGTAAAATAAAAAACTGGTAGGTACTAACAACTTCTTACCCTAAACACCTCACAAGACCTGTCGTTTTGCAGATTTTCTGGCCTAGTCTTCTATCCATTACAATTTGCTCCATGGTTTTCCTGTTTCCAACACTTCAACCAAGAAGTGTCTGGTCACTTGTTGCCTAATATATCCCTCCCTATGACAGACGCATTGTAAACAGATCATACATGTGATAACCTTCACCTGTCAGTGGTTTCAATGTTATGGCTGATCAATGTATGTGTGACTGAGATCAACAGTTCTTTTTACAAGATGAGATGACAACTTTAGGTTTAGTACTTTTATTTCTAAAATACTTCATCATTCTCTCAACCAATGCACTAATTCCCCCTATACCCACTATCACTACTAAGGGTCCAGTCCATATACAGCTCCTACTTAGGTTAATAGGCTTCTATATTTCCTGTGCATAAGGATCGGATCCCCTAGTGGCGAAAGTGTGGCACGGATATGTGTGCTGGCACGGAGGATTGATGGTGTCTTTATAATGATATATTGATGGTCCTCTTATCCATAGCTCCGTGTGACCGGAGCAAACGAGCCAATGATGCCTCGTTTATCGGCGCTCGCTGCACCGGCCGACTGTCGGCCAGTTTAAAAGGGCCTTAAAGAGGCTCTGTCACCACATTATAAGTGCCCTATGTCCTACATAAGGAGATCGGCGCTATAATGTAGGTGACAGCAGTGCTTTTTATTTAGAAAAACAATCTATTTTTACCACTTTATGAGCGATTTTTAGCTTTATGCTAATGAGTTTCTTAATACCCAAGTGGGCGTGTTTTTACTTTAGACCAAGTGGGCGTTGTACAGAGTAGTGTATGACGCTGACCAATCAGTGACCAATCAGCGTCATACACTTCTCTCCATTCATTTACTCTGCAAATAGCGATATAGTTATGTGCAGCCTCATACACACACATTAACATTACTGCAGTGTCCTGACTATGAATATACATCACTACCAGCCAGGACGTGATGTGTTTTCAGAATCCTGGCACTTCTGAATCTTTTCTGTGAGATTACAGCAAGGTAAACGTAATCTCGTTTGAAATGACAGGTTACATCGTAATCTCGCGAGATTACGCTTGCCTTACTGTAAATCTCACAGAGACGCTACAGACGTGTCAGGATTCTGAATACACATCACGTCCTGGTTGGAGGTAATGTATATTCATTATCGGGACACTGCAGTAATGTTATAGTGTGTTTGTGTCTGCACATAGCGATATAGCTATATCGCTATCTGCTGTGTAAATGAATGGAGAGAAGTGCATGACGCTGATTGGTCAGTGTCATACGCTCTGTACACCGCCCACTTGGTCTAAAGTAAAAACACGCCCACTTGGGCATTAAGAAACTCATTAGCATAAAGCTAAAAATCGCTCATAAAGTGGTAAAAATTGATGGTTTTTCTAAATAAAAAGCATTACTGTCACCTACATTACAGCGCCCATCTCCTTATGTAGGAGACAGGGCACTTATAATGTGGTGACAGAGACTCTTTAAGTGCTATCAACATTAAGATTTTAATATTGGTAGGGGGCATTGCCAACACCATTTTTTTTCTGGCCTACCTTTGGACCTTGTACTAAAGTGCACACATTGCAGTAGATGGCTCTTATATTTGTTCTTTTTTCCTTATTTTCAGGAAAGTGAAGATGCAGTCAAAGTTTTAGCAAAAGAAAAAGATCTTTTAGAGCGGGAAAAGTGGGAGCTGCGGCGCCAGGCCAAGGAAGCAACAGACCATGCCAGTTCTCTACGGTCACAGTTAGACTTGAAGGACAATCGGATCAAAGAGCTTGAAGCGGAGCTTGCAATGGTGAGATAACCAATTAGAAGTATGCTTCTAACTGTTTAGTGGAAGTTACCCAATGACAAGTAGCATATGATCGGTTTACCTGGTTTATTGTTAATTCGGCATCAAAGTTGAAAGTTAGTGAGTCCGGTAGACCTTCTCGAGTCTTTTATACACAACTCTACAAATTTTTTTTTCCCTTTTTTTTTGTCTCTATAAAGTGATTACACGAGAATATGCATTGGTTGTCACAAAAAGTAATACGGTTTATCTGTCAACCATGTTTTTATTTTTTTTAAATATCCTAATTTGTAGGTAATATAGAGATTCAGGATATGACCGTTTTAGTGGTACGTTGGAAAAGTGAGTTATGGCCTTTTTAATTTAGGTGTTATGGAGGTTGCTGCTATCTAAACCGTGACCTTTTAAATGGATTTTATCATTCGAGAAACTAAAATTTCAAAAAGGTCATGTTGGTCACCTTTTTGGTTTCAGTAATTCCCATTTTGGAAGAGACGTGATCACGTGTGTGGTTATTTCTCAATAAAAATCTGTGCTGCGACTTCATTTAGGACATAAGAGACCCAGCCGTTGGATCTCCACCAATGAGACCTGTCCTACTGTTGCAATAATTAGAAAACCCCCTCTCTCCGATTCTGTGTTGGCATATAGGAAGGATCATTTTGTTTAGTATATAATTTGACATTGGATATCTAAACCCCCAATTACTATGAGCTATCTTTTTATATTTAATTTGCCAAACATAATTTACATAACCCATTTAGGATACACTATCATTACTTCCATAACCTAGTCACGGTATTCTCCAAACTGGGAGTATATTGAATGGTATAACTAGCTAGTCATTTCAATCATGAAATGTATTGGCCCCCATTCTGAAAAGTGACAAAGCTTTAGTTTGACCATAAACTCAGTGGCGCACACAGAAGACATGGGGGCCCCCATATCAAAAAGCCCACCCACCCTATATAGTGCAGAGTTTTGGCACCCAATATAGAATGGCTGGAAGCTTGTTTCCTCGTCTACACTTCTTCAATGACCCTTTGCCACCCCCTTATTTGTTAAAAATGTAGTTCCTCTGGAGAGGGTAGTCGCATATAGGTTCCCACCCCCCAACAGCAAAAGGGAGGGGACCAACCTTTACTGGACCTATTCTCTCCAAGGGCTCCATAGCAGCCACATGGGTTGCCTCTATGGAACGTTTTGTTTTTGCATACAAGTGCTGTTCCCCTGTACATCTTACTACAAACCACATAAATCTTACCAGTAGTGTAGCTGAGGACATGTTTCCCCCAATTTCTATAAGAAGTGTGAAGAATTTATAGTCCTCTGTGCACTTCCACTCATTAGAGGTACTTGTTACCTCCTACCAGTATGGCCCCATTCAATCCTGGTCCTCAAATTGACTTCTGTATGGCCAGGGTTAGGCTGTTTACAATGTTTTTCTTTCTAAATGGTCTTAAATATTCTCTTGAGGCTGGAGTTTGCCGGTCAAACTCTCATACGGGTCAATGAAGTCAATAGACCCCACTGATTCCCTAAATGAAGAAGTCCTGGTCCTTTCCATATGGTTTGACCTCATCTGATCTGCTTAACTTCTCACTTGGGTCTTTCTGTGGCGTGGCCATTCTGGGAAACCCATTATTTTCAAGTACTGACTATGCTTTAGTAATAGTAGTTATCTAAAATTCCTTAGGATTGAAATCATTCCAGTTTTTCCGCTTTTCCTGTAGAGCCACCCCACTGAGTATATACCTTAAAATTCCCTTATTTCTGCATAGAATAGTAGGGCCATTCCAATGGTATGGTACTTGATTCCAGCACAGGCTTTCTTAAAGAATTGGTGAGGTTAGTTTGGAAGTCCGTGCTCCCAGAGGAGCCATTTTTTCTGAGATCTTAATCAGAATGTTTTCTCGTAACTCCAAGATAATTGGAACTCAGTTGGTTCATAATAAGGCGACATTTCATGCAATTATCCATGTAATTGCTTTTGTCTCCGGATTATTTTTTACATGGTTAAGTCTGTGTACTTTGTATAGCATTCTGTCAGTCTTAAAATGAACTCGAATTACACCCATCGTCTTATTTAGTAAATATTTTTAGAGTGTGATCAAATTTTCATTTTGTTCCTTTGTCCTATTACACTTTTTATATGCATGTTTTTACTAATTATACATTTATTCACCAGGTAAGCTCATTGACTAATCTGCCAAAAAGTTATTTTATAGTTGAAGTATTTTGTCTATATCAGAAGTTAGAAAATCCAGCCATGTGTCACCTTCTGATGTGACATGATGACATCGGTGCAAGCCAGTAAGCTGGGACCTGCACTACTCTCTAAGGGTGGATTCACGCATTGCGGATTTCGGTGCAGAATTTCACATGGCGTTAAAAATCTATGATGACCTCCCGCATCCAAAATCCGCAGCGGAAAAATTCTGCACAGAAATTTAATGCATGTATGTGTTGTAAATTTTTATTTTTTTCACCTATAGTAATACATGGTGTAAATTTCTACAGCGGATTTTCCTTCTGCAAAAAATACATGATGTATGAATCCACCCTAAATGAAGGAGCCGCTTTGCACTTTTTGGCCATCCAGAACAGTCTTTGCACCACTGACCAATTTCTTCAGTGGAAGTTTCCAACACAACGTCTCAAGCAATGTACTAAAGTCCAAGCCACTTTTTAGAATTCCCTAATATACTGTTGGAGTCAAAGACTAGCCCACCAGAGTACCAGGGATCTACCGGTAGGCTCGGGCTCTGATGTTATTATAGGCCCCTAAGACGACAAGGCTCCAAATGTTCAGCAGACCACAACCCCATTTGAAGCGGACATTGGTGCCAATCACTTTTCACTAGGGTCTATTTCTTTATGGGTTGATCTACAAAGAGCCTATTAGACCCTATTAATATGTCATGTGTGTACAATGATAGCAAAGTATGGTTAACAGTGAATGTGTTACATGTTCTGTATAGATTGAGGGTGGGTCCAAGTAAGCCAAGTCCCACAATGATTAGAGTCACTCCCGTCACAGGAGTCATCACATTATGCTTCCAACTCCGAGTGGACAGGGCCATTTCAATGGACCAAAGGAAACGCCATTTAACAAGTGCTCTAATATTTTCTTTAAAGCGGCTCCAAAAGTGGAGTTTTGCTATAAGCTTATATGGTCCAGATAATCTTGGTAGGATCCTGGTTATAGTCTGGTTGGAGGAGTGCTTGGCTAGGTGAAGACTGTTACAACCTTCATAGGCTCCATACATGGTAAAGTTCTAGTCCTCACCTCCTTATATATAAAATTAATTCTCTCACTAGAGTTAACGTTAAGATATTTATTAGTATAATTAATTAATCAATATTTATTGATTTATATTTATATATTATTATATATATTTATTTATATTTTTTATTTAAATGTTTTTGGTGTTCCTGACTCACATATGTCCCTAACAATGCATTCAACATGTGTCTCAATTTTCTTCTCCCATCCCCCCCTCTTGTGGCTTAGTTTGAAGTTTATCCTAGTTAGATTATCATGCTTGTGACCTGTTTCTCCAGATAACAAAGTGTGTTGCCCAGAGAAAGGAATACCGTGTTTTTGATCACTACATTGAGAAGGAGCCCTCCACAAGAGGGATAGCGGTAAGACTAAAGTTCTTAGGGAAAACACCTTCTTTTTTTTTTTTTTTTTTCTTCTTTTTCTTTTTTAGTTCAATTTCTCGTGCACTTTTTTTTTTCTTTTTTGTTTGTCCCCTTTTATCATCGGATCAACCTGCACAATTGTTATGGCTAACACATGCACTTTGTTTTCTGAAATTTTAACACACTGATGGGAATCAAGGGTTTGGTAGTAATGGAGCAGAGCAGCGGGGGGTGGGGGTATATGCCTAGCTGCCAGCAGGAAATTACAACAAAGCCTAATGTGAGCAATAAAATGCAACTTATTCCACCTGATGTGACACAAACTTGAAGAGGCTCTGTCACCACATTATAAGTGGCCTATATTGTACATGATGTGATCGGTGCTGTAATGTAGATTACAGCAGTGTTTTTTATTTAGAAAAACTATCATTTTTGACGGAGTTATGACCTATTTTAGCTTTATGCTAATGAGTTTCTCAATGGACAACTGGGCGTGTTTTACTATATGACCAAGGGGGCGTTGTGGACAGAAGTGTATGACGCTGACCAATCAGTGACCAATCAGCGTCATACACTTCTCTCCATTCATTTACACTGCACATAGCGATATAGCTATATCGTTATGTGTAGCCACATAAACACACTATAACATTACTGCAGTGTCCTGACCATGAATATACATTACCTCCAGCCAGGACGTGACGTGTATTCAGAATCCTGTCACTTCTGTAGTGTCTCTGTGATATATACAGCAAGGCAAGCGTAATCTCGTTTGAAATTACAGGTTACATCGTATTCTCGTGAGATTACGCTTGCTGTGCTGTAGTGTCGGGATTGTATTAGCGAAGTGTCAGGATTCTGAATACACATCACGTCCTGGCTGGAGGTAATGTATATTCATTGTCAGGACACTGCAGTAATGTTATAGTGTGTTTATGTGGCTGCACATAGCGATATAGCTATATCGCTATGTGCTGTGTAAATGAATGGGGAGAAGTGTATGACGCTGATTGGTCAGCGTCATACACTTCTCTCCACAACGCCCACTCGGCCAAAAAGTAAAACACGCCCAGTTGTCGATTGAGAAACTCATTAGTATAAAGCTAAAATAGGTCATAACTCCGTCAAAAATGAACGTTTTTCTAAATAAAAAACACTGCTGTAATCTACATGACAGCGCCGATCACATCATGTACAAGATAGGGCACTTATAATGTGGTGACAGAGCCTCTTTAAGGTGTTTTCTGTTTTAAGGTTTTAATCTTCACGATCAAAGATCTGTTCTAAATTTAAATATTAAAGGGCTTGTTCACATTTCTTGGACGCTAATGGTCCTTTTTACACCGGCGAATTTTGGCCGATACAACGAGCACCGATCAACGCAAGGAGCTTTGCATGGGGACGAGCAATTGTTACTCTGATAACTCGTCCCCATACATTCCTATCATGTCGGCAGCACATCACAGGGAGATGTGCTGCCGAAAACTATAATGTTTTGGCCATTTAAAGCTATACAATCAGCCGATGAACGAGCGTTTGCTCGTTCATCGTTGCCCTGCTCACACAGGGCAATTATCGGGAGCGAGCATTCTGTGGACACTCGTTGCCCGATAATTGGTTGGTGTAAAAGGGCCTTAGTCTTAGTTCCCGCCACTGTTTTATATATAAGTTCAGGGGTAAAGTTGGCCCAACTCATGCGATGAACGCCAAATATGGGTCTATTGTACCCATCGAGCAAGCATTTTCCCCCACTTGATATGTGAACAAGGCCGGATACAAATACATAGTGCAAGAGGAAAAGCACTTTGTATTATTGCTTGAAAATAAAACTGGCATCTATGTATAAACCCCTGATTGATGTTCCTCACGTCTTATATTCTTGCTTCTATACTGTTCATAATTCAGTCACTACTTCAAAATATTTCTATATTCTAAATATCAAAATGCAGTTACAAGAAAAAAAATTGTTTGCGGAATAATGAGATTAAAGGGGCTGTATTAGTTTTTGCTTAATGGACCCCGAAATTCAGTCCCAGAGAGCTCAGATCTTGGCAGCTGCAGGAGGAGATATATAGCACCACTGCTGCAATAGATCTTATTATCTTCTCGAGGACAGAATTTCAATTTCACTTTTGTCCCTGAAAATGTCGCGTTTTGTTGTTTATGTGGCAAATTTATAAAGTCCCAAGACCACCCATGAATTGGGTGCGGAGATTATAACTGGTCCAGACAAAAAAGAGAATATTTTATTATAACCTTAAAGAGTCTCTGTCACCACATTATAAGTGCCCTATCTGTTACATAAGGAGATGGGCGCTATAATGTAGGTGACAGCAGTGCTTTTTATTTAGAAAAACTATCTATTTTTACCACTTTATGAGCGATTTTTAGCTTTATGCTAATGAGTTTCTTAATGCCCAAGTGGGCGTTGTACAGAGGAGTGTATGACGCTGACCAATCAGTGACCAATCGGCGTCATGCACTTCTCTCCATTCATTTACACTGCAGTAGCGATATAGCTATATCGTTATGTGCAGCTACATACACACACTATAACATTACTGCAGTGTCCTGATAATGAATATACATCACTACCAGCCTGGACGTGATGTTTATTCAGAATCCTGACACTTCTGAATCTTTTCTGTGAGATTCCAGCAAGGTAAGCGTAATCTCGTTTGAAATGACAGGTTACATCGTAATCTTACGCTTACCTTGCTGTAAATCTCACAGACGCTACAGTCGTGTCAGGATTCTGAATAAACATCACGTCCAGGCTGGTAGTGATGTATATTCATTATCAGGACACTGCAGTAATGTTAGTGTGTGTGTGTGTGTGTGTGTGTGTGTGTATGAGGCTGCACATAGCGATATAACTATATTGCTAGTGCAGTGTAAATGAATGGAGAGAAGTGCATGACGCTGATTGGTCACGGATTGGTCAGCGTCATACACTCCTCTGTACAACGCCCACTTGGTCTAAAGTAAAAACACGCCCACTTGGGCATTAAGAAATCCATTAGCATAAAGCTAAAAATCGCTCATAAAGTGGTTTAAAATGGATTGTTTTTCTAAATAAAAAGCATTACCGTCACCTACATTACAGCGCCGTTTTCTCTTTATGTAGGAGATAGGGCACTTATAATGTGGTGACAGAGCCTCTTTAAAGGCGTTTTCTGCTTCTGACCATTCCTACTTGTTAGAAGGGACGCTTGACAATAAGCTAATCAGTGTCCCACTGCAGCAATCACCAGCGATCAGCTGGTAATTGTGAGGAACCCCAGCAGCAAGTGTTCAATTTCCCTGCAGCACCACCACAGGGGAATTTAAGCATTACAGTGCTCATTCACATGAATAGGATGTCTGTGTGATACAAGACAGAGTGAGAGAGACTCTTTTTATAACTGCTCTTCACTTTATCCAAGAGAATAGGATCCAGAATAGTGGAACTCTCTTATAAACCCAGAATTCCCGTATAGTGTGTATGAGCATGTGTAAATCCCTTTAACTAGGTTATATATATTATTATTTATAATTGTAAAACTGTGGTTATTTTAAGGAGGTTAGTTTTGAACTTGTTGCATGCTGTATTTAATAAAGATTTCATCCCTAATATAACTTTTTTATTTGTAATCCGGACCCATATGACTGATCCATGCATAGATTTTGTCCTAAAACATGGCTAAGAGACGTCTTCCATGCAGTGCAATGATAGAACCTAAACTCAAACCACCACCAAAATTGTTGGACAAGCAAAAATTCAGACATTATACATATGGAGCAAGGCCATGCATCTTCTTAAAACAAAGACAAAAATATCATAAGACCTCATTCCGACAGCAGCAATGTGGCTGCATATAGCGGTCGTATTATAGCGGCAAGACCTGACCCCGAACAATTAGTGATCCAATCACCTTAGGGTTCGAAGTCTGCTGTCATATATGAACCCCAGTGTGCAAACCCTTGTATATAGAAGTATGTGGTTAGAAGAAAACAGGTCATTCTTGTTCATGGTCTGTCTGCTATTGCATCTCAGCCGTATTCACTTGAATGCGGATGAGCTGCAGTACCATACACGTCATTAGGACAAGAATGGTGCTGTTTCTGGGCGTTAAAAAAAAAAAGACCTTTTTCTAATCTTGCACGACCCCTCATTACACGTATTAACAGCTTTGTAAACTGAAGAACGTGATGCAACCTGTTTTCCCATACAAGTCAATGAAAATGTCTGGATTTCAGCAGGATACAACTATGGTGGTAACAGTGGTGACTTTTGGTGGCTTCCGCCTTCTGGATGCGGTGTATCCCACACATTGTGCTTCTCGATTTTAGGATTGTGTGCAAATAATGGAACTTCAGCTTCCGAACAAGAGTTTTTCAAAAGGGGTCCATTTAGTGGGTGCCGGTACACCAACTTTCTGCCCTTGACTTTTTGCAACTTTTTGTCTAACTACGTGTTTTTAGCCAAGGTGACCTTAAACTTCATTGTAATGTTTTTTTTTGTTGTTTTTTTGATGGGAATATTATTTAGAACTTTTTTGGAAAGAGATGGGGTGTGATCCATGACAGTGTGCAAACTGCTTCTATCTATTCCAGAGATCTCGTTTTTGTTCTGTAAACTTTAGAGATCTCCAGAAAATGGCATTTCCCAGTGTTTGTATTATTATTGTATTCCTTTTATCCATTTTTTTTTTATTTTTTTTTTTATGCTGCTTATGTGCTGTCTGACAATCAGAATCTCTCATAAATAATGCATGCTATGTCTCAAAGATTGATGCTCCCTCTTGTGGCCAGAATCAATATCTTTACCAGACTTCTATTATCCCTCACGGCTTTGAAAGATACATCTACAGCAGCATTAAACATCAAACACGCCCTCGCCGCCTACACCGACTTTAAATGAATCCAGATCGTCTAAGGGGCTGGATTAACCGTTTTATGTAAAACTGACCTAGTTTTTTCAGGCCATCCCAGATCCGCAGATTTCCATTGGGACTCAATTGGCATGTGGCATCCTCTTGATCTAGTACGGAGAATAGCATATGATGCTGACATGATTGAATAGAGGGTTAAATTTGTTGCTTGGGAGAAATCACAGCTGCGTTTGATAGAAGTGGAGCCATGGGGCTCTGGGGGATGTTTAATGTGTTTTAAGGTTTTATTGAACAAGTGTATAAAGTGGTTGTTCGGTTTATATTGAGTTGGATTATTATTTTTTATGTTTTTTTTTGTCATTTAACGGTCATATTAATAGAAGTGTAGAGAAGGACAGCAAACTTGTAGTGTGGAGGGAGGGGAAGAATAGCATGAACAGCCTAAAACCAGGGTCTTCAAACTGTGGCCCTATATTGGGGAACCTACAACTGTTAAAATGTTGTATTATATCTGCCCATTTAAATGAACGGCTGTTCATGTAAGGCCTAATGCACACTTTTTTTTGTCCATGTGCTACTTGCAATTTTGCCTATGGCACACGGATCCAATAATTTATATGGCGCCATGCACATGACCGTGATGTTTACGGATCCATTTGGGGGGCCAGGACATGGACATGTAATTTTACTTTCCGTATTTACGGATCATGTGACCTACTCAGGGGGCTGGGACATACGGGTGAAATCAATGCCAGACTATTTTTTATTTTTTTTGTTTCTGCAGATCCGTGAATACTGACGACACACAAATTCATTACGGAGGGTTTGTTTGCGGAGAGATAGACCGCAAATACAGACAATGGATCCGTGGTTTTGCATGAGGTTGTCGAGTTCTTGGTGCCTGCAGCCACCAGGGGGCACTTACTGTATATACATTTAAACACGGTAATAAAACTGTATGCAGTAAGCGCCTAAGCTCCCTCTAGTGGTGGCTGTAGCCAACTAGAATTCCCCCTATATGCGGAGCTTTAGAGTTCTTTATCGGAAGAACAGTGCTATGGACCATATAAAGTTATATTATGAATTATAACTGCACAGAATGTTGGACCATATAAATTACGTGATGATTAAAGGTGGACATTCATATACATAACAATACAACTTCGGATTTTTAAAGAAAACCATTATAAAACCGTATGAACGTTTATCGTACATGGATTTAAATTTTCCGTGGTCGTTTGCTTATCCACCCTATTATTGTAGCATTTATTAAATTCTTTGTCAATAATTCGCACGTGGCCATGCCAAGGGACATACGTACTCTATGGACCTTCGTACTCTTGACAACAATCCCGGTATTGAAGAATATGGGCTTGCATAATGGACGAGGGGACATTTATATGCATGCCCAGATTTACAGATGGCAAAAGCTGAGATATTCTAATATTCCTATATGGAGAAGGATTCCAACCTGCAGTGATCCCTCCGCGGACACACAATATACCTGGGTTGAGTGCCGCTGCATATCTTTGTGCAGCTTAAGTCAATTAATCCTAAATACAGTATTACGCTTAATCTTGTTATTAAGAGGAACACAAGTAGGATTGACTTCTTCAGTAATCTGCTTAATTTGTGGTCAAACATCAATAAACAATCTGCATTAATTGAGACTGTTACTGTGAACCCAATGCGACTCAGAATATTGTTTCAACCACAAACGTCGAACACATCCAAATAATGAGGTCCATAGGAATACATGAAGTCACAAGTCGCTTTTATATGTCATTTTTATGCCACATGACCTATACAGCAGTGAGAAAGACCTAGAGAGGGATAATAAGTTGGGCACTAGCCACGTGACTGTGTATAGCTTCAGCCAAACAAGTATATACGTATAAATTATTCTGACCTTCACAGCCTTTGGCATTTCTTTTCTGCCCAATGTAGTTTTATAACAAAAAGTCTGTGTGCTAAAAAGATTCATCCCATTTTTTGCAAGTCCCTTTTAAAATGTCTTTTTGTTATTTTTAAGACTTTTTAAAGCTTTTATATATTAAACTTGACTAAGGTCTGTGGATCTTTGGGAGCAGCACTGAGCAGAAAAAATGGAGGAGGCGCTTCGGCCTCTTTGTTCTCATGTTTGGTAGTGGGGTCCCTGCGGTCGAACCATCATCAAGTCACTTGGCCTGAGTCGAATACCCTTTTAATTTGCATGGCTACAGGGTGTGATACCGCTACATCCTTACCGGAAGCCCTTTTGGGTCTCTCAGGAGTAGTCTCTCCCCTTGACCCGTACAATGGGGCCTCCTGGCTGAGATGTAATACATACCCATTGGATTGGTGACAATTAAAAAATCAATACTCCCTTGAATGAAAGACTGCATCCCTCGTGGTGTGAGGTCTAATCGTAACCATGCGGTCATATTTTAGGTTTAGATTGTGTTTTGGCCAAACAATATATATATATGTAACGCTGACCAAAAATACAACTGTGCCCTGATCATGGTTCTAAGTTAGGTGTGTGTTGCTTAATTCATGTACTGGGCTGCTTTATGCAAGTTGTATCACAAGCATATTGAGTCTACTTGGGCAACCTAGACCGGGCACTCATAATAAAAGACTTGAATTTGATAAACCATCATGATCGGTAATGCATTCTCGTACCTGACCATCTGGCCCCTCTTTCTAAGTGGCTGTGAAGACTATTTAGAGAAGTGCTGGACTGAAACTGTCACTCTTATTAAAGACGTGATAAGCGAAGAAAACACAAATGACACAAATATTTCACCAAAACGTGCAGGATAATGGGTAGATCAGAGTTTTACAGCCCCACTGGGGGCAATTATAGATTCTACCGGCACACAGAGCCTTCTGATTTTAAATAAGCTTATGTCAAGACAAATGAAGCAGTGTAAATACTGTGTCTAAATAAGATCCTCATAGAAAGTGTTTTGATAAATATCCCAGTGGGAATGAAACGTTGCTCCGTTTTTTTAAACACTTTGCGCAAATAAAATTGTCCCCGATGGTCTGTTCTAATTTGCACTTTGGAAGCAGTGACTGGAGTAATGAAATGCTTCTGGGTTCCCACAGAGAAGCAGCTGGTTTCAGTAAAGAAATAGTTGTGTATTTCTTTTTTACTTATTGTAGTATTTGTGGCTTCTGTCACGGAAAACATTGTACGTATAAATTCCAGACTAGCCATGCAGATATTTGTATGACGGTCCCACAAAGGCAGATCATGGCCAGATGGGTAACTATGTCCCTCATCCCGGACTACGAACAGAGGAACAATGGCTCACTAACTGTAGGCTTCCTCTCATTACGGATATACTACACTAAATGGGTGGCTACGTTTTCATGTCAGCCTGGTAGACATTTGACTGCATTTAGAGGTTCTCAATGACTTTTCCATCCTTCCCTACATACACAGCTGGGAACCTCCATCCTTCCCTCATCAGCCCGGAACCTCCATCCTACTTTCCTCCAGCTTGCAACCTCCATCCTACTTTCCTCCTCCGCTCGCAACCTCCATCCTTCTTGCCTCTTCCGCTCGCAACCTCCATCCTTCTTGCCTCCTCCGCTCGCAACCTCCATCCTTCTTGCCTCCTCCGCTCGCAACCTCCATCCTTCTTGCCTCCTCCGCTCGCAACCTCCATCCTTCTTGCCTCCTCCGCTCGCAACCTCCATCCTTCTTGCCTCCTCCGCTCGCAACCTCCATCCTTCTTGCCTCCTCCACTGGCAACCTCCCTCCTTCTTGCCTCCTCCGCTGGCAACCTCCCCCCTCCTTGCCTCCTCCGCTGGCAACCTCCCTCCTTCTTGCCTCCTCCACTGGCAACCACCATCCTTCTTGCCTCATCAGCTCAGAACCTCAATCTTATTTTCCTCTAGAGCTGGGAACCTCCACCTTTCTTTCCTCCTCAGCTGGCAACCTCCCATCCTTCTTTTCCCTTCTCAGCTGGCAACCTCCCATTCTTCTTTCCTCTTCAGCCAGCAACCTCCCATCTTTCTTTCCTCCATCCATCTATCCTTTCATCTCTGTGTGGAAAAACAGCATTTTATTACATCAGTCACTGCTACTATTCAGGACTCCCACCCCTCCCCCTTTCCAGCACCCATCAATTATGGAATGTCATCAGCAACAGTCCTAAAGCCATATCCATAATAAAAGAAAGAGAAAAAATGTTTGAAAGAAATTCCATGTAAGAACTCCTTGTCGTCTTATCAAACTGGGTGGTTATTTTGTACAGGCTTTAAATAACCTGTGATCAACAAGAGGATAAATGTCTTAAGGTACAAACCATAAATCGTCTTGCGTAGCATTACTCTTTTTTTTTTGGGGGATGATGAATGCTCTTGTTTCCTGGATATATTTGCAGCCATTATTAGTTGAACTGTATCCTCCGTTATATTTTTCACTTGGTGTCAAATTTATCCAAGTTTCTAGAAACTGAAATAGAATTAAATCTTCCTTGACCTTCAGAAGATTTGAGAAAGCCACCATAAAACTTCTCTTTTTTGGCAGCTGAGAATGCAGAAAGCCTTTGGGGCTTTTTGTGGTGCGTGTAGGACAGCTGGAAATTAATGCGGAATTCCCCAAATTCTTAGTAAACCAAAAAAATAGGTCAGGGCCGTTTACTTCTCCTTTGGGAGTTCACCACCTAATGGAATTAATGCATCATTGCAACTATATTATGTGGTTATAAAAGCCCATTAGTTGCACCTTATTGCAAACTAGAAGCACTAATACGGCAAAGTGTGAATTTTATGGTGTAGCTATCAAGGTAAATACAGTGTTTCTTACCTGACCTTTATCACACTTTGCTCATGTTAAAGAGACTCTGTCACCAGATTATAAGTGCTCTATCTCCTACATATTCTGATCGGCGCTGTAATGTAGATAACAGTGGTTTTTATTTTGAAAAACAATCATTTTTGACCAAGTTATGAGAAATTTTAGATTTATGCTAATTCGTTTCTTAATAGACAACTGGGCGTGTTTTCACTTTTTACCAACTGGGTGTTGTACAGAGGAGTGTATGACGCTGACCAATCAGTGACTAATCAGTGACCAACTAGTGTCCTGCACTTCTCATTGTTCCAGCCCAGTGTGATTGTGCAGTGAAAGAAGCTGGGCTGGAACAATGAGAAGTGTATGAAGCTGATTGGCCAATGATTGGTCACTGATTGGTCAGCCTCATACACTTCACAGCGCCCAGTT
Source organism: Rhinoderma darwinii (assembly GCF_050947455.1). Lineage (NCBI taxonomy): Eukaryota > Metazoa > Chordata > Amphibia > Anura > Rhinodermatidae > Rhinoderma > Rhinoderma darwinii. Next base: position 24,732,803 of record NC_134696.1, read on the forward strand.
TGTAAAAAGTAAAAACACGCCCAGTTGTCTATTAAAAAACTAATTAGCATAAATCTAAAATTGTTTATAACTTGGTCAAAATTGATAGTTTTTCAAAATAAAATCACTGTTCTCTACATTACAGCGCCGTTCAGATTATGTAGGAGATAGGACACTTATAATCTGGTGACAGAGACTCTTTAAAGTGGTTGTCTGATGTTTGGTAAAACTTCAAGTGGTGCTGGGGACAGTAGAATTGGCCCATAAAGTTGAACGGAGAGCCCTACATGCAAACAATTTGCTAGCAGTCTCATTTTGTATGGGTTGCTTCAACCCCTACGCCACTGTCAGAAAGACATGGACACCTAAAATGAAGACAAAGTTTACTTTATAGTCCAAATATATAATTTACCAGTTGACGTATGGTTGGTGGACGTAAACGTGGAAGAAGATCTCTCAAAAGAATAAACGTTATTCCGTATCTCTTCTTCACACTCTGTAGGTAGGAAAAGCCCAAGACCAGGGTAAAAATTTTAGTTCAACATTTGAATATTATCTTATCAAGGTCATACCTATGTAATGTACCAATATAATAAGTTTGCCTACCATCCATGCTGCGTTTGACCAACTGATATCCTTTTTTTTCCTCTTCCTTAACATAACCCCTTTCTGTTAACATCACACTGCCGTATCTTGTTGACGTTGGCAATTGCCCTAATGTCACCGCTCGTGTACTCCTTTAACAAGTATAACATCCATGACATACTAGTGATCTTGTTGTTGTTGAACTCTAGTAGTGAAATGTAGGCCATCAGCCAGTGAATGCCAACATCTACTGAACAAACACACTCTAGTAAATTCAAGACCCAACACTTAGCCTTGGCTAATAAATATGTGGCCATCAAGCTGTTCTGGGCATCCTACTGGAACGTCTTTGGTTGTCTATTCTTGAGTTGAGAACGGACTTGGTCTACCACAGCTTAGTGTTGGGTCTTCTGTGCTTTACCTTAGTCAGGTAAGTAACCCTTTAAATACAGACATGATCTAGTACAGACTGTGGTTAGGTTGCTCACCAACTTAATTACATTCAACACCTCTTTCCTCCCTGACCAACAGGAAAGCTTTCTTTGTGTCGTCTATCTTAATTTGTTCATTTTATTTTCTCTTTATGTGTTTTTTAACTTTTTATGGATACTAGGGCATGATGATCAGGTCTTCTCTCTTGTTTGTAGGCAAAGCAGTCTTTAGCAACCCTCACTAAAGATGTACCCAAGCGACATTCACTGGCTATGCCAGGTGAAACCGTCTTGAATGGAAACCAGGAGTGGGTAATGCACGCGGATCTCCCGCTTACTGCAGCCATCCGTCAAAGCCAGCAAACGCTGTACCACGGGCACCCGCAGCATACTGTCGATCGGCAAGGTTTGTTTCCAAGTATTGATCTTGCATAGTCGAGGGAGTTGCTGGGGGCGATCAATCACGCCCTCACGTTCCTGCGGAGTGTAAACTATTTGGTTAAGTATGCGATGCCTAATTAGGTGCATATGTTATTAGTAGAGAAGCTGCCAGGTTCCCAGAGCAGCGCTCTTACTACTTAAACATTAACATTTTTATATTTTAATTTATTTTTTAATGTGTTTGAATCCAGTCGCCGTATCACATACTAATGGGTATTATTTTTATTTTACACTGGGCGCTTCTATGGGTACTGTGGTTCTAGAATAATATTAGAATGAGACCATGTCCGTTATCTTTTCCAGTTGGTATAAAAATAATCAATGTCCTTGATTCGACTTGAATTTCAATCGTCCAGCCCCCAGTGGTGGAATTCTGGATTATCGAGTGCCAAAAGATTGGAATTTTACTATAGTTGTTCAAATTTTAAATCCCAAAAATAGGGACCGTCCATGGGTAATGTACTTAAAATTCTATGTTTCTGTATAGAAGAGTTTTTGACTTGCGCCTTCTGAATAGCGGTGACCTCTAATTGTGTATTTAGACAATCGTCGTATAAAATGGTCGCACAAAATGGTCGCACCTTGTTTTATGTTCATCTTCGGCTTTTCTTTTTGGCCATTGTCTTGTCATATATATATTTTATGCCTTATATATTCGGGGCAGATACACCTTTTAAAGCTCCTTTTCTGTATTGCTTTTCCCTTTAGCCGTCAGAGTAAGTCCTTGTCATTCGAGACAACCATCAATAATCTCTGATGCATCTGCCGCAGAGGGCGACAGGTCGTCAACACCGAGCGACATCAATTCACCAAGACACCGAACGCATTCCCTCTGCAATGTAAGACGGTAGTGTAGGTCTCTCTTTTTCTTTACCTTTTTTCTTCATTCGGGAATGATTATCCATATCCTCTACTTGTTTATACGCTGCTGTCAGTATGTACGCTGCATGCCTTGCTGAATAGATGGAAGCGCTGTGAGGGGGCAGAGAGACTGTTGTGTTTCATTATAGGGAATGCTGCAGATTCCTGCTTGTGCCGTTTCCTGGTTACAGAGGCTTGACATATACAGCTGAATCGCTTCTATAGGAACGGGAATAAAAGAACATGTTGATGAATTCATTGGGTGCAGATTTTGTCAGGTGAATACGCAGCTTGAATGCTAATAACTGAATCCCTCCATAGTGTCGGGTGATCTCCCATTCCCGAGATTAAGATCATTTGTCTTACGATCAGGCTGTTATTTTTTAAGGGTAACATTGCCGAATCAATATAGAAGTTTTATATAATAGGCATCTCTATACGTCCTCCTTTGCCGGATTATTTCATGTGGGTTAAGCTGGCCATACCTGGTGCAGTATACAGTATTTTTCTATCCCTATTTGCTCGGAGTTATGACTCTGAGAATATAATCGTATGCAGCAGTTTTGCCTCTGAATGCGGCTTGTAGAAAGCCATGCACATGCTGCAGAAACCACCCCAGATGTATGGAATGGATTTTTCAGCTACAAATCTGCCGCGTGTGAAAATACCCGAAGGCTTCATGTACATAGGCATACAAGCTGCAATATGGCCCCCATACAATGAGGCCATACTGTACCTGTGTAGACCTCAAATTTTCTACAGAGGATTTTTCCTCTCGGATTTAAGTGGAGTCCAACAAAAAAAAATTGTGCCTTGTTGCTTGAATCAAATGGCGTATTGCTTCTAGTGGGAGAATATTTCCGTAATGCACTGCGGCAAATGGAGTGGCTGCATGTCCATACCACTGTCTGCAACCGTACTGACTCTGCTGTGCGCATGAATGTTTGGGTGGAGGCTAGGTGGTGCTCGTCTAGTACAGGGTTCACACGTCATGGTCAAAATGCGTGTGCAAAAATGCACTTTGACCACGACGTGTGAACCAGCCTTAGTAAAGGGTCTCGTTGTAGAAGAACGGAGAGTTGGTGGGCGCCTTTTAGAAGTCCAGGTTCATAGTAGCGAGGGTGAAAGACCACAAAATAGTTTCCAGGTGCAGATTTTAATGGGAGCGGTTTGGCTAAATTTAGGGACGCAGTCTGGTGTGTTGAGGGTAGTACCCGCTGATCAACCAGTTGTCCATAAGTCCGAAAGCTATCCAGTAAAGCATATGGCCAGCTTCAGGACTTTAATGGTACACTGGTCAGTATCTTGCACTGATGAGATTTTACGCTTTTGCTTTTGTAGTGAATAAATGGAAGCATTTGCATGATTGGTGTTTGGCGCAATTGAGAATAAATTTGCATGCGTCGTAAAATAATCCCTATAGTCCCTTTATCCCAATCCTTCTCTGCTTCTGTATTATAAAGCTTGATTTACCCATGAGCATGTTCACATATACACTGAGCTGCACATCTTTCTTACTAACTTTTACCTTTTTTTATTACTTTTTCAGTCTTTAGAAGACCTGGAAGACCAGAAGAGGAAGAAAAAGAAGGAGAAGATGGGATTCGGGTCCATTTCAAGAGTTTTTGCAAGAGGGAAACAGAGGAAGTCCTTAGACCCGGGTCTTTTTGATGGTACTACACCTGACTATTACATTGAAGAGGATGCGGACTGGTGACTGTCTCTGGAACCTGCTTATTCTGTGTGTGTATATGTGAAAGGGTGTATGTGCCCGTTTACAAAGTCCGAACCAGTCAAGTGAGCCTTTTTATTCTATTAAGGACTTTTTGTTGTGTTTTTGTTTTTTTTTTTTGTTTTTTTTTTCATTTGCATCGCTGATTCTGTAATTGCTGTTCATAAAGACGTGTATAAAGATGTTGATTGTTGTCCTTTTAGCGATGCTGTTGTATTGTAAAAATTGTCTTTACTGGATTTATTATTATATTTTTTGTGGATTTTTATTTGGGAAGTGGGTCTAGTTTTTTTGTGTTTGTTCAATTTTTTTAAAATTTTGTTTTTCCTTTTTAAAACTTGAAAAACTACTGTGTATTTGTAAATAACAAAAACTGTGCACTTTGTGCTTGTAGTGTCTAGTCCTAAACGCAATATTTTATTTTTTTTCTTAACCCATAGTGTGATGCATTCTGTATCTGCAATGTTTTGAATGACATTATCCTGTTTCAGGGGTGTGCCAGCGCTTTGTAAAAAAAAAATATATATATATAAATATACAGATCTTTATTCAGCAAGTTAAACCAACTTTCTTGAATGAAGTATGAAGATGTATCATTTTGCTTACACACAGGGCAAGACAGCCAGGCCTAAACCACGATTCTGCCTATCAATCCATTCGGATTTAGTGGTGCCACTGCAGCACAGAGTGTTTCAGAAATGTCACTGTTACAAGGATAGGCTACTTTGGGTTTCTGACCACATAATGGCTACCTGCGCTGTGCCGTCAGCAGTCACTCTTTAAATCTTTTAATGCCTGCCAGACAAAATCTTTTTCCTTTCCTTTTACGTTTTTGTAATAAATTTTTTTGGTATTTATTTGCATAAATGCACAAAGTTGTTATATCTAAATTATAAAAAAAAAAAAGTAAATGTTGAAGTTCTATTTTTCCTAAAGGATGAAGGGTATGTTTATATCATGTGTTCTAAAGCTGCGGCCCCTCCCTGTCATTAATGCATCGGGCGAGTGGGCTCAGTCTCACATTTTAATGCAGCTCAACCAAAATCGCACGAATAACTTAAATGTAATATTCACTTGGTTATGTCTTCCAGAATCCAACTTTTACCATATCCACAGTATTTATGGCTTTTTAATTCTTGTGTGTAGATTCTGATCATCGGGTGTCCCTATTTAATAATGCAGTCTTCTTTTTATTTTATTTATTTTTTAATCTTTTTTTTTTTTTCTTTCCTGATCACTCTGTTTAATAGATAATCATGTTCTAAAACGGGCAGCCATTTTAAAATGTACCAGGTACCCCCAGTTTGTGGCATTATTTGTGTGGGTAAGGATTATCACTTCACCCTAGGACCAGTCAGTGACGACATGTGAATTCTGGTCCAGTCCAGGGAATAGATTCTGGAAGGTGGGATCATGTGTGCACTTTAAGTTTCTGCCCCCAAAAGGTTTACATATCATGTTTTGAATGCAGTATTCACTTTTTTTTCCTCCTCATCGATGACAAAAGGAAGGAGAATAAAGCTTAAAGTGGGTCTCCACCTTTTTAACATCAAGTTGTTGCACGGATCAATTCAATAATACATCTATACAACATTTAGAGCACTGTTTTCCTCATACAGAGCTCCAAATTCCGTGCATAGGGAATAAAAGATACTATGCTGGCTACTTGCAGCCACCACTAGGGGGAGCTAAAGATCTTATTGCATACTGTTTATACATTGAATTCAATAAGAACACAGTATGCAGTAAGCTCTTGATCTCCCTCTAGTCGTGGCTGAAACAAGTCAGAAAATAATCTTAACTGTAGGTTTACACACAGGATTTGGAGCTCTGTATCAGAAAAATGGAGCTCCGATTGCTATAAAGATATGCTAAGAAATGAATCAGCACAGAATTATTGTACCTTTTTAGATAAAAAGAAAATAGTGTTCAAGGGTGGACATGCACTTTAAGGCAAGGGCTGCACATCGATATTTGGTTGTGCATGAACCTGCAATGCAACCTCGATGTCTCCCTAAAGCCAGGATCACATGAGTTTTTGGTGAAGTTTTTTTTTTTTTTTAGCCAAAGTTAACAGTGGATCCAAAAGGAAGAAAGGTATAAAGAAAAGACTGATTCACCTCGTTTCTTTTGCGTCCACTCCTCCGTGTGGCTCAAAAACTGAGCCATAAACTACATCAAAACCGTGTGTGATCCTGGCCTAAGGGAAACCGGGTCATGGGCAACCTTTGGAGTGTAGCAAAAAAAACTGACTGGGTCAAACTTTTTGCAATGGTTAGGCCTCATGCACACTACCGTGTTTGGTGCGGGATATATGGACCGTATGTCGGCCATATTTCCCGGACCGACCACAGTTCAGGAAGCCTGGCTCCTAGTCTCATAGTTATCTATGTCCCTGCCTCTCCCCGGGAATACTGTCCCATACTGTAATCATGTTTTCAGTATGTCCACGGAGAGGCAGGAGCCCGGCTCCCTGAATGGTGGTCAGTCTGGGAAATATGGCCGACCTATGCGATCCGTATATATCACAGACCATACACGGTCGTGTGCACGAGGCCTTACAAGGTTGTCCGTGACCTTGTTTCTTACAGGGAAACATTGAGGTCATGTATGATGTGCGATTCTAGCTTTTTTTTTTTTTTCTAAAAAGGATGACCGAGCCCACGAAGAAAAAACTGCATTTATATAACGTGATATATACTCCTGACCTAAACCACTATTACAAAAATATATATATATTTTGTCATTAAAACAGCCATAGCCTTGAATGGTAAAATCTATTTCTCATAGCGTTGTATGTTTCCTGAACATTGTGTATACAACCCTGGATAAATCCAATTTGTTTGGTGCAAAAGACTTACGTTCTTGTTTTTTTTATTAAAATGCAGCAATTTTAGGCCGCGCGTCGGCTGGCAGCAGCATACGTACACTTTTTTTGGGGGGGGGGGGGGGGCATTTTTCCCAAATCCAAGCTCACTCTGTGCAAGTAACCGTAATAACTTTGTATGTATTCAATCTAGTTTTCAGACTGGTTTGAGTTGCCTGTGACCAGTTCTGTGCTTTTCCCCTTTTTACTAATGTCTAGATGAGTGGGGTGTATAATGCTGCCAATTTTATTGTACATTTTAATATTATTTTTTTGGGACAAGAAAATGAATGTCAAACTCTGAAAACTGTAACATGAAACATTTGATAATGTTAGATGGTATTTTTGAATTTAGTGCACCCTATTTAAAAGGGATATTTAGTCTTAAAAAAATATAAATCTGTTTTCTTGTTCATATGATGTGTGTGATCACTGGTAATCAGTGGCTTAACAACGTTACAGCTTTTGAAAGGGATCCGTCTGACCTATAAGAAAGAGAGCCCCCCGCGCTTAGATTTCTGCGTTCAGACAAAAATGTTTTATAAAGCTTTTTTTTTTTTTTTTTTTGTTTTATTTTTTTAAAAAAGCTCATGTTTAGTATTTTTCATTACATGCTTAGAAAATAATTCTTAAAAAAAAAATGTTACTAAGAAAAGGGTCTATTTAAGAGAACGAGAATACATAGTTTAAAGATGATTGGTATCATTAGTTATATAAACCCACCTGAGTGTGGAAGAATTCTAAAGGCATGAAGGCAAAAAAGAAATAAAGCTTATTTTAAAATAATGCTGGCTGCTCTGATTCATTTTGATGTTTTTTTTTGTGTGTACTGTCGTCTTGATATTATGCCTATTTTTGTAAACCATGGATGGTGTAAGACCCTTGTGCCACATGCTCAAACCCTGTATAGTGGCTCATGCAGTCCCTACGGGTCCACATTGTGCTTTGTCATATGGTGCCTCATTTTGCCTGTGACACGCAGGCTGCTTCACAGAGCACAGCAGCAGCATCTCCTGTGCCTTAAACCCAAAACTGTGACTCTCCAGCATACTGCTCACAATTTGGAAGAATCTATCTAACTAAAGCTTTTGATCTGGCTGCACCTCCCTATATGATGTCTGGGAAAGGCATTGTGGGGCATGTAGATACCAGAACTACTGCCTGCAGTCAGAGATTTCTACAATCAAGATGACGGTCCGAATCCGAATTATTCTAAAATGTAAGTTAGTAGTTACATGTGGAAAACTAGAAGAATGCTATTATAATGTAGATTAGGAGGTGGTTATGGGTATGGATTTCACGTGTCTTCTGGTGTTAATCTCTGAATTTCCCTGTGGCCCAGCATCCATCAAAAATATGGTTTTACGGTCTAGATGCATCATTAAGAGCTTCAGGCCATATTGGCGGTATAGAAATAAGGTAAAATTTGATATTCTAGTACCGGCAAGGTAACGTGGTTTCTGTGTGTGAGGATCTGTCCTTTGTTCAATGCGGCGGATATGGGGCCTTGGAGAGAGGAGGTCCAGCCCTGGTGGGTTCCATCTCCGTTGCTACTCGCAGGACTTTACTACAGAGGATTTGTAAGCAAACTTAGGTGTGGAGGGGGAAATGCCACCAGGCCTTTCTCCCGGATAACTAAACTGGGCACCCCACTGGGGGAGGGGTCTTTTCTATGAGGCCACTTCTCGTCTGTTTGCCACTACCCTACCCCCTCCAGTCCTAATCCCAAGGTAATTTGCTCTGAATTTATACAGATGTATTTGTCCCCTTCTAGTTGTCCACCATTATTGCATGGCCTAGTAAATACAATATATAATAAAAACAATATAATATTAGAGGGAACCTGAATAACCACGTAAATTGTTTTATTACCTATTACCACATTTATGTAAGGAGCAGATTGTGCAATTACTTATGACCCATGTGGTAAGGTAAGTGCACCCTAAAACTTGTCAATTCTGGGAAAACCCCTTTAAAGGTATTGTCCAGCATGAGAAAATGTGTCTGCTTGTTGTCCAGTCACAGCACCACTCTTATCTATGGGTTGTGTTTTGGAGTTACAGCTGAATACCCTTCACTTGAATGGGGCTGAGCTGCAATACCAGACTTCACATAGACCTAGAGTGGCGCTCTTTCTGGGAGAAAAAAAGCCGTTCTTTTTTTTTTTCTTGATACTGACATAACTGCAATTTACCGCCTCCTATAATGTGATATCCGTCTGTCACATCGCTGCTGAGGATTTCTAGCTGACTCTTCTGTGCAGAAAATCTTTATACCGACAGCCTGTTTTTGTGCATGAACTGCTTATTTCAGGTCCTGTACTGTGATGGATTCAAGAATAGGAGGTAGGAATAACGACACATGGATGTGGTAAGAACTTGGAAATGTATTGTTCGGTATTTAGCTACAGTTGTGATGAGTTCAGGCTGGAGAGAGGACATTCTTCACTCAATATTAGGGCTGCGGCTGATTGTAAACATGTAAACCTATGTAAGCAGTGATCTTAAGGCCCTAATGTACGGACCAATGATCGGGCAGACAAGCTTTCATATGAACGCTCGTCCCGATCATTGCCTGGTGTATTAAGGGCAACGATTATTGCTCTGTGTGATAGGAGACCGCCGGTCAACAAGCTGTCTCGTTGATTGGCGCTCCTTTGCACGTCCCATATCGGCCTGTGTATTATTACCTTTTAGAATAACCCTTATCATATAAGGTAACCCATAGAAAGCTCAGTGGTCGGCATAGTTAACACTACAAGTCATTGCACCGTTTAACCCTTATCATAGCTTTACACAACAGGTCCTGCCAACAAATCTCTTTTAAAGAATTCTAAAAATTTTATTTTCACTAAATACCCGAATAGTGTGTTCTGGGGTAATCGAGGAGAGCTTCTTCCTCTGGACCTCCAGAGGGACGAGCAGCTGCAAAAAGTCTCTTTGAAGGACCCACCACATCCATGTATTACATAGACAGTCTATTGATTTCAATGAGGACTATGTAATGCTTAATTTCACCTGTGGTGGCACTGCAGGTTAATTGAGCACTTACTGCAGCTTCCAGCGCAGGTTACAGCTGATCATTGGGACAGCCTGAACTGCTTATTTTTGGAGGACTCGTCTAATAAATAGACCTTGTTCTAGGTGGACAACTCCTTTTATATAAAGACGCACCCGCCCTTTATTCATTCTGTTTTTGGATTTGTTTTCTTATAGAACATTTTTGAGATGTTTCTCATCATTCCTTTCATTCCTTTCGTGACCCTTTATCCTGTGGTTTGACTTGGAGTTGAATCCCCCACAGTCACATTATCTCAAAGAAAGTAACGTTGCTCTTTTATCTGGAAATCTATGATCTTGTGTAATCCAATTCAGCACAAGGGTCGTGTCTCATGTCCTCATACACTCCGTATCCTGCCAATTCTACGGTTCTTTGGAAACCGCTATTAAACATTTCACACAGATCTTTTAGGTGGTAAGAAACGATGCTTCTCCTATGTGACATATTAAAGGGGTTCTCTGAGCATATACTCTGTGGAATAGATGTAGAGGTGTAAAGCCCCTATTACACCGGCCGATAATCGGCCGGTGCAGCAAGCGCTGATCAACGAGACATCGTTGATCGGCGCACATTGTTATCATGTCTGCAGTGCGTCTCCCTGTTTACACACCAAGACGTGCTGCCGACGATATTTTACTTTTTTAAAACGATACGATCAACAGATGATTGAGCGATTGCTCATTCATCTGCTGATCGCTGCCCTGTTTACACAGGGTAATTATCGGCAACGAGCGTTCTATGAATGCTCGTCTGCCCGATAATCGCCCAGTGTAAAACCTCCTTAACTTAATGCTTCTTTGCGCGAATATAAAATCTGTAACTCGGCCCATTTATTATACTGGAGTCTTCTTATATGGCAAATGGTCCTTATGGCACCAGGGACCGCGGCTAAATCCCCTTTTAGCTATGCCCCTGATCAGATCTAAATTAACCGTGTCACCACCATCTGTCAGATATATACAATATACTCTATAGGATCAGTATATATATCTTGTCTATATCCATGAAACGTATAAAAAAAATTGTCACCGCCGCTTTAAGTACAAAGGAAGCCTAACTGCACGGATACAACGCATTATGTGGTATTGTATTTCCAGGAATTGCTAATGTTAGTTTAAATTCTAAAGTGAAATTTGAGAGCCTGCATACACAGTGCTTTGGTCTGTAGCGGTATTTGGGATCAGTGGCGGTTTTTTTCATAGGCGTGTCTATAGAATGTAAAAACACCAGGAAAAATGAATGTACAAAATTTCACAAAAAAAAGACAACAAAATTGTCTGCCATTTTTTACATGTGTTTTTAAAGCGAATAATCCCTTTTAAAGTTTTCTGTACAATAAAATACGTGATGGATATGACTACTCTTTCCTCCGTATGATATAAATGTTGCTCAAGAGTTCCCCCTAGTGGTCCCCATCATGTTTACCTGTTTGTTTGCATTAGGAAAGATTCACATGAACGCTGCGCATCTCGGACGTGAAAAACTGCAATTTTTCACGTCCGAGGCGCATCTGTGCTCAGCGCTGCGGGACGTGATGTCACGCATCCCCCATAGTTGAGAGTCTGTGGAGGGATGCGTGATGCGTGAAAAGAACGGACATGTCCTATTTTTCCACGGACCCTTCACACGGTCCGTTGAAACAACGGCTGTGTGAACGGCCGCATTGAATTACATAGGTCCGTGGGACGGCCGCTGTTTCAACGGCCGTCCCACGGACGTTTAACACGTTCGTATGAATAAGGCCTTATGAAGCAAGTTCTGCATAGGCCTCTTTCACGCTGCAGTTGCAGGGTACGTTTAGTGTATGCACCAGGATAGCTCCCAGGGTACACGATAAACTTATCCATAAGCCTCCATTCACCCAACGGAGAAATAAAGGGTTTCCTTTTGGCCTTTGTCGGGCCGGTATATGTCCGGCATATTATTGTATTTATTTTTTTTGCTATATGGAATAGCACAGCAGAGTTTAAAAAAAAAAAACGTAAACAGTGTGGTATACATTTTTTTTTTTTTTAATATGGGAGCCTGCGTATGATGGATGCCACTGTACGCCTATATAGTTGCATCTGACAGAATACTGATGTCTTATGACTTTTTTTTTGCAACCTCCATTCCTTCAAAGACCATGTGAGTCTCTCTCTCTCTGTCTGTCTGTCTGTCTGTGTCTCTCTCTCTCTCTGTCTCTCTCTTCCCCCCGTTTAATGTATTTTTAATGAGAAGGGGTCATAACAGTTTTTGATGTATCCCTTAAATGGTCTGTGGGCGATGTATACCACTACTAAGTATCCAGGGGCGTAGCTAGAGGCTCATGGGCCCCGATGCAAAAATTCTTACTGGGCCCCCCCCGCAAACTTCTCATGGCCAAAGGTCCGCTTTCAGCTGGGTCTCCTAAGTGACCCAACAATGCAGCACTAGCAGCCGGGGCCTCACTAAGGCTGGGTTCACACACACTATTTACGGGCGTTTTAGCATTGAATTACGTCCGAAAATGCGGCTCAAAAGCGTCGGAAAACATCTGCCCATTCATTTGAATGGGTCTTACGATGTTCTGTGCCGATGGTCAAAAGGCGGCGCGTAAAAAAGTGCCTGTCACTTCTTCAGACGTAAATGGAGCCGTTTTTCATGGACAACCAGCTTCAATTACTTCCGTAATGGACGCAGCAAAAGACGCCTGCACATGCCATTACGGCTGAAATTACGGTGCTGTTTTCTCCTGAAAACAGCACAGTAATTTCAGCCGTAACAGACGCTGCCGTGTGAACATACCCTCAGGGCTTAAAATGTCCGGGAAATAGCCCCAATACATATGTGTCCGCCCAAAAACAAAGTGTGTATATGAGACAGCATAGCATATCTATAGCACTACAGTGGCTGAGCAGACCGTATCACACATGATAGGATTAGATACAGTGGCTCAGCAGACAGTACCACACATGATAGGATTAGATACAGTGGCTCAGCAGACAGTATCACACATGATAGGATTAGATACAGTGGCTCAGCAGACAGTATCACACATGATCGGATTAGATATAGGGCCCAGCAGACAGTATCATACATGATTGGATTAGATACACAGCTCAGCAGACTGTATCACACATGATTGGATTAGATACACAGCTCAGCAGACTGTATCACACATGATAGGATTAGATACAGGGCCCAGCTCGCTGACATTGCAGCTCCAGCGCTGGACCCAGGATAGGTAAGAATAATAATTTTGCTTCTTTATGTGTTACTGATTATTATTGTGTGTTTGCGTTTTTTTACAGGTTCGGTTGTTGGACTTCGGATTCGAGGACTTCATTGACGGCGTTTTTTTTATTCTCAATAAAATGGTTAATGAGGGTTGTGTTTTTTTATTTCAATAAAATATTTTTTCTATGTGCTTGTATTTTTTTAAACTTTATTATCACCGCCTTAGTAATCGCCGCCGGCTCATTGACAACCTCCATTACTAAGGCGAGGCTTAATGTTAGCCGGTGCAGAGGCTACACTAACCCCCATTATTACCCCGGTACCCACCGCCACCAGGGGTACTGGGAAGAGCTGGGTACAAACCAGTACCCGACCATCTGTAGTGACGGGCAGGCATCGGGGCAGCCGCAGGCTGGTAGTATTAGGCTGGGGAAGGCCAAAAACAGTGGCCCTTCCCACCCTTGTAATGCTGCCTGCTGCTGCTGTGTTGTATCTGGCTGGTTATGAAAATTGGGGGGGGACCCCACATCGTTCTTTCCAATTATTTTTTTTTATTTTTTTAAATGACGTGGGGTCCCCCCCATTTTCATAACCAGCCAGATACAATAAAGCAGCAGCAGGCCGCATTACCAGGATGGGAAGGGCCACTGTTTTTGGCCTTTCCCCTCCTGATAATACCAGCCTGCGGCCACCCCAGTGGCCGACCATCACTACAGATGGTCAGGTACTGGATCGTACCCGGCTCTTCCCAGCACCCCTGGTGGCGGTGGGTACCGGGGTAATAAAGGGGGTTAGTGTTAGCCTCTGCATCCGCTAACACTAAGCCCCGCCTTAGCAACGGAGGTTGTCAATCAGCCGGCGGCCATTACTAAGGCGGTAGTAATATAGTTTAAAAAAAACCACAAAGACATAGAAAAAATATTTTATTGAAATAAAAAAAAAAACCCACACAACCCTCATTAACCATTTTATTAATAAAAAAAAAGCTGTCATCGAAGTAGTCCTGGAATCCGCCGTAGTCCAACGACCGAACCTGTAAGAAAACACACAAAAAATGATTAGTAACACATGTGTTAGGGTATGTGCACACACACTAATTACGTCCGTAATTGACGGACGTATTTCGGCCGCAAGTACCGGACCGACCACAGTGCAGGGAGCCGGGCTCCTAGCGTCGTACTTATGTACGACGCTAGGAGTCCCTGCCTCGCTGCCGGACAACTGTCCCGTACTGAAAACATGTTTACAGTATGGGACAGTTGTCCTGCAGCGAGGCAGGGACTCCTAGCATCGTACATAAGTATGATGCTAGGAGCCCGGCTCCCTGCACTGTGTTCGGTCCGGTACTTGCGGCCGAAATACGTCCGTCAATTACGGACGTAATTAGTGTGTGTGCACATACCCTAAGGCTTAGATACAGGGCCCATGTGTGATACTGTCTGTGGGACCCTGTATCTAAGCCTACCACAAGGTAGGCTTAGATACAGGGTCCAGCAGACAGTAATCTTATACAGTATAAGATTACTGTGTGCTGGGGCCCTGTATCTAAACCTACAGTGTGGTAGGCTTAGATATAGGGCCCAGCAGACAGGATCACGCATGGGCCATGTATCTAAGCCTACCATGTGATTGGCTTAGATACAGGGCCCAGCAGACAGGATCACACAATCTGTGATCCTATCTCATGGGCCCCCTAAGCCTGCTACATCGTAGGCTTCGGGGTTGTGCAGTCCCTAAACATTGATGGCGTATCCACAGGATAGGCCATCAATAGCTGATGTATCGCCCGGGACCCGCAAATCAGCTGTTTTGAAGGGGCCGCAGCACTCGTACGAGAGCTGCTTCCCCTTCATTTCACTACTCGCTTACACTGTGAATCGCCGACACCGATTCACAGTGTGACCGGAATGAAGGGGAGCAGCTCTCGTACGAGTGCTGCGGCCCCTTCAAAACAGCTGATTGGCGGGTCCCGGGAGTCGGACCCCGCCAGTCAGGGATAACCTTACCTTCCTCTTCGGCCGCGGCGGGAGTTCTGTCGTCTCGATGCTGTGCGCGGCGGCATAGCGCTGTGACGTCATGCGCTGCGCACAGCGCTTGACGTCAGGACCTCCGCTGCGATACGGAACCAGGAAGGTAAGTAAAGTATGTTACTATAGTAACAGGGGCCCGCGGCCCGAGTTACTATAGTAACTTTTTATTGATGGGGGGCCGTGGGCCCCCCTGGCTTCGGGGCCCGGTCGCAATTGCGACCGCTGCGACCCCTATAGCTACGCCAGTGTAAGTATCCGTTTAACGCATCTGTCACCCATAGACTATAAGGGTATGTTCACACGATGAGAGGCATTTACGTGTGAAAAGACAGACTGTTAACAGCTGCCTCGTTTCACACGTAAATGCTCCTCCTCGCATTTTGCGAGCCGTCTGAGACGCTCGTAAATCTTGAGCTGTGCTTCATTGAGTTCAATGAAGAACAGCTCAAATTACGTGGCAAAGAAGTGCCCTGCACTTCTTTGCCGAGGCAGTCCATTTACGCGTCGTCGTTTGACAGCTGTCAAACGACGACGCGTAAATTACAGGTCGTCGGCACAATACGTCAGCAAACCCATTCAAATGAATGGGCAGATGTTTGCCGACGTATTGTAGCCCTATTTTCAGGCGTAAAACGAGGCATAATACGCCTCGTTTACGCCTGAAAATAGGTCGTGTGAACCCAGCCTAATGGCATCGGTTTAACGATTACGTCATGAAAAACTCAAACACATATACGTTTAACAGATGGCATACAGAGGCATCCATCGCACATAGGCTACATGTTAAAAAGATATATATATATTTATACTCACTAAGACTGGACAAAAGACACTCTTTCGGCCTCCGTCTGGCAAGGGAGCTCTATGGACACATTTAGCATGTACAGTACATCATAAGCTTCCCCGACGTACACGTTAAACGTAGGGCCAAAACGTGATGTGAACAGAGACAAGCAGTTCCGCCATCAGGAATTTCTGGGCCCCCCTCCATTAACAAGGGCTGGAGCGGGGGGGTGCCGCGAGTCGGACGTGTCCCTTTTTATTCAGCAATGTGGCCGGGCCCCTGACAGCAGTACCAGTAGTACTGCCCTGATGGTGGCCCTGGAGACAAGTATTAAGCTGAGATTTAAAAAAAAAAAGCTGATTTATTTTCCTCACCAAAACAATGCCACTCCTGTCCGTGGGCTGTGTTCGATATTGCAGCTAAGCATCTTTCCTTTACATGGAGGCCAAGACACAGGCCAAGCACAGGAGGGGCGCTGTTTCAGATTTTATTTTATTTTTTAACCCTCTTGAAGTAGTTGCACATGATTTTAAAAAAAACATGGCAGTTTTCTCGCAAAAACAGCGCCACACCTGTCTGCAGGTTGTGTGCTGTGTTGCAGTTAAGTCCTATTCCCTTTAATGGAGCTGAGCTGCAATACCATTCACAACCCATGGACAGGTGTGGAGCGTTTTTTTTGTTTTTTTTTTCTGTTTTTTTTAAAGAAAGCAGCCATGTTTTCTAATCCTACACAGCCCCTAAAACCTAAATATTGGACATTCCTCATCTGGCAGAGGCATCTTTATGAGACAACCTATTTTATTGTATTTGTACAATTGGCAGGAAGTTGCATGTGCGCAGGGAAAGGTGTGCCCCCTACTAATCATATCTCACATCTCTGGTTAGTTATTAGGAGCAATTTGTGTTATATATTTAGTAACTACCTCCTTGTAAACCTGACGTCTTCAATAACCCCGGTCAACTAGAATTTCAGGAAACAGACGCAAGAATAGGAGGACACGATGGAAATGTATATTGCAACATGGGTGTGTGTGGTCTGCTCGTGTAATGCTCATTATGACTAATCATTTGTACAATTGCAAAAAATGGTAAAGAAACTGAAACAATGAACAGCCAAAAGGAAGAAAAAAAACGAATACAGAAGCAAAACGCATATCACAGATCTAGAAAAGTATTAGGCCTTATTCACGTGATATACGGACCGTATGTAGGCCATATTTCCCGGACCGACCACAGTCTAGGGAGCCGGGCTATTACCATCATAGTTGCTTATGACGCTAGGAGTCCCTGTTGCTCCGCGGAAATACTGTCCCACACTGGTAACATGATTACAGTACAGGACCGTATTCCCGCAGGGAGGAAGTGACTCCTATGATACTAGGAGCCCGGCTCCCTGAACTGTGGTCGGTCGGGGAAATGCGGCCGGCACGTGGTCCGTATATAACGGACCGAACACAGCCGTCTGAATGAGGCCTTAGGCAATGTTTACACCTGCATTGTGGGTTTCCGCTGATCTTCAAATACTAAGTGGTTCAATACACGGAAATGTTATCGTATTTGTCCTTACTTTTTTTTTTTTTTTTTTTTTTTTTTTGTCCGTACAGTTAGAATCCTCCCCCTGATTCCCCTTTATTTCTTGGCCTAATATTACTATAGTGCAGTGTAATGTCCATTGAGCTGAGTTGTAATATTGGTTTAGGTCACGTTCCTAGAACAAGGCCTGCTGACACGAGGCAGCTCTTTCAAATTGTCACTTACCCTCCATGATTTATTTCAGCTCAGACCGGCGTGTAATTAAACTGCAACCAGCTAATCGCACCCACGGGCGGCATTACACCAGCTCTGCTCTGCTACATATAAAGCAGGTAGTAATTGAAAATGAGTGCTTATTGCTGTGGGATCACTGGATTCTAATATACAAGTACCTACTTGGATAAATGCAAGCTATTCCAATGGACCATATGTTTTAGGGTATTTTTTACACCCCTAATATATGTAAAAAAAAACAAAACGCCTTGAAGCAGCTCACATAAACCAGAAGTTTTTGAGGCTGATTTGACAAATGCTTTTGAAGTCCATAGGTAATGGGGAAATCTGCCTCAAAAACCCCTTAAGAAGTGACATTCCCTTTTTTTACGAGGCATATTTTTACGCTGCAGTTTTTTAGACAGCAGCATAAAATTTCGCCTTGTATGCGCTACCCAGCTTTTAATTATTGAAAACAATGGGAAGCAGTTTGCAGGCATTTTTAAGGTGTATTTTGGAGCGTAAATGTGACCGGTTTAAGCTCTGAAATACACCTAAAAAAAACTCAGTGTGAACATACCCGAATAGATACAGATCTGCCCCTCCACTAATATACAAGCCCCATCGTCCTCGCGGGTGGTTCACAGCCCTCTAGTCGCTAATAGGCAAAGACTGACAGTAGGGCAAACGGGAGCTTGTGCCTTCGGGTCCCGTCCTCCAGAGCAAGGGGCATACGTACCATCGAGGCAGCTGCAATGGGGCTGAGGCGCTCTAAACCGAGGCTGGTGGGATCCCTTTATTGAATGAGGACCTGTAGAGGGATCCCCTTTACACTGGATCTACCGCATTAAACAAGAATGTAGAAAAATTAACCAAGGAGATTTTGGGGGGGAGGGGGGGGGACTAGCACCAAGTCCTCCTCTCTCAAGTGTTTAGTGGTCTGACGGGGCTCCATTCTGATCTTTACCTCTACCTCTACCCCCCCCCCCCCCTTACCTCTATGTGCACTACTACTCTAGAGGATCACAGCTCAAGTGTTATGGTCAGCATAGTAGCTCAGTGGTTAGTGCTGTTGCTTTGGAGACCTGGGTTCAAATCTGACCAGGGGTAAGATCTGCATGGACTTTGTATGTTCCCCTGGTATTTGCATGGGTTTCCTCTGAGCTTGCCCTGTGTTGTTTTGGACTGTCTGCACTGTAGCCTTTGTGACCACTAGATGTCAGCACATGTAAAAACTCCAATATTTCATCATTCTCACACACACACACACACACTGGATATAAAAAGTCTACCAAAGTCAGTACAAGATGAATCATTTCAGAACTTTTTCCACCTTTAATGTGACCCATAATCTATACAATTCCATTGAAAAACAAACAAAAATCTTTTAGGGTGGAAAAATAAAAAACAAAAATAATGTAGTTGCATAAATATCCACACCCTTAAACTAATACTTTGCTGAATTACCATTTGACTGTGTGACAGAATTCAGTCTTTTTGGGTAGAAGTCTACCAGCATGGCACATCTTGACTTGGCAATTGTTGCCCACTCTTTCTTGCAAAAGCGCTCCAAATCTGTCAGATTGTGAGGGCATCTCCTGTGTACAGCCCCCTCCAGGTCACCCCACAGATTTACAATGGGATCCAGGTCTGGGCTCTGGCTGGGCCATTCCAAAACTTTGATCTTCTTCTGGTGAAGCCATTCTTTTGTTGATTTGGGTCGTTGTCGTCCTGAAAGGTGAAATTCCTCTTCATCTTCAGCTTTTTAGCAGCGGCTGCAGGTTTTGTGCCAATATTGCTTGATATTTGGAACTGTTGACAATTCCCTTCACCTTGACTAAAGCCCCAGTTCCAGCCGCAGAAAAACAGCCCCAAAGCATAATGCTGCCCCCACCATGCTCCATAATGCTGCCCCCACCATGCTCCATAATGCTGCCCCCACCATGCTCCATAATGCTGCCCCCACCATTCTTCATAATGCTGCCCCCACCGTGCTCCATAATGCTTCCCCCACCGTGCTCCATAATGCTGCCCCCACCGTGCTCCATAATGCTGCCTCCACCGTGCTCCATAATGCCCCCGCCGTGCTCCATAATGCTGCCTCCACCGTGCTCCATAATGCTGCCCCCACCATGCTTCATAATGCTGCCCCCACCGTGCTCCATAATGCTGCCCCCACCGTGCTCCATAATGCTGCCTCCACCGTGCTCCATAATGCCCCCGCCGTGCTCCATAATGCTGCCTCCGCCGTGCTCCATAATGCTGCCTCCGCCGTGCTCCATAATGCTGCCTCCGCCGTGCTCCATAATGCTGCCTCCGCCGTGCTCCATAATGCTGCCTCCGCCGTGCTCCATAATGCTGCCTCCGCCGTGCTCCATAATGCTGCCTCCGCCGTGCTCCATAATGCTGCCTCCGCCGTGCTCCATAATGCTGCCCCCACCGTGCTCCATAATGCTGCCCCCGCCGTGCGCCATAATGCTGCCTCCACCGTGCTCCATAATGCTGCCTCCACCGTGTTCCATAATGCTGCCTCCACCATGCTCCATAATGCTGCCCCCACCGTGCTCCATAATGCTGCCCCACCATGCTCCATAATGCTACCTCCACCGTGCTCCATAATGCTGCCCCCACCGTGCTCCATAATGCTACCCCCACGGTGTTCCATAATGCTGCCCCCACGGTGTTCCATAATTCTGCCCCCACCGTGCTCCATAATGCGGCCTCCGCCACGGTCCATAATGCTGCCTCCGCCATGCTTCACTGTGGGTATGGTGTTCTTTTGGTGATGTGCAGTGTTGGTTTGCGACAAACATATCTTTTGGAATTATGGACAAAAAGCTCAACCTTGAACTCATCAGACCAGAACACGTTTTCCCACATGCTTTTGGCAGACATTATGTAGTTCCTTGCAAAACATAGCCGGGCTTGGATGTTTTTATTTGTAAGGGTATGTTCACACGGCAACGCCAATTACGTCTGAAATTACGGAATTTCAGACGTTTTTGCAAGTGCAGGCGTTTTTCGCTTGCGTCCATTACGGACGTAATTGGAGCTGTTTTTCACTTCTTTGAGGCGGCCGTCTTTTTACGCGCCGTCTTTAGACAGCGGCGCGTAAAAAAAAAGCCTGTCTTCACAGAGCACCGTAAGACCCATTAAATTCAATGGGTAGATGTTTGCCGACGGTTTGGAGCCATTTTTTCGGGCGTAATTCGAACTGAATTACGTCCGTAAATAGGGCGTGTGAACATACCCTTAGAAAAGGCTTCCGTCTTGTCACCCTACCCCACAGACCAGACATTTGAAGAAAACTGAGATTGTTGTCACATGCATTACACAACCAGTACCTGCCAGAAAGTCCTGCAGCTCCTTTAATGTTACTGACGGCCTCTTCGTAGTCCCCTGGACCAATTTTTGTCTTGTCTTTTCATCAAGTTTTGAGGGACGACCAGTTCTTGGTAATGTCACTGTTGCGCCAAATATATTCCACTTCTTGATGACCGTCTTCACTGTGTTCCATGGTATATGTAATGCCTTGGAAATTCTTTGGTACCCTTCCCCTGACTGATGCCTTTCAACAATCAGACCTTTGATGTGTTGTAAGCTCTTTATGGACCATGGCTTTTGCTGTCACATGCAAAAAAGAAAATGTCAGGAAAATCCTACTAGAACAGATGAACTTTATATGGGGTTACTCAGAATCACTTTAAATAATGGCAGCTGTGTACTGACTACTACTTAACATGAGTTTAAATGTGATTGGCTAATATGTATATATTTATATATTTATTTTTTTATTTAAAACATTCTTCTTCTTCTTTTTTTACAAGGATGTGCTATGGCTGTGTAAAGTGCTGCTGCGTAGGTGTTATATATACTGTATATACACATGTTTGCATACATAAGTAACCCCGTGAGGCTTTGTGAAGCCAGGCCATGTACAGTGAGAAATTATAGATGAACCCATGCGCTCCATGACGGTTCATAATCCTATGTGTGACCTGTATTAATAAGGTGTTAAATCACATTGTTAAATTCTTACATATAAGTGGCATTTTATAAACATATTACTACTACATAGTAAATTAGGTCTATGAGAATTAATGACAAGAGGAAACCATTGAAGTTTACAGATCATAATATGGACGTGATTTACGATTCGGTCTCTTTAAATGCGTAATGTCTTAGTCAGATCTGTAAATGACACGACTGAATCCGAATATAATTTCCAGCGAGGAGCTGATGAGTACACAATTATTTGATAGCTGTCGGGGTCCACCTACTTCTACATGACATATCTGCATTGTAATGTGTAACCGTCATGCAACATAAGCCGGTGACACGACTGACTGGTTTTTCTAAATAAAATAAAAAAATGGAAACCAGGGTATAGAGGCAGCGATTTCATCCCTCAAGCCACTGCTGAATTATCTAATTATGGGCTCCTTGTATCACAACTGTCTTGGAGAAAAAGAGTACTGCTCACAGTCACCAATCAGAGTTCTGCTTTCATTCTCTATACTGCATCTGGTTCATGAATAGAATTCCAGAACTACGGTGTAGACTGACACAATGCAAAGCAATGTTAATTTTTATGCCAGGGTCTGGGAAAAGTTGATTCTATTTTAGCAGAGGTATAACTCTAGGGGGCGCAGAGGTTGTAGTCACGCATGGGCGTTGGTGTCTGAGAGGGCCCAAAAGGTCCATTTGCCTCATATAAGGAGAGCAGTACAAAATTCTGTGTGATACTTGAGGGAAGGGGGGTTGTTGCAGATTTTGCATTGGGGCCTTGGAGCTTCAATTTACGCCTCTGCCACTTAGCGTCAGACGGGTGCCTTTGGGTCACCAGAGGAAATTATATTGGGTCCCATCCTCCATCTTTACAAAACACGTGCACATCCACCTTTAACTGCATCCTAATCTTTGTTGTTATCAATGTACACACAGGACGTATCGACGATAAGGTCTAATAGGGTATTTGTGAATAACCCCATAGGAAATACTTCCCTCGCTAAAAAACCCGTGGTGACTACTGATAAACACACGCCAGTACTTCCACCTTTTGCATGGGAAGATGGCCGCCAATCCACAGAGCTGCAACTGACAGTAATAGGTGAGCACATTTTATTTTTAAATATATTGAGTAGAAGAAGTTATAAGGTGGAGCAGAAACAATGGGGGAGATTTAGCAAAACTAGTGAAATGAAAATGGATGGAGTTGGTCATAGCAACTAATCAGATTGCTTGTTTCATTTTCTAAAGGGCCTCAGAAAAATGAGAGCTGAAATCTGATTGGTTGCTATGGACAACTCCTTTACTTTTCCTTTACACCAGTTTGGATAAATATCCCCTCTATACTCCTTCACACATACTTTTCTTTCAGTGTTTTTAATGGCGGTTTTTATTTAGTGACATTTTGTGCAGGTGTTTTTACTGAAAAAAATACCATATCTACTGTATGCTGCATTTTGGAAAAAACACAACTGACCCCAAAAATGCTATAAAAACACTATAGAGTTGTAGCATATGGTTGCAGCGTTTTGGGCAAAAAAAAAAAAAAAAAAAGGGGTTTTCCCATCAGGGACATTTATGACATATCCACGGGATATGTCATAAATGTCAGATAGATGCGGGTCCCAACTCTGGGACCCCGACCTATCTCTAGAGCAGGGCCCCCTAAACCCCGTTCTAGCTTTGTCTGATCTCGCTGCCTCCCGGCCAGTTCCTGGTTGTATGGTCGGGAGTTACAGAAACAGCGTAGCTCGCTGAGCTGCGCTGATTCCGTAACCCCCATAGTAGTGAATTGCAGTTACGGAAGCAGCGTAGCATGCGAGCTACACTGTGTTCGTAACTCACGACTATATAACCTTTTTCATGGTCAGAATTCACCTGGTTCAGCCGCAACACAGAGCAGCAGAACGGGGTTTAGGTGCCCTGTTCTGGAGATAGGTGCGGGTCCCAGAGTTGACATATCTTGTGTATATGTCATAAATGTCCCTGATGGGAAAGCCCCTTTAAGTCTTCTCCTAGGCCAGAGGTGTAACTTGAAGCTTCTGGGCCCCAATGCAAAATCTGTAACAGGGCCCCCACCTATCATGTGTAATACTGGTGTATTTTTATCGGGGCCCGGTAGTGATTTCTAGCTCTGCTCCCCCTATATCTACTGCCCTGTCCTAGGCACAAGAGCTTACAATTTACACAATCTTCATAGACTAAAGGCCCTTTTACACAGGCCAATGATCGGGTGAACGAGTGTTCGTATTAAATGCTTGTCCCCGATCATTGCCCTGGGTAAACAGGACAGCGAACAGCCGATAAATGAGCATACGCTCGTTCGTCGGCTGATCGAATCCTTTATACTGCCATAAAAATGGACGCTTGTTGACAGCAATTCTACCTGTGTAAACAGGATGCGCTGCCCCCCGTTCATCCCCATACTCCCGCTCATTGTTCCTTTTGAATGGAAAAAACGAGCGCCGATCAACAAGCTTGTCAATCTGCGCTTGTTAAAGGTGGTAAATATGAGCGACTATCTTCCGCCTAATAGCACCTTTAATTTATATCTAAATTCACTCATGTAAAACTTCTACTCTATATGAGGCTTTGTAACCTTCAAGCCTACCACGTTTGCTGCTCCTCCGGTTTTTCTAGACCCATCTCTCTGTGTTGTCAGAATTGCAATCTTATCAATTTTTGTGTCCTTGCAGATGTTCTAGCGCGAGCTCAGGAACAGAATTATTGATATTAATATGAGACAGCGTTAATCTAGCCTAGCAAATAGCATGCCCCTTGTCACTTCACATAGCAATACAGAGGATTTCTAGTAGGGTCATTCCTGAATTGCGATTGCCCATCCCGTGCTCCAGGAACCCTTGAATGTTCTCATATTTGGAATACTGCACTGTGATATTGAGTATAACTGTATACATGTAGAGCAATATTACATACACGGATAGGGGTTGTCCAGGATTAGAAAAACATGGCTGCTTTTTTTCCGAAACAGCGCCATACTTGTCCATGGGTTGTGTTTCGTATTGCAGCTCAGCCCGATTAAAGTGATTGTGGCTGAGCTGCATTACCACACACAACCTGTGGACAGGTGTGGCACTGTTTTTTTGAAAAAAGCAACCATGGTTTTCTAATTTTACTCTTTGGGGCTGGTCTGTGGGATGCACTGGTAAATCCTAGAAGTGTCTATACTTTCTGGAATATAAATAGTAGTTGGATGGTTGTGTGGGACTATTCAGTAAAAAAATTTGTGGAAAAGGTTATCCCAGGGTAAGGGTATGTTTTCAATGGTAACTAGGGTATCTATTTTGGGACTTTTTGGGCCCACTAGAGAAATAATTCTGCCCATCATCTGTCTATACAGAACATGTTCACGTCTACTTTTTATTGCATCGTAATCTTTGTTGTTATCATTGTACATACAGGCATCAGTAATGTCTAATTTTCAGTCGGTGCAGCGAGCGCCGATCAACGAGACATCATTGATCGGCGCTCGTTTTCTCCTGCCACAAGGAGCTATGGATGGGAATGTCGTCGTTACTCCAACCGCTCCTCACCATACACTATTATCATGTCGGCAGGACGTCTCCCTGTTTACACACCAAGATGTGCTGCCGACAACGATAATATTTCAATTATTTAAACGATACGATCAGCAGATGATCGAGCATTTGCACGTTCATCTGGTGATCGCTGCCATGTTTACACAGGGCAATTATCGGGAATGAGCGTTCTATGTACGCTTGTCTGCCTGATAATCGCCCAGTGTAAAAGGGGCTTAAGAAAAAGACCCTAGTGGCAGGTATCAAAAGTCACCTCTAAATGGGGTTGTCATCTTTGGGGCTCCTTATTGCGTTAAAGTCTGGACCCACCTGCCGATCCTCTGCCACTTATGGGAGCTAATCCAACCATGTACTATGTTTCAATACAAAAAATTTTTTTGTTCTGTGTATGTTTTAATAAAAATATTTTATTTTGTAACATACCAAAACAGTGGAGACTGTACAGGCCGGGTTCCCACGTAGCGTAAATGCTGCGGAATTTCCGCAACAGAATTTTGTGCAGAAATTTCATGGCATTTGCAGTAGCAGAAAAGTGTATGAGATTTAGCAAATCTCTGCCACATGCTGTGGTAAAAAAAAAAACACAAAATAGTTGTGCGGGAAGCGTTCTGTAGTGTGACTTTCATTTGCGCAGCATGTCAATCTATACTGCGGATTCTGTACGGAGATGTTTGGCCCATAGACTTGAATGGGGAGCATAAATTCTACAACAAATTTGTTACGATTTGTACAGCGGTTATGCAGTGGAAGCGCAGTAAAAACACTGGAAATCAGTGCACATCAGGTGCACATCTACTTAGGCTTCATGCACACGACCATGCCCGTAATTACCAGCCGTTTTTAAGGGCCATGCTCCCATTATAAAGTATAGCACGGTTCGTAAAATTAAAAAATAGGACATGTCCTATTTCTTTCGGCCGGTTTCTACGGCACAGACACCCTCCTATAGACATACAGGAAGGTGTCCGTCGGCCACAGAAATGAATGGGCCCGTAATTACAGACCGATTACGGGCGATTTTACGGTCGTGTGCATGGGGCCTTATACATATGCTATAATCAATGTTCAACACTAAATGAGCAGGTAAAACTGCTGCAGAACAACCACATTGTTTCCGCAGCAATATGCGCAGCACAAACGTGTTTTTTTGAGATTACACTGCGGATTTTCTGTTACAGAAATTCTGCAGCGTATCCTGTGTGTGGGAACATACCCTTACGATTACCTAGCAACGATAACTGTCCATCAACCGCTGTATGACGTCACATTTAGGCCAGGATCCTATAAAGAAGTCTATGCTAAAAAAAAGCCATACCTAGAGCATGGTGGTTTTTTTTTTTGTTTCAACTTACCCAAAAAATGTTACATAAACGCCACAAAACAGAATGCTGTGTGTAGGCTCTCGTATTTTAAAGTAACATTTGGCCGCAATGTTTTTGTTTTTAGACCAAAAAACCCCCAAAAAAACTCGAGTAAGAGTTGTGTGTGAATCCAGCCTTACAGAGAATGGGCCGTTACTCAAAACAAGTCATGCAAGCGTTCATAAGGTCATAAGAACCGAGCAACAATAAACTTCCATTCATCTTATACAATGAAAACCAACGCCTTGTTGGAGGCCACTGCACATGTTGATACAATTAAAATTACAATAAATGGTCAAAATGGCTTACATTATGAAACGTTCAAGTCCGTACTCGACATAGAGACGCTGCAGAAGGGAAATGTGCATAAGGGGTCGCTGATGCGGTGTTTTCGGCATGCGTACTTCACCTGGAGTCCACTTTAAATAGGCAGCTCCTCCAGGCAGGGGCGTAACTAGGAAAGACTGGGCCCCATAGCGAACTTTTGACTGGAGCCCCTCCTCCGCTGGGTATCACACAACCACCCCCCCCCTTGTAGATAGTGCCTCCCTATAGATTCCACCACACAGCGCCCCCCTATAGATAGCACCATACACAGCCCCCTGTAGATAGCGCCATACACAGCCCCCTGTAGATAATGCCATACAGCCCCCCCTGTAGATAATGCCATCAAGCCCCCCTGTAGATAACGTCTTACAGCCCCAAATCCCCCATGTAGATAACGCCATACAGAGACCCCCCTGTAGATAACGCCATACAGAGACCCCCCTGTAGATAACGCCATACAGACCCCAATGTAGATAACGCCATACAGACCCCCCTGTAGATAATGGCATACAGACCCCCCCTTTAGATAACACCATACAGAACCCCCCTGTAGATAACGCCATACAGACCCCCCCCCCCCCCCCCAAAAAAAAGACGGCCTATAGTTTGTCCTACAAAAGAGATGTTTCCCATATCCACAGGATATCCGCCCAGTGTAGATAAAGCCAAGAGACACATTAGGTTCAGCTTCTGGCTTTGGAGGACTACAGGGGCTCATATAAAATATTGGAAGCCCTTGGACACTCATTGATTATAGTAAGCACCTTGTAATGCTTTGTTTTTTTTGTGGCAGACGAGTGTTGCCATTGCGGCTCCACCACAGCTAAAAGCTGAGTGCAGGGCTCTGAGGAGCGAGACCTCCTTACCCACCCCAGCAGGTTATGGCCAGGGAAACATGCAATATAAGGGGGGTTTTCTAAACCAGACAGCCATTTTACACTGGGCCTCCGCAGTTCAAACTTGCATGCGATATGTACATTGCAATCGGTGAAATTATCGGGAGGGAAAACAATTGTTATTTGCATTAATCGCAAAAAATCAAATACATACGTTGTAATACGAGCCCATAGACTTACATTAGAGCCAGTATCGTACTGTGTTCTAGCATGAACGCAATATCGTGCCATAGAGTAACGCTATAGATATTCATCGGAAGATCACATCGGTGGTCTGAATGTTTAGACCACCTATTCCCAGAACAATGCGCTTAGCCACTTCTGTGAGGTTTCACGTAATGTAACACAAAATTCTAATCACACCGCCATTGATTTGAATAGATGTTTGCTTAGAATGTCAGAGAAACGTTCTAGTAATGGAACATTTTTATACAGTGCCAAAGGGTTTGTACACGCTATACATCACCAGTGTGATCTTTTGACATATTTCTAGTTCACTTTTTGGTGAACTTCCTCTTTACGTCCTTTTTTGAGCCAAACTACAACCTTCTCCCTGAATATAACTACACACAGTCATAACTTGAAGCTCCTGGGCCCCATTGTATAATCTAAGACATGGCCCCTCACTTACCATGTGCCATTTATATCACTGGTGTCTTTTATTGTAGCATAGGAGCCTTTGGCCCCCCTAAGATATAAGGCCCCGGGTGCGACTACCACCCCAGACTACTCTACGTCAGCTTTTCTGCTGCCTGAGGTGAAAATTTAAATTGCACCCCCACCCCCCCCCCCCCCCCCAAATCTTGATTGACACCCCCTGGCTGTTCTACATCACTAACAGCCTCACAAAAAAAAAAAAAATCATACCACCCATTATCTCGCTGCAGATCATACAGTGACTACAGTACTATTAGAGGCAGAATAAACATTTACATTAAGTGACTCACAGGTGACGTCTTCACAGGTTCTAGTTGTTATTATCTTTTCTTCTCCATTCGGTCCAGACCTCTATGATGACTTCACCTGGCCACGGCCAATTTCTTCAGTTTTCCACTCAGATGTCTACAGCTTCTCACGTTTCAAACATTTCTACACCTATAAACGAAGATAAAGTTCTCATGGTGCCACACTACGCCCCTAAATATAATAGTGTCATACACTGCATCTCTAATTATACTGGAACATACACTGTATCCCTGATTATAATAGCACCATACACTGTGTCCCTGATTATAATAGCACCATGCACTGTGTCCCTGATTATAATAGCACCATACACTGTGCCCCCCCATACAGTTCCCCCATGTAGATAGTGGCCCCCATAGAGCCCCCTGTAGTTAGTGCCCCCCATAGAGCCCCCTGTAGATAGTGCCCCCTCATAGAGCCCCCAGTAGTCAGTGCCCCACATACAGCCCCCTGTAGACAGTGCCCCACATAAAGCCCCCTGTAGACAGTGCCCCACATAGAGCCCCCTGTAGACAGTGCTCCACAAAAAGCCTTCTATAGACAGTGCCCCACATACATAGTGCCACCTATAGAGCCTTCTGTAGATAGTGCCCTGCATAGATCCCCCTGTAGATAGTAGCGCCTGTAGATATTGCCCCACATACAGCCCCCTGTAGATCGTGCCCTACATAAAGCCCCCATAGATAGTGGCCCATATATAGCCCCCTGTAGATGGTGCCCCACATATAACCCACCTGTAGATAGTGCCCCACATATAGCCCCCTGTAGATAATGCTCCACATATAGCCCCCACATCCCACATATAGCCCCCTGTAGCTAGTGCCCCACATATAGTCCCCCTGTAGATAGTGACCCACATATAGCCCCTCTTGTAGATAGTGCCCCACATATAGCCCATCTGTAGATAGTGCCTCACATATAGCCCCGCTGTAGATAGTGACCCTCATATAGCCCCCCCTGTAGATAGTGCTCCACAAAAAGCCCCCACATATACCCCCACTGTAGAAAGTGCTCCACATATAGCCCCCATATATAGCCCCCCTGTAGATATTGCTCCATATATAGCCCCCACATATAGCCCCCCCTGTAGATAATGCTCCACATATAGCCCCCCCATCCCACATATAGCCCCCTGTAGCTAGTGCCCCACATATAGTCCCCCTGTAGATAGTGACCCACATATAGCCCCTCTTGTAGATAGTGCCCCACATATAGCCCATCTGTAGATAGTGCCTCACATATAGCCCCGCAGTAGATAGTGCCTCACATATAGCCCCCCCTGTAGATAGTGCTCCACATATAGCCCCCCTGTAGATAGTGCACCACATATAGCACCTCACATTTTTAACAGGGAAAAAAATGTTTTACATACTTACCTAAACTTGTTCCCACACCGTCCTCTTGAAATGCAGGCCTGCTCTCTTCTGAGCAGGTCTTCTGGGGCTGAACGACGCAAGCGGCGCGATGACGTCATCGCGCCGCTTGCATCGTTAAAAGGCGCTGACTGGCAGGGCATGTTATTCTGCCCTGCCAATCAATGCCTTTCAACGATGCAAGCGGCGCAGTGACATCGCGCCGCTTACGCGATTCAGCTCTTATGCATGTAATTGTATCTGCGTCCTATAGACGCAGGTACAATTATAGTGCAGGAGGGGGTCGCGGCGGCTGGTTTCAGAGGCAGCAGGCCACCGCCTGAGATGAGATTCTCATCTCGCCTCATAGATGGAGCGGCCCTGCTCTACGTCAATTTTCAGTAGAGCACTTCATTTGCAATAGAATTATTGAGACAGTTAACAACTATTTCAGGGCCTGTTCACACCTGCGCCGGTGTTTTCGTTATTCTGCTCCGCCAGAGTTGCAGAACAACTAAAATACTGGAAGTGCCGGTTCCGTTGTATGACAGACATCATTGGCAACTGACACAACCTATTGACTTTACCATAAATAATAGCGCAGCATTGTTTCCGGTATTTTTAGCCGGATCTGTGATGGAGACCCCTAACGTAGCCTCTAAAGAAAAATGTCCCTTAACGGATAGGTTGGAAAGATTTAAAGGAACTCTCAAAACTGTCAGACTGTGTTATGCCTAATGCAGGGTCTCAGTGTTGGTGTTTGACTTAGAGATTCAAGGAGAGACACTTTTACCAAAAAGACATGTCCTAATGAAAGATCTGCTGCAAGTGCGTGTGTGAACAGAGCCTAAGCAGATTTGCCATTCAGCAGTCAGGGAAAGCTGGGTGACAACACTTACTGACAGACATTTCCTGTTACATTTGGAAAAGGAAGAGAGGATATAATGAAGAAATGGCTGAGTACGATTCTCAATAGCGGATGACTTTAGAGGAGATTTTGACATGTTTTATGGAATTCTGTACAGAGCCGTCCTGTGGATTGTATGGAGGGGGAGATTTCTATAATCTGGTTAGAATTAGTTTACCCACTGGCATTTCTATATGGGATTCCCATATGGTGAGCAGATACTACATTTAACTCTTTGTGAAATAAAGTGGACTGAGCTCCCCATAGATTATAGGTGGCCCTGGATTTTTCACTAGTGTCACATGTAGTCCATTCCCTTTACTTTCTATGGGAGTAGCAATGGCGTCCAAGGATGATGAGATTTTGGATTTTCTTATTGGAAATATCGATTTAAAAAACGTTCGTTTACACGTTCGTCTAAATAAGCCCTTACTGTGAGCACGGTCCGCAAAAGCGGATGACACTCCACGCCCCGTCCGCGCAGTATTTACTGACTGTAAATACTGTACGAACGTGTGAATGGGGCCATACATACACAGGTGCAGATTTGTCACAAAAACTAGAAAACCTTCATATATCGGCCATTTTTATGCAACCTTTACGCAACAATATAAGCAATATGGCGTAGGCAGCGCAAAAAGTAAAACGTTTTCAAGATACGACATACATGTGGCGCTCCGTTGTATTTCAAATCATGTTTAACTTTATCGTCCCACTGTAAATGACAAGATAAAATTTTCCGCGGTTTCCAGCGCAGCCCAAAGTTCAATTTGAACTTTTATTAAAGGAGCAATTCCATTTACAGCCTTGTATTGTTCAATGCATCTAAATAAAGGAAGTCCAGAATAAAATAAATAGTCGCCTACTGGTTCCTACTGTTGGGTTAACCCCTGAATAGCCACGTTAGCTATACAAAAATCCCTACAGAGCGTAACTTGGGTTGGGTTTTCGCAGAGAAAAGAGGTTGAGCATTAGGACCTGGGAAGCAACTGTTCCTCCCAGTTCCTGAAAGTGGGGGTGGGAGGGTGTGTGCAGCTCATTGCACCTTCCTAGTGTATCCTGCACCCAGGAGCTGCAGTCAGGACTATTTTATGGGATTCTTGAAAGTTTAGGATTAGTCTACAAGTCGGTTGCCCCCCCAGGAAGCAGTGATGTGGATGTGACCTTAAGGAGGTGAGTGCAAGGCGGTAGAATGTCCACACCTGGCCGCAGGTGATCTGCAGAACATTGAATATTCAGACCTTTCCTTGAAGTGATTGTCATTGACCTCTACAGAGTAGCAGCCTATATTATGGAGCGAGAGGGGCCCAGCTAATGTCTCCTACAACTTGAGGCGATCGTTTAAATAGATCGCCAAGTTTTAGAAGAACTTTATTGCTCTTAAAGGGCCACACACAGAATTTTTTCCCCTTGAAATTCAAGAAAGATATAATATAGGACTATGAAAGGCTGAACGAGCGGGGGAACTAGAGATAAAAAAATGGAGCCAGGACCTGCTTACTTTTAGTATAAGTTGGCCAAATGGGTTTGCCTGTAATTCACTTATGGCGGATCAAAGTGAAAACCTGTTAAATCGACTTTGCCCGTGTGTGCCAATACCAGGCAGAATGTGTATTGATTTTAGAATTCTTGAACGTGGCAGATTTCCTTATCTCTGGAGCTAGTCGTGTATGTTAGACAATTGTCGTAGGCGGCTGCTGGTTTTCCTGGATCTGCCGCCAATCTTATGTCTTTGGTCTGGCAATTGCTTTTACACTGGCAGATGAACAGTAATTTTCTATGTCTGCGTAAAAGATGCGATCACGACCAATAAGCGAATTATCATTTGTCATTTTAACGTTGCGTATGTAATCACTGAACAATGATTGTAGCGATCGTTCCTGCGATTGTCGCCCGTCTAGAAAGCCCTTTAGGCTGGGTTTACACGTTGCTGTCCAAATGCATGTTTTGCCCCGATTTTGTTAAAATCGCAACAAAATGGAGCCATTTTGATCACGAGATGAGCATCCATCTTTGACGTGGCCGCATTGAAGCTGAAAAACCAGCTGACGCGCTGCATAGGGCGGTTGTGAAACCGCTTGTTAATGGTTGCGACCATGCTGATTCGACAGTTATGGCCGAACGGTTTTGCAGGTAACCATCAGTTTTCCCTGCAGCCGCGCGCAACCGTTAACGACCAGAATAGCATGCCGACACAGCCGAGTCCAATCGCCCCATGGGGCTTTATGCTTGGAGTACGTTCAGAAATTTAGGTGTGGTAAAATCGGCATCTAAAAATCGCATGCGTTTTTACCGCGATTTGAATTCTTCCAGTGTGAAGCGGGCATACTTTTTTTTTATGTTTTTGCATGTGTCTAAAAGCTCAGTTTTTACACGTAACGATTTTTCAAACAACCAGAAAACTGTCGCAACGAACGGCATTTGCGTTTACCAATCGTCCCCAATAGCAAAAGTATGACTATCAATCACTATTGGTTGAATCCTCTGGTAAATCTCTCCGTGTATGGCCAATCTAAAGTCCGCAGCTTATAAATGGACAGCTATATTAAACCAGCTACTCCCATCATTCGCTCAGATCTATGTAAATATTTCAGGAAATTCCCGGAACTGGAGATCTGAGATACAATAGTGATCGTGGGGGCAGGGGTTTTTCGTCATCTGAAGAACACTACAGTCAATTTCTAAGAAACCGGAAACTGGCTGATAACAGGGGAACGATAGTGTATAAGCCTGCTCAGCAAGTGTAGGTAGACTTTTAGGTTTTGTGTCCCTTTAAGAGAGCTTTCACACCCCTGTATATAGACAGGTTACAGTATTCAGATCTGGAGAACGTGGTCTTTATAACTGCTGTCACGTCCGTGTAATGAATAGGGGGTAAGGGGTAACGTGCAGCCATGTTTGGCTTGTTAACTTATCTACTCCCACAGGATAAACCTCAGCAGTGCTTGTGGGAAATGGTTAATGTATAACTGTTACATGAGCGAATGGAATCACAAAGAAATATTCCAGGAAGGCGTTTTTTAGGACCTACTAAACGTTGTGATACATGTCACGTAAATGTGAAAAACCCATCAAATCATGGTGTGGGCCTTCGTAGCCACTTGTACTGTATAAAGGTCCAGACACATGACATTGCCATCATGACGTCATGTGGTCTATATTAGAGATTCATGGGCACTGTGCCACCGCATGGTGCCTTCATGTATTGTCCCCTAGAATCAATACTTATAGAACAGAAGACCTCCATACCATACATATAAAGTTGGGGGTACGGTATGTGCCTACAGGAGGCTATTTGGCGCCCTATTACAAATCTGTACAACGCCGTTCCATAATACAGCTGTGTGCAAGTCATATTTATATATTTAAAAAAAATGTGATTCTGTGGTACGAGAGATCCAAGCCCTATCCAATGGACCCCATTGACATAACAGGGTCTGTCTTCGTTTCGTTGAGATTTTCTCTTCGTTCTGACAACAAGAATAGCGCTGCATTATTCCGGTCGTCAAAACTGATGAAAATCTAGTCGTAAAACCCAAACGAAGATATGAACATAGCCTTAGGGTTCAATCAGATGAGCGTGATTCTCGTCCGTGTTGTGCGTTGAAACAACACGCAGCACACGGACTCATTGATTTCAATGGGGCTATTGACACGTGATTTTCACGCAGCGAGTGTCATATATTGCTGCGTTTTCACGCACCTAATTGCCCATTGAAGTCAATGGGTGCGTGAAAACCACGGACAGCACGCGGATCCGTTCGCTGTCCTTGTTTTACGCATCAATTACATTGAAAAAAAGTGCTTGTGAGCGCGTGAGAAACACATGCCACACGCAAAGCACACTGATGCATAACGCAATGCACATGGACAGATTTACGTACGTTTTTTACGAGCGTAAATCTGTCATTCTTGTGTGAATGTAGCCTTAACCTATAGAGGCAGGATATGGACAAATCCCAAGAGTCAGGCAGCCAATGGTGGCATTTATTAAGACTTCTGTTTCATATGGCAGTCTTAAACTAAAGTACGTCTGAGTGAAATGCGCTAGATTACTTAAGAGGCGCACACCTCTTAATAAATTTGGCGCTTCTTGGACTGTCGTAAAACTAGGCCTGCTATAAGTAGGCGTAGATTTGCGCTATAATTTACAACAATTTCTGTATACATATGGCGGTCCGTTGGTGGCCTCTCCCCTCCAGATTAACCCCGCTCATTTTTCTCTCTGCTTTTCTAAAGTGGAGTGAAAATGAAAAAGTCACAAATCTCAATTTCTTTTACATTTTTTTTTTTTTTTTTTTTTTTACCACAGTCCAGACGGTTTATCTCCGGACTATTAGTCCACCAACTATGCTGGGTTGCATGTCACTTGGGAATTAAACTTTTATGTGTTGGGGCCCCTGGTCTCTTGCAGTTTCCATAGACCTATATAGGGAGCGATTTGAGATGAAGTTATTCTATAATTCATACGTTCCCATGGGACGGGTTCACAACACTAGTCGCTTTCAGAATGCAGTAGTCAAAGGTTGTAGCACAGTATGAAAAATCTTTTGGTTTTTATTGCAAAGAGTTTTACCATTAGCTGTGTATACACTGTCATATAGATATTAATATCCATCTGAATTCTTGTCTAGACGAAAAACACCCACCCGCAGAAAGAGATTATTTGGCATTCAAGTGCAGTTGAATTCTTTTAATCAGGCATCCTATAATCCAGAAAGTCTGATAATCCGCCAGTTGTTTTCATCACGGAACTGCAATTTAATGTGAAATTGCACAAGCCCAGAAGTCTGAACAGAGGACTCGTGGGGAAATTTCACTAATTAAAAATGATTAAAAAGCAAAGTTGTAACAGTGTGTTTTACATTCTCATATGATCTGGGACCTATAAGGTCCCATTGATGCCAGATGATAGGATTTGTCATGACTATTGTCTCCTTATCTCAGATACTCCTAAGTAACCTGTATCATGTTTTTTTTTTATTGGGCGAGTAGCTATGTTGTGGAGTGGTGATGTCACTCCTATAAAATACCAATTCTATTTGTAGCTCGATGATGTCACTTCTCCCCCCTGGATAACATTCTGTAATCAAATCTAAATTGTATTGGCAGAGGATTGTGTTTGTACAGGATCGTGTTTTACTGAACCCCGGTTGGGCTGCTGGTTCGACCCATTGTAGCGCAAAGGGTGAAATTTGTGGCCATTTCAACAGTGGACGTTTTTGCTACATGTGACCATGACTTAAGAAGGTTAAGTTGGAGTTCCGCTTTATAGTGCTCCTAGCCCTCCCCCACTTAACAGCTGGAGTTCATATTGTCCTGTATGATTCCTGGTGACCCTGGAGTGGAGAGCGTTGAACTTGCACAGTCCAGTTCACACAGATGGATTTCACCAATTAACTATCTCAGCTATTCTGTTACTGGAAGTGCACAATGCAAACAGCCCGGCCATTCATTCTGCTCCAGCAATCTGAGACAAATAAGCGAATATGAGGCCTCCGAAAGTTTCACCTGAGCTTTAACAATGTTGCCTTATTTGTGATTAAACAGTGATACATCTGTTACTGCACTCAACACTGCTCCAACAGAAGCGCAATGAGTCGGGACTCTGGCATACGTGATGTGCGCCACGCTTATTAACTGTTTTAGGCCGGATTCCCACAGGTCGAATACCCTACGTAAAAATCACGCAACGTATCCGACCTGGAACTTGCAATGCATTCTGTCTGAAAAATCGCACAACATTGTGGTGCGTTTTTATGGACTGATTTTCCGCTGCCGAAAGCAGCGGTAAAAACTGCTCATACTTACCTAGGCCGTTGTTATGGCGATGCGTCCCTGTTGTGCAGTCCGGTCCATCCTCCCTGGATGACGCTGCAGCCCTTGTGACCACTGTAGTCTGTGATTGGCTGCAGCGGTCACATGAGATGCAACGTCCTCCCAGGAGGCCGGACTAGACTAAGAAACACAGACTTCTGGGTGGTAAGTATGTTTTTTGTTTTTCCGCAAGTCGCAATGCTTGGCTTTCTGTTGCGGGATTTGCATCCCTATTGAATGAAATGGGGAAAACCCGCAATGGAAAGTCAACTAAAACGCAGCATAAATTGACATGCTGCGGAATTAAATTCTGCATCGCAGGTCAATTTATTAACGTTTACGCTGCAGGGTTATTTTCTAAATCTCACCCACTTTGCTGCTACTGTAAATGCTGCGTAATTTCCACACAGATTACCGTTGCGGAAATTTTGCAGCGTTTACGCTACTTGGGGAACCCGGCCTTAGACACTTTTTCAACACGCTTGACAATGGGGTGTGGTTTAGCAGGAAAAGGACCATAGCATTTTACAAAGGGGCGTGACTTAAAATGTAACGGTCCAAAATTTTGCCGCAAATAGATGCCGTGAACTAAGACAACTAATGGGTGGTATAAGGAAAAGAAGTATCTAGCAAGATGCGCCAAGTTTATTATTCAGCATGCACCAATTTGGCACATTTTATGACTGCCTTGCCCAAATTTATGCTACAACTGTTTTATGTCTGTGTGCTATCCATTGTTCAACGGATAGCACACAGACCCATTAATTTCTAATGGCCCCATGCACACTACCGTGGTTTCTACTGATCCGTGTGCGGGCCATGGGGTTCGGGAGCAGGTCCTGTCCATGTTTGTAGCTCCGTCTCGCCCATTCAAGTCAAACCTATGGAACGGATGCCGAGGGCACCCTGATGACGCACGGACCGCAAAAAATGGACAACGCATCTGTTGTTTGTGCATGTAGCCTTAGTAAATGGCTGTGATGAAATGGATCTTGGTGGCGCAGCATACCTTGTGAGACAAATCTGTACCAAATCTGATGCCGAGTCATCACTTTTTTTTTTTCTCTAGAAATCTTTGTTATGGTTCCATAGAATCTTTGTTGCACGGTGCCCTGGGAATTTGTCCAGAAAAAAGAAAAACAAATCAGGTTAGGGCCTGTTCACATCACGGAGTCCTGATGTATATCTCGACAGAAAACACGAATGTATCCCACTGTATAGGCATACAGTGGGATACGTCGCTCGGGCTCTCCGGGCACAGGGACCACTGACGTCCATGTCCATATAGGCAAGCACTCTAGCCGGGGACTCCTGTTTTGGGATGTTTGGAGCTTAAAAATCCAGAAATGCACGTCCCCCGTGTCGGCAACGCTCTCGTCTGAGATTCTGCTCCTGGAGGAGCCCCTGACGTCACTGTCCATATATGTTTGGTAACGTCAGAGGTTTCTCCAGTCCTGAAGTCCCCAGCCAGAGCGCTACCAATGCTCTGCCTGGAGACTTTGCAGTTGAAAGGCCCTGACATCACTGACCATACGTAGACAGTGATGACCGGGCCGGAATCCCTGGGCCGAGCGCTACCTGATGTTCTTCCCGAGGCTTCCGGCTCTGGGAAAGCTCCCCAAGGTATACATTCAACATACAGATGTAGACCTCTTTATCTTGACTTTTAACGCATTAAATAGTGTCAAGAAACTTTAACTTGGCTTTCCAATGGCTTTTGTTGTGTGATATCTCGCTGCAGCAAGTTATCAGTCAAGTTAAAGATGGCTACATCCGTATACCTATGACGGATGCCGTACAGTGGCATCCGTCACACATGGGCTACCATGTAAAAAAACAAAACATATACCGGACAGTATATGTCTTTTTAATGGGATTCTTCATGATGGAGAAGCATAGTATACTACGTTATTCCACCCCACCCCACCCCCAAAAAAAAGATATACTAATGGAGGCCAAAAGCACAGTCTTTTGGACTCCGTCGGGCTATTGGAGCCCTAGGGACACGTTTAGCATGTACGTAGGAAGCTTTCTCAACATACGCGCTAAACATAGGGCAAAACGTGATGTTAACAAGCCCTTCGCTAACCCTGGCATGGAGTGAAAATTTTGCAGTGGTGCAGCCATTCACTTTATGCTGCTTTATAACATTTATCCCTTTCTTAAAATAACCACTGTGACCATCCATATTTCTGGGGCGAGGGATTTATAAATCATGAATTTCCTTCTGTCATAAATTTTATCAAAATTCTATAGATTAAATAAAAATGGA
Organism: Rhinoderma darwinii; assembly: GCF_050947455.1. Taxonomy (NCBI): domain Eukaryota; kingdom Metazoa; phylum Chordata; class Amphibia; order Anura; family Rhinodermatidae; genus Rhinoderma; species Rhinoderma darwinii. The sequence goes on from NC_134696.1 coordinate 24,771,982, forward strand.
GTATAATGACGTTTTTGCAGTAATTAATGATATCCACCTTAAAGTATGAAACGTCACTTACAATATGACGGGTTCAGGTGGCACGATGGGAGGTGAGAATGTTCTAGACTGTCACGGAGAACTGGCAAGACAACTAATGCTAATGAGAAGGTGAAAGTCATTGTTCATCCTGGCTGAGCCATTTGTCCTGAGGGACTGGAGAATGAAAAGGCAGTGGAGGGTAACAATGGTCATCTGCGCAGCTGGAGTCTGGACCCAGAGGGGGCAGCGGTGAGGTGCGTCTTATGAAGATGCCCGCTCGGTTAAGCTCCTGCTCAGGGAGATATTTTATCTTGCGTTGCTTTAGACTCCCTTCTGTCATTGCAATGGAAACATAATTAGAGTGTTTTGTAGTAAACCCATATTGCTGTAAAATGAAATAGACCGTTGACTTGACACTGATGGACCGCAATGGCACCACAATTTTTTTAAATATTTTCTTAAATAGAGGGACATTTAACCTAGTGGCAGATCTACGTGGTCGTATTTGAGGTCCAGGAATGGCTGTCAGCAGGTGAAAGTAGAGAGGTCTATGCTTTTGGGGAAGGATTACCTTCAGGATTTTTAGTAATATAGATAGACATGGAAAATTTAAAAAAAAAAACATTTCACAAACAAACCTGTTACAATAGGTCATTTTCTGGGGATAGATTCTTGTTAAAGGGAATCTATAATCGGAAAATTATGTTTTTATGAAAATTATGACGTTTTCGAGTCATTGGAAAGAAAAAGTTTAATTTCCCATGTCACTATCTAGATTACAAAGATCCTGAAATATTGCAGCTTTCACCATAGGCTGACGCATTCTGCCACTTTTTTCAGCTTGTGCTGTGTACACTTTGGGTCAGCCGTCCTCTCCGAGGGCAGGGTTACAGTGGAAGGTAGCACCTCTATTCTAAAGCCGGAGGCAGATATCACAGGATCCACCATTGACAAGTGGTGATGAGGACTCTGCAGCTCCTCCTCCCTGCACTATGACCTCTGCACATGACCCAGAGCATGCCCACTACACTTTCCTAAATAAGTCAATAGGTTGTTTTCTTATCTCCAGATTCCTGCTGTAAAAGCAAAAGTATTTCCTGCAAAAAAAGTATTTTTACAAGAATAGTTGAAATTCAACCTAAACTGCTTGGAGAGGCGCACACTTGGGCCTTATTTACACGAGCGTATTTAACGTCCGTGAGACGCGCGTGAAAATCACGCGCATCGCACGGACCTATGTAAGTCAATGGGGCCATTCAGACATTTTGTGATTTTCACGCAGTGTGATTCCGCTGCGTAAAACTCACGACATATCCTATACTTGAGCGTTTTTCGAGCATCACGCACCCACTGAAGTCAATGGGTGCCTGAAAATCGCGCACCGATGGAAGCACTTCCGTGATTCGCGCTACAGTTGTTAAATAAATGAAGGGGGAAAAAAAAGCACCACATTCATTGCCGTTTCTAAGCATCGAAACCGCGTGTCATAAGGATGGCATATGCGTGTAAATCGCGCAGCCACACACCAAACACTGATGCCACACGGAACTGCAACGCACGCAAAACGCACACGTTCGTGTGAATTTCGCCTTACTGTTAGCAACGTGTTTTTTTTTTGTTTTTTTTTCTCTACCATCTCTAAAGATCTTTGCAGATAATAGATCAGCTTCCATAGCAAGTGATGAGCTTTATTTTTGCATTTGCAGTGTATGTTTTGCATATGCGCTAGCCATAGGGTCAGGGAAAAACTAGGTAAGTAAACTTTTGACTGGGCCCACTCCCCTCCCCTGGGTTCCCCACACAGCACCCCATTGTAGATTGTGCCCCCTGTAGATTGTGCCACACAGCCTCCCCTCCTCCTGTAGATTGTGCCACAAAACACATGTATCCCCTTTCCACAGATAGCGCAACTGGCGTCCCATTCATTTCTACGGAGCTGCCGGACACAAACCCCGGAAGTCCAATGCTTCTGATGGAGCATTTCGGGGGACTTTCGGTCCCTCGTTCTCCTTATCGCTGGGGGTCCCAGCGGTCGAACCCCCAGCTATCACACATGTATCCCCTATCCTGAGGATAGGGGATATGTGTTTTGTGGGACAACCCCTTTAATGGCAGAGCGGGAAGATACCTCCCTGCTCTGCCCTAGTGTTCAATAGTATCTGCGCCCTAAGGCCTCTTTCCAGCAAAAATTATAGGGCGGAGCGGCTTATTTCTATTTCCAAAAAAGTTGACCCGCTATGAATAGAGCGCATTGTGCGGTTTTTACCTTTTACTTAAATACATCTCCATATAATCCTAGTCTTACAATTCTCATAACATGTTCCGGTTTTGCAACTCGTTTTATGGGTGGACTTCAGTCTTTTTTTATTTTTTTTTAAGTTCTCTATTGCTACCTAGGGGCAGGTACACATTTTGAAATGGCTTGGGAATATCTTATACAGATATTAGATCAGAATTGATGCTCTATTACAGAGCTAGACAATCCCAGCAGCCAGGAAGCCAATGCACCTATAAAGTTTTTCTCCTGACGTTTATTTTAATAACTTGGATTTCCCATAAAATAACAATTCTGGATAACTTTTTCTTCTAACTCTGTGTTGTGCCATTCCTCTGTTGTTCCTCCTAGAAATGTATGAGTAAATTAACAGCTGGGTATTAGCATTCCCCTTGTTAATAGGGTGTGTCCTACTCTGTCAGCACTAATTGGACAGTGTCAGACTGTGAAGGAACACCTCTCCCCCCACCCCCACATGGTAACACCCAGTGGTCGATGTATTCAGAAAATTTCTAAATGGTTCTAAAAAAAGGTGCTCCAGAATAATTTTGTGAGGAATCCAATTATTTACTAAAAATAGACCTGTCTGGAGAGGTGACAGGTTCCCTTTAAGCCATACTGTATATTCTCCATCCCTCGTGATGCATTTAAATCAAGGAGAAAAGTCCCTGTCCTGTGCTAATATAATTATGAATCCTCTTTCAATTTTTAGGCCCAGCCTACATGGTTATTTCTGTCGATTCTTGGAACGAGTGGGTTGCACAACATTTAACATTGATTTCTATTGTGGTATGATTGACATATGACTGTGCCACAGAAATTCCCAGTGCACTCCTATGGGCTTGATTGTTGCTGTACAGTCTGGGTTTTAGACAATTCCTTTCTGTTAGAAGGGTCCCTAATACATGAGCTGATCACAGGATGTCCCACTGCGATCAGCTGTGATCTGTTGTGGAACCTGTCAGCAAGTGCTCATATCCCCTACAGCGCCACCACAGGAAAAACAAAGCATTGCATGGTCCCCTTTTAACTGAAACATATGGATGTGTTGAGTTCTCCAGATAGAGAGAGATGTTCTTTGTAGCTGCTCTCCACTTTGGTTAATTGATAGAGGGTATGAATGGGTGACCCCCTGTATTGGCTTAAAATGCACTATCACCATTGGGCAGTACAGTGAAGATTAAGGAGTATTCCCAAAAATCTGCTCGATGTTGGTTTTAAAGATTGGCTGCAGGATTTGTTGCTATATCTTTTGACATTTTTGAGTGAAAGTGGGTCATGGCTAATGGACTCCTCTTTTTTTTCTTTTGACCTGTCTCTAACCCGTTAGTAGGAAAAAAAATATTGCATGTGTCTGCGCTTTTTAGATGACCCTAAAAAAATGTTTAAAAAAATTGCCTCCTGGAATGGTCTTGCTCTCCCAAATTCCACAGTATTTTGCCCATCCCCCGTAATCTACAGTTTTGACTAGAACCTTTTTGTCAGGTTTCCCTGAAAAAGTTATGTTTAGTTGGTTACAAATGAACTTAACTTTGACAAAGCGGCTTATAAAAATTTGCTCAAAATACAATTTTGATATATATCATGTATATGACATTTCAGCGGTGTCATCAGTCATTCTGCCCAAGGGGGTTTCAGGCCGCTGGTCTCTGCCACGGTTCCCTGTCATATACACTTTACCCACTTGTCAGTGATCTTAAAGCCACATGTCTGTCTTGGGTTTGGAATGTCAGACACGATTGATCGGCCTCGCATGCAGGAATGAGGAGCGATTGCTGACGCTTGGTGCCCTTTTCTGAGCAGAAGTGCTGACCGAGGCCCCGCATTATTGGGAAATGTCAGTCATCATGGAGGAAATAAATGTGCATTTAATGATATAATTTCAAATAACTCAACCTGCCAATTATTAATTAATGGAAATATTGATTGGAATCCGTGTAGAACAAGTCAGAAATGAGAATATCTGTGCAACTAGTTGATACGGTTCACAGCAAAAAAAACTTGCCCAATGCCCAGTCAAAAAAGTTAAAAGTATAAAGTGACACTGCAAATGGCAGCTTTTCAAAGGTCTGGCATCTATATTACCATTGTGGAGTCAGACTATGATACTATGCTGACTATCCATTGTCCATAGGGTGGATATAGTAGGCTAAAAAGCTAAAGCATTCTTATCTGCAACATTGAGACCGGCTGGGCTGGGCTGTTGGCGGCTGGACTGTTGAAACTAGTCAAATGTTGATGCATAAATAATGACATCAGCAAAGTGGATTTCATTAGTAAGACCAGAGTCCCTTTCTAGATGTAGTATTTGAAACCGAGCAGGCAGTGGTGCACTAAGAAAAAAGGGGTCTCCATAGCAAAGTTCAAACTGGGCCCCCCTATTATATGGGCATGTTTTGCCATCCAGAACAGAAGTCCTAGTGTCTTGTTTCCCTTTCCATGACCTTTGAGCCAATTCCTCACCCCTATATTTGCTAAAAATGCAGTTGCTCTGTAGAGGGGAGTCCAAGTATTTGCCATCCAATACCAATTGTGATGGGACCAACTAGGGCTTTGCGCCCTCTCTAGGGCCCACATAGCAGTCGCATGGAATGCCTCTGATATGTACGCCCTTGTGAGCATGGATACTATGATACTAGACGTGGTATAAAGAGATGATGTGGTGGCATTGCCAGGTTGCATGTTTCATGAGATTATTCAGATTCTTTAGTATTTATTAAAAGATAGGTGCTGGGTACTCGGTATGCATGCTCCTTACTTCAAAGCATGCTCCTTGCCAGTTGGGAGATAACAACATATTGTATCTGCGACATGTACATCATTTGTAGTTGAGAGGAACGAACTACATTACCTGAAGATAGCTGGAGATATTTTGAGCCAAGAGTACATGTGTATGGCGGGAGTCGGGAGGAATGCCAGCGTTCGGCTGACCAGGTATTTAAGGTGTATGGCCAGCTTTACTGTGGCTTCTTAATGTAGACTGAGTAATTTAAGTTTGGACTCTCAATGTCTTTTAGGTCTTACAATATTTGAAGTCTTGAGGTGACCATCAACATGAGAGCACTCGCTCGACACCACCATAAACATGCGACCGGCTGACCATGCTTGTTTACTTCAATAGGGAGAGGTGAATAAGCCGGTGATGCTTCTGGCAGGGGCCTTTTTTCTGTGGGAACAAAAGATCGGGCGTGTTTAAAACTAGCGTACTCCATCCTTCTTTCCCCTGACGTTTGCCCTTCAGGGGAGTAGTTTTGGCCCCCATGCACATTAGATCGTCGGTCATGTTTTGGCGGTGTATGGGCACCTTTGTTCTTCTTGTCCTGATAGGATTGTCCACATATGGTGGAGTTCTTTCCTATTTTGTACATACAGATGTTGCTTCGAAGATAGCTGGAAGTCTACTTGTTTCCAAGTGCAGTGATTTTATTGGCCACCTAATGCTCCGAAAACCCATTGATCTCGGCCCAAATGTTGGCCGATGATTGTTTCAGATGTAGACTGTCATCTTTCAAATGTCACTGGTTCCCTATTGTTTGAGCTGGATAGTTGAAGACCGACTAGTTTAATCTCAAGGCTGTTCTACTTGCTTGTGAGGTGTGGTTATTAATACAACTTCCATTCTTGGTAGATATTGACTTGTGTCTCTTTATAGTCTGACTGACCTTTAGTCAGGTCAGTACAATGAACTTCAAGTTGAATTAATATTTTTGGCGGGCGGTACTCTCGCAGTCTTGTGTAACCTCTTACTGTCCTTGAAACCTTTCCACTAGTTAATAGTAACCAATGGTATTGTCCAATCTTATCTAAATTTGAGTCAACGGTCTCTGACAAGTTCAGCAAATCGATAAAACTGGCCAAACAGGGATTATGTAACCTCTACCAGTGGAAATCATAGATTCATTTATAAGGAAGAACATATCAAAATGAACTGGCATAGGATATATATTTTACGTGTTTACATATCCAGGAATGATCCCTCTGATTTGAGGACTGTTGTAGCCACATGGTATCCAGGTTCTACTTTTAATGGGGTACATAAGATGAGATCCAAGGGAAAATGTAACATTCGCCTCAATTTCCGGTCAAGAGTGAAATATTTGCTTGATCGGGAATCTGTCTAAGGCCTAATTCACACGAGCGTGTTCGGTCCGTGTGTCGGCCGCATTTCCCGGACCGAACACACTGCAGGGAGCCGGGCTCCTAGCATCATAGTTCTCTATGACGCCTGGTGTCACTGCCTCTCCGTGGAACTACTGTCCCCTATTGAAAACATGATTACAGTATGGGATAGTTGTCCCGCAGGGAGGCAGTGACACCAGGCGTCATAGAGAACTATGATGCTAGGAGCCCGGCTCCCTGCAGTGTGTTCGGTACGGGAAATGCGGCCGACACACGGACCGTATATCACGGACTGAACACGCTCGTGTGAATTATTCAACATCCTAATTTTAAAAAAAAAATCCCAAAAAATGAGCAGTGCGGCAAACCATAGACTGTTTGACCACCGTCATCCCTTGTTGTATCTAATGGTAGGGGCGTAGCTATAGGTGGTAGTTGCACTCGGATCCGTCAGTTGGGCCTGTGGGTGCCCAAGCCCTCTTCTGCCACGTGTTCTAATCGGCACACGGGAGGTGGGAGGCACTGTTATAGATTTTGCTATGGGGCCCAGGAGTTTCAAGTTACTCCTCTGGGGCTAAGCATTTCTTCCTTTTTCGTTTTAGCGATCGGCGGCGGTCTCCGTGCATGGAACTCCACCGATCAGAAAACTTTTGATATGTCATAGAGACATGTCAGAAGTTTTGAAAATACAATTAATTAGTGCCGTTCGTGCATACAACATATTTTTGTACGTGAACGCAATTAAATTACACCGCTTTAACCCCTTAACGACATGCCACATACATGTACGTGACAGCCATTAAGGTGAAGTATGGAGCAGGCTCATGGGCTGAGTGCGCGCCATACTCAGCGGGTGACGGTTGTGTAATACAGCTAACACCTCAGTGCAATGGGTGGAATTGAAGATTGCTTTGATTCCTCCCGTTTAACACTTTAAATGCCATGGTCAATCACGACCGCAGCATTTAAATTGTTAGAATCGGTGGAGTGGGCCCCCTCCAACACGCCATCACCCCCACCAACGACGCGATCCGGGGGTTCAGATGGTTGTCATGGCATCCTGGGGGACTAATGAAGGCCCCCAGGACTGCCATCTCTGTACTCCTTTGAAGCCCTGGTCGATCGCTGGTTCAAGTCCACTGGGGGGACTAATAAAAAATAAAAATAAAAAAGTGATCAAAAAGTCCCTCATATGGCTGTTAATAAAAAATAAAAAAGTTATGGCTTTTGGGAGACAAGGAGGAAAAAACAAAAATGAAAAAACTCAAATTGGCTGTGTCTTTGGTTTTCTCATGCGAGGCTTAAACTGCCAGAAAACGCTTGCTTACTCTTTTGAGCGTTTTTGCACACATAATACGCGGCACATATTTTTTGGGCAAGTACATTTTAAAGCCTAGGTGCCACAGGTATTTAGGTACAGCATTTAAAAAAAAAATCTGCTTATAAAAAGTGCAGCAATATGATGTAAAAATAGATGCAAACATTAAAAACGGCGTAAAAAATAAATGTGATTACGTGTTGGATTTTCTAGAGCGTGCAGTTTGTAGTACGTTTTTATATTTCACTAAAACATAGCATTTTCCAAAAAACTTTGTGTATGGAACCATTTTTAGCAAAAAATGATCCCGTTTGAATTAAAGGGATTTCTCAGGGCTTACATGTGATCGCTTATGATAGTTTATCAATATTTGATCTGAGCTGCAGCATTAGGCACCGACACCCATATAGATGAGCCGCTATGTACACAACAACGGCACGTGGCGCCTTTTATTCTTATTTGTGGGCTATCCAGATCCCTGCCAATCAAATGGTTGTTGTCTTCTCCTAAGGATCGAAGTGGAAAAACTATTTTGCTCTACTTTAGGGTCAGTTCACACTGAGTTTTTTGACGCGGAATCCACGTTGGAAAATGCGAGAAAAAATGGCCGAAAATGCCTCGCGGGAAAGAGAAGGGACATGCCCTATCTTTGGGCGTTTACGCCTCTGACCTCCCATTGACATCAATGGGAGGCAGAGAAAGCGTATTTTGTGGTGTTTTTGCCCGCGGCGCTCAATGGCCGTGGCCGAAAAACGCCACGAAAATCGGCGTGCAGGCAGTGCTAAATCTGCCTCAAAATTCCAAACGGAATTTTGAGGCAGATTTTCTGCCTGCAAAAAACTGTGTGAACCCAGCCTTAAAGGGGTTGTCCGAGATTTAATGACTGTGTTAATCCTTGTCATTTATAAATGTAAATACATTTGTAATATACTTACATTTTCCAAAGTGGCCCCATTTCCAGATCCTGCCGTGGGGAACTTGACTGGTGACGTCACTCTCTGCTCTGGCCGCTTTGTTGATCTTGAATACTTTGCCGGGTATACGACACGTCACTTGTGACGAGCCGTGTATAGGCTGTTCTGCTGCACAGCCCGTAATGCGCATGCGCTGTCACTGCTGTTTTCGCGGTCCCTGCTGTTCTCGCGATAACAGCAGGGGCCGCGCATGTGCGTTACAACAGAACAAGCCAATATACACCACGTCACAAGTTGGAAGGGATCGTTGTTGCAACCTGTAGGGATTTTAGCAGGCCTAGGATAGGTGAGCCCTGCTGTTCCACTTTCTACTTCATACTTGGTTGCCAGTTTGGCCCTGTTAGCGGTATGTAAGGCACCCAGACCACCATCTTCACGTAGTCTAAAGCTCCTTCCACATCTCCATCATTCTGGACCTCCATCGATCCTTTCAATAATGAAGACATCTGCAGAGGTACTACAATGATCTTCAGGATAAGTGCACCATCTCCAGTATTTCATCATCCTTGACAGAACATCCCTCCAAGGATGGTGACGTTCTACAAGCGTCTTCAAGCTTGAAGATGCCAGATCCTCCTGTCTCCAGAAATCAGCAAGAAGGCCTTTAAAAAATTACTCTGTGACAATGCTGCAAATAAAGGAATGTATTCTACACTATCAGTCTCTATTGTTTTACAGGGTAACTACAACTTTTGACTAAATTTAATTCGGGAACCTCTGCGTAATTCTCAATATCCTACTTCCCTTCTCCTTTATTGGCCCCTGGAGTAAAACCTAGACCCTCTAAACAGGTGTAAAATCTACTATCTTAGTAAATTCATATTACAGATGCATCTGTGACATACTTGAGAGGGGGCACCATAACAAAGATCAAGACCTTTGGATTTTGCCACCCCGAAAATAGGGGCCTGCTGTTTGTTTATCCCTTGATGCCCTTTCGAAGACCCATGGGCCAATTTCCCCCATTCTATCAATGCAGTTCCTATGGAGAGAGAAGTACTGTTGTAAGCTACTTGCCACACTGTGGTTCAGCACCGTCTCTCCCTGCCAGCCGCCGCAATGATACTCTTGTCGGGGTTGGCAGGGATGTTGGACGGGTCAACGCACAGAGACCACTGACCAGAGAGGAGGAATCCGTGTTGGTTCCTTAACCTGGATCTTTAACATTATTGTTTTTAACTTGTTACCTTCCCTGAATAGTCTTTTGAATAATCTCCTGTACTACAAACTCGGCCCTGCTACTGCACTGTCCCCAAACCCTGGATTTCAGGACTTCCCTCTGTGCCATGTACCCCATTACCGAATCCAGAAACTGCTTGACTCTACTACATCATTATTTTTGGAGCATATAGACTTTTACTGCTGTCACCTCCAGCAACCGTATATCCAACCTCCCTATTGTTTGGAGGGATAAACCAAACATCACCAAGAACGTGGTTTTGACCTGAATTCTGCTCCTGCAGTCAAGGTGGCTCAATAATCTGCTGGGGAACCCATGGAGATCGGGGTAACAATCTGCAACTGATGAAGAGGCTCGTTGCAGAAATCTGTCTCTACTTCTACTACGGTGAGAACGGACACCAAATTACCGCCTATTCTAGGTGACAACACTCAGGACTTCAGCGTCTAGGTGAGCTCAGGAATGCTTACCTAGACACATTGTTATTCCCTACTGATAATTCTTGAAATGTGTTGCCTGTCAAGCCGTCACATAACTCTAATCCGGTTGGGGTTAGGACCGTAATGTAGCTATAGAAGTCGCAACAGCCGCCCCCCCCCCCCCCCCCCGCACACAAAGTCTGTCCATAGTTACTGTTATAACAGTGGCCTATGTAATAAACTACACGGGCCCCTGTTACTGCAGTAACCTTGCCGTAAACTTCTCCTCGTTCCGGTGTCGGGTCCTCTTCGCGCGCAGTGCTGGGTCCTGGCGCCATTCAGTGTCAGGACATTGTGTGTGTGTGGTGCACATAATGTGGTGTTACAGAATTACCAAAGGTTGTTGATAGTGTAATAGATCTATCCATCTTTACAAGACTGTGATATCTATCTATCTATCTCGTCATCCATTGAATTCTGTTTTATATGAGTGGGTTCTGCGCTAAATAACTGTTCCTGTGTTGTTCATCTCCAAGTTGCAGCACGAAGTTCCTAGAGTTTAATATGAGCCTTTTGTGTAATGGTCACTTGGTAGAATTCTCTGCAATAAAGAAGCGACATTCCTTTTCCTGGGTGGTGAATGTATTTATTGGCCCGTACTTCTCGGTAACCCAATGATGAAGAAGGGGGGGGGGGGGTTAAACATCTCTTGCTAGAGCAGAACACAGCAGCAGATGTGCAGGATAATCAGGCCCAGTTCAGTTTGTTTCTTGATTCTAATTTTGACGCGGAATCCGTGTCGAAATAAGCACATAAAAAAATTACATAAATCCCCCTCTATTGATTTTAATGAGAGGTAGACGGTTTATTTCCCCCCCACCCCTGGTTTTTAGCCGTTCGCGGTAAAAAAAAAAAGCAACTTGCTCTTTGTTGCCGCGATTCCGCCTCTGACCTCCCACTGAAATCAATGTGCTCATTGGCCACGGGCGAAAAACACTATGGAAATCGTGGCAAGAATTTGCAGGCAGGTCAAAAAGTGTGAACAGGGCCTTAATGTGTGAAGAAAAAAAAACCACGACTGCTTTCTTCCAAAACAGCGTCACTGCTGTCCTTGGGCTCTGTCTGGTTTTGCAGTATTCCAGGGAGTAGGGCTGAATTGCAATACCAGGCACAGCCTCTGTACAGGTGTGGTGCTGTTTCTTGGGGAAAAAGCAGCCATGTTTTTCTAATCTCTTAAAGGGAATGTATCACTTATTTTTTTTCCAGATCAGGAAACAATCCTTTTTTTTTTTTTTTTTTTTCCAATCTGGTTTTATATTTTGACTAGATCTTTATCTTTTTCATTCTATTTGCTGTACATGAATATGGGGGAAGCCATCCTGAGCTGTGTTTTTAAAGCATTCAGAGTAATGACTTACAACACCCTCGCGGACCATAGAAAACTGAATAGGAAGGGGACGCATTGACTTCTAGGGAGAGTTTTCTAGGCATCCTCTGTGACCTACTCAGCGGTCATTGTGCAGGAAGGCATAGGAGGGGAGCCTTGTCCATCACCTAATGTCAATGGTGGATACGGTGTTCTCTATATAGAGGTGTAACCTGTCATTTTAATGCTGTCTGTGATGAGATGACTGCTGAAAAGTGATCTCTACAGAACAGGAAGGGTCAGTCTATTGTGACACTCAGTGGCCAGAGTGAAAACTGCAAGATTTTAGGTTTTTTTTTTAAATACAGATAATGACTTAAATCTTAAATATGTTTAACATAAAAACTTAACTTTAAACAATAGGCCATTTTTTTTTTTTTATGACAAATTCCCTTTAATACCAATGATCTGGAATAGCTGAATAAACACAGAGGGTTCATGTTACAGGATCCTACAGAACGGCGCTCTGCTTTTGGCACTAATACCGCTCTGCCTGTAATGTCACTGGTTTTGTAGCATAATGCGAATTATCTGATTTGTACCTAGTCCAGGACTGACGTTACACAAATTCTGAAGATCTCTTGCCGATTGTTCAGTGGACTAGTTATTTGGAGCAGGCATAATGCACAGCCCTAGAATATGTTGTCATATAACCATCTGGACAAATATTTTTCGGTTCGACCCGGTACATCGTATTATTTTGGTAACACCGTTGACGTTTGTGTTTACACAATAGAAGCAGGTTTGACGTTTTTGCTTTGTGCTTTCTGAAAGATGTATATACGCGGAGAAGGAGGTGATGTGTGAGTTCTGGTGGAGTTCACACAGGTCTAACATGGTTCACCTCCTTCAGGCACTGCTTGGCCAGTGAATTTAAAAGGTACGGGGACTAGAAAAAAGGATAAAACATTTTTGACAAAAACCGCACTGGGTGATTTACCTTTGTCTGGTATTGCTGCTCGGCCCCTCCAGCCTTATGCCCTTTTCAAGCAAAGCCAGGTGCCACCTTCTTCAATTGCGTCACCACCAGACTAGCTGAGCCCTGCCTGCAACCAGCTGGCGCCTTGGGGTCGCTAAAAGTACTTACAACCAACCGTAATTGCAGTTGCACATGACAGAGTGCCACTCGAGGCGTATTTCATGGCATCTGAGTGGCACCCGATAGTTGTCACGGAGCCATTCACTTTAGTGGGTGAATCGGGTCCGTGAAAACTGACCCGATCCTCCGAAACGTGGAAAGTTCGGACATGTCCTATCTTTCCACAGATCACTTACAGGACACAGCCGTCACACACGGTTGTGTGCATGAGGCGTAAAGGGCTTTCATGGGCCATTGTTGGGAAACTCAGGCCCGCCGCAAAATGTAGAGACCAGGTGAAGTGCCATCATTCAGCCTAAAACGGAGCATAAACAACTGCCCCTCTACTCTTAGCCTGTCGAGTGGATGGGCAGGTGTGTGTGTGTCACCCAAAATGCTCCTTACTTAGCCCCCATTTAAAAAAATTGAGACTTTTTTTTTTTTTCTCCAGGTAAAAATAAAAACTGAATTCTTATGTGCAGTAGCTACTTTACGTGGAGTATTTATTTTGTAAACTCCGCCCATTCTTGACTTTCCTGGTACTGAACTCCATTTCGGTCGACCATCGTTTTATAAGCTTTATGCGAGTGATTGTTGGCTGTAACCAACAACCCAACGATGTCGAAAAGGTGATCTGTCATTAGCTGAAGTATGTGTGATCAGCCAATCATTCGCCACTTAGCACTAGCTAAGTTTTTTTTCATTAAAGCCTATCCCCGTTCTGCCATTTTCAGTCTGGCATGTCGATGGGGAGGATCATTCGTACGACGATCCAACGGATGATTGATCAGCATGATGGTGGCCGATCTTAATCTTGTGTATGGTCTGCATTAGAAAGGAATTGACTTTTTGACTTCTTTGTTGTGAACATGCTCTGTGTCATGTAAGAAGGAGGTGGAGGAGCTGAGCTGTTCTCCTCTTTTGTCAATGGTGTAATTCCCAGTTCCGTCAAAAAAATTGTTTAACAGAAACAAATACAAATTAGGTCACGAATTGGCTCTTACACATGTGTTTAAATGTAAGACCGTAACGAGAAGACAAATAGATCAGTAACTCCAATAAAGTTGCACTCAAGACCAGCTGGACCTCAAAATGATGGTCAAATACGGAGCAATAAGGCTGGGTTTGAATCGGCCTAGAAACCTGCACCCTACAGCCTCATACAACGTGTGAACCTGGCCTAAAAGAAACGGGGGGTGGGGGGGATAGAGTAAATCATCTATAATGAGTGAGCAAGGGATAGGGGGTGCGGTTTGTGAGTGGAGGTGGTGGGTCCCCCTCAGGGGGTTTAAGGTACCCATACACATTAGATCACAGTTGTGCAAACCCACTGATTTTGGCGGGATCGGCTGACTAATGTTTATGGGGAGGTTCCCGACTCTCCCCTGAGATAAGAAAGATCAGGCATGTGGGATTTTAAAATGCCCGATCCTTTGTTTCCGCAGGAGATAAGCTGCTCCCAGAGGAGCTTGGCAGTGGCTTATTCCCGTCTGCCCATTTGAAATATATGCATGCTCGGCTGACAGATATCTGACAGTGACATCTGACAGCTAGCTGACAGTGTATCGTCACTTGCCAAGTTTTGGTCTCTTGTTCTTGATGACCTGTCCTATTTATATGAATGAGAACTGTGTAATGCTTAATTTCTCCTGTGGTGGCGCTGCTGGGAAACTCCACACTTGCTGCGAGGTTTACCCACATGTTACAGCTGATTACTGGGGGTCTCAGCAGAGGGACGCTTGGGGATCCGCTTATTGTCAAGGAACGCTTCTAGCAATTAGGGATTGTCCAAAGCGGAGATCATGGGTCTATCGGGGCCGAACTTAAACTACTGCTTCTAATTAAGATTCCTGTACAGGAATGACCATATAGGTTTTATTTATTTCAACACCTGACTTTTGCATCCTGAAGTGAACCGTCATTGTCTGACCGAGCCTCATGTGTTGCTTCATTAGATCTTGCTTCCTCTTGGCAGAGATACATAGATGATTAAATGCCATTTGGCCACAGTCCCTCAATATGTTCAGTAGTAACGTGCTCTACAACCTTAAATGATTTAAAAAAGGACATGCAAATGTTGTCTACAACCCGGAAGTGGTAGCGTGAAGTGGCGCTGCGTGCTCCCTCCAAAATCAACACTGTCATACACTACACTTGTGTCTGGCAACATAATGACCTATAATATGCTGCTGAAGTTGGCACATAATGGGCATTCTGTACAGTAATCCTGTTATTACACAGGTGCACCTTTAAGTCCCATTCACATTGCGTTTGTGCTATCCGCCGAGCGTATACGTTTTTAAACACAAAAAAAGTATTGAAATGTATAGCTCGCCGTATACATAGACTATAATGGGTAAAACGTAGAGCAAAATAGAATCCATTTGGTCTAAATTTGTCATGGTTTACGGTGGGATACTGTTTTTTGAAAGTACTGAAAAGCGTAGTCTGCTACACTATTCTGTACTTTAAAAAAAAAAAAGTATACGCGACGTAACTTTAGCATTGATCTCAATGGACGATGTATAACGTAATGCTATAATTTTTGTATCGGTTTACATAGTGTTTTTTTATTTATAGATTAGTGTTCACGTTTAAAAAATAAATAAATAAATAAATGTTTTTGTTTAGGTGAAAAGTGGACAGAATTGTTACTTTAGGGAGAATACAAGTCATTTACTAAAACAGACATGTCTGGTTATCTTTAAAGGGAAGGTGTCACGAAAAAATTTTTTTTTATATAATATTGCTTTTAGTATGTAATTTAAGATAAATGTTATTTATTTGTGTTTGTACTTTTTTCTTTCTTTTACTTCTCTATGGGGGCTGACTTTTTTTTTTTTTTTTTTTTCATCTCTGTATGTGTCGATTAACGACACATACGGAGATGGAATATGGCACATACCTCCCCATAGAGAATGCGAACGGGAGCCGTTCCATTCAATATAGCGTACGCCGTCTGTGTGGGAACACGGCGCATGCGCTGCTCCCACACAGACCAAAAGGAAGGTCTTTGGTAGAGCGACATCCGGCGCCATTTTCATGTGGACCGGAAGCCGCGGCCGGGCAGTAAGATGACGACTTCCGGTCGCGGCTTCCGGCCATGTGTTCAAGGCAGCGCAAACGCAAGGACTAGGAGCGGAGGCGGCAGGAGCAGGTAAGTTATGTTTGTGTATGTATGTTCGTGTTATACTGTCTGATTACCACTGTATCTAATCCTCCTACACTGTGCATTCGCTCAGAAAATGGCGGCACACAGTGTAGGAGGTTTGAACATTCAACCCCCTCCTTCTCCTGGCACTAGCCAGGATAAAGGAGGGGGGATTGTGTGATTACACTACAGCGAGTGTGTCTACTCCAAATTTGCAGCATAAAGCAATGAGGTTGCTTTACCACATTGCCAATGCTGCAATTTTGGGAATTGCTCCCTCTAGTCACCAGCACATGGAAATGTTATAAATTCGAATCTAATTTATAATATTTCCTGACTTGTGAAAATATTAGAACAATGTGTAATCACTTATATACTAACTGTTTAACGGAAAAAAAAATATATAAACGTCTAGCGGCACATTCCCTTTAAAGAGTTTAATGGAAACTATATAAATATGTATGTAGCAATCTCCCCCTAGTGGTGGCTGCAAGGAGCCAGAATATTTATTTATTATTTAACTCTGTCTCTGTTTTAGGGGATTTGGAGCTCTAGATAAAAAAAAATCTGCGCTCCAGCCGCTATATACCGGTAGTTTATATTGAGAAATTATTCAACATAGACGTTTGGACTTATTTAGAGTAAAAACAATTTAGGTTTTATTCATTAGCATAGTTCAGATTTCTTAATAAATTAGTTGAACCTGCTGCATGGGGGGGGGGGGGGGGGAATTCTTACGGATATTGACGGCTGGTGCTGTGGTTTAGGGCTGTGTACACTCTGAGCACGCGTTAGTTTTAACGTGTTAGTTATGGTAGATATTGCATTTTATTCATGAATCGGCAGTCTCAGGATGAGCAGACACAGAAAATAAATATTGCTTTGCCGCCTCATTTTTTTTCTTTATATGTCAGCAGTATGGAATACTATATCTGAACCTGCAATCCATATGGTCTCCTTGAATAGCTCTTTAACTTTTTTATTTTTATTTATTTTTTACAGGTCACTATAATGTATCTGAACGGCATGTGGCAACCTTTGTCCCCCGCTTACAAACAGGAGATGTAATCAAAGACTGGGTACAGCCATTTTTCGCCTGTAGTTGGAGAAATCGGTGACCATGGCGCATTCAAAATCAAATGGACCCCATTATGCCCTTACTGCCATTGGAGTGGGCTTACTGGTGCTTGGCGTGGTGATGGCGGTATGGAACCTTGTCCCAGGATTTGGGAGCAATGATAAACCTGGCCCGCCTCATGGTAATTCCAGCACGCCACAGAGCAACGTGGAGGTTAATCTAAAGAGTAAGACTTTCTCGGTGGCCTACGTTCTGGTGGGATCTGGCATTGCTTTGCTTTTATTGGCCATCTGCTTAAGCATACGCAACAAACATAAACGTCGTTTAAGTATGGAAGACGTGCCGGTCGTCCAGCAGGGAGCAAACCATCCGCCAAATGAGGACAAGTAAGTTTATCCTTAATTATGTCGGAGGTCTGCAATCATGCATGCTGGGACTTGTAGTTCCAGAAGAGCTGGAAGGCTATAGGTTGAAAATCACGAATCGCCACCATGAGACCAGGGATGGCCTTGGATGTTTCCCAGGGCACATTGGCTGCCCCTGCCTCCCACAAAGTTATTTGGTCACTGTATGGTTATTTTTGAATCGTGTGGCACTGCTACTTAGACATTGTACAGTAATTAGTTTTGCACTGTATGGTGGTGACGCCACCATATAGCATTGTTATTTAGCCAATGCTATGGCTGTTTCATTCGGCTAATGTATGGCACTGTTATTTGGGCACCATATTGATTGCTGCTAATAATTCGTCACTGTGCATGGTCTGGCTATTTATACACCATCCTGAGTGAGACCCTTCACTTGCTATCCAGCTTCAAGATTAATTTGGCTCATTATAGATGCCGCTGATCATCTCTGACCGTACCTGAGCAGTGTGACGATCACAGATGAGCTTGGATTACATCATAGTCCCAAATGTTCTTTGCATTAGTCCTGGTCAATAAATGTTCAAAGGGGTTATGTGGGGAGTAAGAATTATTAGCAGAGTACACGATTAGTATGTGAGTCCACTCGCTAATATATATTCTGGTCCCCTGTCGCGCTGATTATGAGATTTTTATAGATTTTTATAGTGCTGGCGGGGTACCGGAAGTCTAGTTGCACAGTCTTCCTTCATGTGACCGGTCCTGCTGTAATCTATGTACGAACAGTAGTGGAGGTGTGTCATCATGAAGGAAGACACTGCAACTAGACTTCCGGTCAACCGGCAGCGCTATAAAAATCTATGACCATCTCTTAATTCGCGTGACCGGAATATATATTAGCGAGTGTACTCGCATACTGCAGCGACTACAATGCTAATCATTTTCGCTCCCCACATAACCCCTTTTAAAAATCTTTCCCCATTGAACTATATAAAAAAAATACAAAAAGTCTCGGTCACTCTGCAATACCAGACATGGCCCATGGTTAAGGGTGACGCTGTTTTGGAGACCAGGAACCAGAGACCTCACCACTTCATGGGCTCCGTTCAGCTCTGGCATCTCCTGACGTCTTGCATAGACCTGTGCTGGATGCTGCAGGTGACGACATAACTTTCCTTTGTTTTTGCCCAGGTAGTGGCTGCGTGTAAAGACTTGTGTAGGAAGCAGAGATACAACATTGCAAAAGAACATCCACCTTTCTGAAGACTCATAGAAATGCCAACTAGGGCAGATGGGCAGCATCACTATTACACTCCTGTGCTATATACAGTCCTATTACAAATCCATGGCACGTGTTGGCAATCTTCTGCATTTAGAGTTGGTGTGTGTATATAAAATACATACATATACATACAGGGTGTCTCAAAAGTAAGGGAACACCCATAATAAATAAAA